>NC_056738.1:459955954-460268454 GCF_019279795.1 Protopterus annectens
AGTTGGTTCCACCGGCTCGAGGCTCCCCTTATATCCCACAATGCTAGGTGAGAGTTACCTCAGATCTCGTTTGTAAGCTAACCCAGCTTATAACAATAACAGTATAACTGTAAAACAGAATCCACCTCTAACAGCAGGAAGAAAAGGGGTGACCTATATCCTGAAACAAGAAATATGCATAATAGCATATGACTAAGAAAGAGGTGGTAGAAAGAGAGGTCACGATCACAACTCCTCTAGGTCTGTCCAGGCCAGGGGAAGGAGGGTGGGGCAAGAAGAAGGCGAGAAGAAGACAACTAACATGGAACGTTATGGTAAGAACATAACTTCTATATGTTAAGTTGTCTATCTCACCTTCATTCTTGCTGGATGGGACCGCCCCTAGCACCTTGTCCCGGTGGCCTAACGGAACAGACTCCTGAGAACAGTGGAACCAAAATTAGCTCTATGCCTAGAAGCTAAATCCAACTTATAATGGGAAATAAAAGTGTGAGGAGTAGCCCAAGTAGCCCTGCACAAATGGTGTCAATAGGCAGTCTGTCTTGGAAGGCTAGAGAAGTAGCCAAAGCTCTGCTCCCATCCGCTTTAGGTTTATTAGGCAGTTTTGGTGTCTAATCTCATAAACAAGGGTAATCAGAGATGTTAGCCATCTGGATAATGATACCTTTGAAACTGGAAGTCCTTTTCTGCTTTCCGCATAGGAGACAAACAGCTGATCAGATTTTCTGAATTGTTTCGTCCTGTCCAAGTAGTACCTTAATTGACGATGAACATCCAGGCAATGTAATTTTGTTCAGACCTATTTGAATACTCTGGGAAAAAGACAGGAGGTCAATGCTTTGGTTTAGATTTGATGTTGAAACCACCTTAGGCAAAAGGACGGTTAGTTCGTAAGGAAACTCTGTCCTTATGGAACAAAAGATAAGGAGAACGACAACTGAGTGCTTGAAGTTCTGAAATTCTTCTAGCTGATGTGATAGCCACCAGAAAGAGAGTTTTCCATGATAATAACTTCAAGGAACATGAAGCTGCAGGTTGAAAGGGGAAAGAATTAAAGAAGCAAGAACTAAATTTAGGTCCCAAGGAGAAGGAGGATTTCTTATAGGAGGTCTGAGAAGAAAAACTCCTTTCAAAAAGGCTTTGCAGAGTTTGTGGGACATTAGGGCAGATTCAGAAATACCCACATGGAAATTAGAAATAGCTGCCAATTGAACCTTAAGAGTAGATGGAGATGAACCTGCATGGAAGAGTTCAGCTAGAAAATCAAGGACTAGTTGGATGGAAGCGGTGAAAGGATCTATGTCCTTTCCTTGTGCCCAATATGAGAAGCGTTTCCACTTACTCAAATAAATCTTCGAGTGGAAGATTTATGGAAGCTATCAATATATCTCTAACAGAGTGAGATAATTGAGGAAGCCTGGCTACGGTTGGAACTGGAGGAACCAAGCAGTGAGGTTCAGAGAGGGAGGGAGCGATGAAACTGACCCGACTGATGGATCAAAAGATCTGGAACTAGGTCCAGATTCCACGGTCGCTCCAAAAGAAATCGATGTAGAAAGGGGAACCACACTTGTCGAGGCCAGTAAGGAGCAATGAGGATCAATGAGGCCTTCTGAGCGATAGCTTTCTGTATTACTTGAGAGATCAGTGGGAAAGGAGGAAATGCATACAGAAGTCCCGGGGCCAAACTTGGACTAGAGTCCCTGCTGGGTTGGCCTGGTAAAGGAATAGAGTGAAGTATTCTCTGCACTTGCTGTTTTGGGGAGTAGCAAAAGATCGCAGCAAGGCTGACCCCACTTGAGAAATATCTCTCTCACTACAGAGTCTTTCAGAGACCACTGTGAGGCATGAGAATAGCTCTGCTCAACTTGTCCGCAATGTGATTGGACTTCCCGGGATGTGTTGCTATCAGAAAACGCTGAGAAGAAATCGCCCATTGCCACAGTCTGAGTGCTTCTACACACAGGGGTATGATCTGGTTCCGCCTTGTTTGTTGATGTACCACACTACAGACATATTGTCTGTCTGGATTGCAATCGTCCCAAGGGAAGAGAGTCTTGAAGGGCTTGCAATGCTAAAAGCACTGCTCTCATCTCCAGAACATTTATGTGCAAGTGGCATTCGTTTGGTTGCCATGTGCCCTGGACTGTCCTGCCCTGATAATGCCCCCACCCGATCAGGGAGGCATCCGTTGTCAGAGTAGCAACCGAGGAGGTGGAACAAATGGTCTTCCCAACAGGAGCTGGGGAAGACATCCACCACATGAGATGCTTTTGCACTTGCGTGATCATAATGGTGTGAGACATTGGAAGTTCCTGGTATGACCATTGAGAAAAGAGCATCCACTGAAGGATCCGCATGTGGTATCTGGCCAATGGGAGGAGAGGTATGGCGCTGCCATGATTCCCAACACCTTTAGAACTAACCTGGCTTTGGCTCTGTTGTTGTTGAGAAGAAGTGACACCAATTTTGAATGTCTGATATCCTTTGGTTCATTAGCGTTGCAGACATGTTTATAGTATCTAAATTTGCCTATGTAGGTAATAGTACGACATACAAAACAGACTTTTCGCAATTTATTGAAATACCCAGTTTTTGACAAACGCGAAAAGTATAATCTCTGGCCATTAGAAGGAGATGCTTGGTGGAGCTGTGAGAAGCCAGTCGTCCAAATATGGAAACACCTGGAATCCTTGTCGTCTCAGGTGAGAAGCTACCACTGCCATGCATTTGGTAAACACCGGGGCAGTGGTGAGACCAAAGGGCAGGGCCCTGAATTGAAAATGACTGGTTCCCAGCCTGAAGCGGAGGAATCTTCTGGAGCGCCTGTTCATTTTATGTGATAGTACATCCTGAAGGTCTATAGAGCACATCCAGTTTCCTTTTCCCAATAGGGAAGAATGGATTGCAGCGTGACCATCCAAATCTTGTTTTCTTGACTGATCTGTTCAAGATACTGAGATCCAAAATTGGTCTCCAGTCCCCTGTTTTCTTTGGAACTAAAAAGAACCTTGAGTAGATTCGGATCCTTGTTGGTCTGCTGACACTGGCTGAATTGCTCTTTTGCAAGCAGTTTTGAAATTTCCAAAGCTGCTATATCCCTTTGAGCGGTGGAACATCTGGAAGGGATTTTTTGACTGATTTGGGAAACGAAGAAAGGGATAGAATAACCTTCGGAAATGATGGACTGTACCCATTTGTCTTTAGTCAGGGCTAGCCAGGCTTCTGGGTACAGTGACAATCTTCCGCCGACTGCCTCCGAAGATGGGCAGTCGGGCAACACCTCAGGGATGCTGAAAGGGCTTGTCAGGAAAGGCTTCCGATTGCCCTGGTTCTGCGGACCCCCTGCCCCTAGGGGCGGCGACTACCACTGTTATTCCCACCTCTGCCTCTGGTAGGAAAACGACTCTGTGCGTCAGGCTAAGTTCCTTGAGATTGTTTACGGAACCACATCTTTCCACCCTTCTGGCCTTTGGGGTAAGGCCTAGAAGGAGTCGAAAAATGGACTCCACGGCAGAAAGGGTCTTGCCATCAGTCTCGCACCTAGTCAGGGTTTCTTTCACTTGAGGACCAAAAGAGATGATCCATCAAAAGGGGAGTTCGTGAAAGACGCCTTGAAAGGTTCCGCAGTTGCATAGCCGCATCCAGGCGTGCCTACGTAAGGCTACCCCTGTTCCTGCGGCTCTGCTCGCTCCATCGGCCGCATAAGAGAGGAGGCATGGAGGAGTTGGAAATGGAATTAAGGATAGCCAGCTGCGTGTTCATTTTCTCTTGGAAACCCGCAGCTGTAGGGTCCTTCAACATTTCACTCGCTTCCTTGACCAAGTCCCTTTGAAGACGAGTGAAATGGCACAGGTAATTCAGCGAACGCATGGTAAATGTCACTGAGGAGAACATCCGCTCCGCACCTATCCATGGACCTAGATTCCTTGTTAGGTGGATGGACAGGCACTGAAGGATCAGCCAGTTCCTTCTTTGTGGCGGCAGCTACCACCATAGCATCCACAGAAACTCCTTTTGATAAAAATTGCTTGTCTGATGGAGCTGTGATGAATTTGGAGGGTCTCCTGGGAGTGGGGTCCACTGAATCAGGAGCCGTCCATGCCTTCTTAGCAACCACCTGCATGAGGGGGTCAAGGGGGACACCCAGGAGGTGGAAGGATGAGAGCCAAACGCCGCAAGATACACAGATTCGTCCTCCGAAGGGTTGAGGGCTGGCCAATTTCCTCTGTTTAAGGATCTCCAGAATGTCTGCAAATGAGACATCTTCAGAAGGGGAACGGGGAACCCTCAGAATCATCCAGATCTGTGTCCGACGTGATAGACTCAGGTGAGTCAATGTGCTTCCTCTTGCACTTCCTCTTCCGAGGGGCTCTTCTGCCAAATCAGGAGAGGCCTCGAAGAGGATGAAATCCCAAAGGGGCTCCTGAGGAGCTGGCTCTCTGCGGTCCGGGATGAGGGAGTGAGTCGACTTACCCTGAGGCAGCATAGAGGGAGGGGCTGACGGAGCCGACTGTGGAGTAGAGCCAGGCTCTAACACACTCCGCATGACCTCGAAGCACCCCTGTCAGGCAGAGCCAGAGGTCCCCGCTCCGAGGAGCTAAGGACCCCTCGGCACCGACAGTGATGGCTCCGAGGCCGATGTCGGAGCCGAACTCACAGCGCCAAGCACCGAGAGGGAGAGGGGGTCGGACAAGGGTCCGATGCCACTCACCCCCTCGGAGCCGACGAGGGAGGTCCGGCGCCGAGATTCCTCCACAGAAGAAAACGGAGCCGACGACGGAGCCGAAGACAATTGTCTCGGCTCTGAAGTGACCACAGTCTCGGTTCCGACACGACCTGGCTCCGAACTCAAAAGAGTCGAAGGAGGAAAGAGTTGATGGACCGGGGCAGGCACCGACTGATGAGTCGGGCTCTGAAGCATCTGGGCTAGTGCCTCGGACTTAAGTAGTCAACTCACCACCCTCTGAAGGTCATGATCGGAAAGCCTCGATGACCTAGAGGAATGAGACCTTTGGCTCCGTTCAGACAGCAGGAGAGATCCTGGAGCCGAATGAACGGAGCCAAGAGAAGGTGACCTAGACCTCTTTCTGGTTGTCGGCTCAAGATCTTGTCGGAGCCGACACGGATACTCGATAACCTCGCCCGCCGGAGCCGAGGAAGCCACAGTAACTGTGGACTGAGTCTTATCGGCTCCAGCCGAGCCGATAAAGGCAAAGGTTGAACAACCTGAGGTCTCGCTCAGAAGCCGGAGCCAAGACCTCGATGTTAGAGGGCTTCCCTGTTGAAACTGACAGGGAATCCTCTGGTTTTAACAAGCCTCTCAAAATTAACTTGTTTTTCTCTCCTGCAGGACCCTGGGGCTGAAGCCATGGCACACAGCACAGGAGTCCTGCAGGTGCAAACCCTAGACAATAGACACAAGAAGTGTGAGCGTCTGTCAGAGACATTTTCTGACAGCACGCATCACACTTCTTGAATCCAGAGACCTTTGCTTCCTTTGACATTATCCTAACTGACAGGTGTACACTAACACACACCAAACACACAGTTATACCCTGTCAGAAAAATTATTAATACTAAAAATAATTAACAATTTTAGTAAAAATACTAGTAATTAAGCACAAAAAAGTTAAAGTAACTACACAAACACACCCTAGGGAAGGGAAGGCCAAAGGCCCAAGGGAAGAACCAACGGTTCTTTTAATAAGAAACGGGGAAAAATAGGGTCGGGGATAAAGAACTATATCCTACACTAATTTGGGAAGAATTAAAGTTAAAGGGGAAAAAAAAGAGTAACTTTTTGTATAAAAAGCTAACACTCACCAGGAACCGGTAGAAGCAACCAACCTCGAAGCTGTAGCGGCAAACGAGATCTGAGGTAACTCTCGCCTAGCATTGTGGGATATAAGGGGAGCCTCGAGCCGGTGGAACCAACTCTCGAGCTTTTAGAGTGGCCGAGTCGGAGCCGAGGTCGGCTCCGAACCCATCCAGCAAGAATGAAGGCGAGATAGACAACTTAACATCTGCCTTTTTGTTTGGTGTGTAGTTCAGACCCCCCCCCCATACCCAGTAACCACACTTGGCTTTCCTGGGAACAGTGTAGGATATGCAGGTCTTCACACACACCATTATAATGGTCGACTTCAGGTACACAAATATTGACTGAGGATACTACTCAGGCCCTCAACAACATCACCCTACAGCCACTACAATTTGTGAATCCATGTGCTATGGCACAACCAGTCACCACACCCACAAGGGGGAATACATATTGGACCTGATCATCACCAACATGGGGACTCTATTTTCCACACCAGAGGTAGAACCGTCATTGTTAAGATCAGACCATAAACAACTTTCCCTGGACATCCATATCCCGTCCCCACTCCCAGCCAAGGAAATCACTGTAAAGAATTTCTCAAAAGCAGAGTTTGCACTTGTGAAGACTGGGGTGGAATACTTCAAAGGCCCTGTGCTGAAGGATAATACAGCCCAATCTGCAGAATCCTTTACAAATGTGATGTATGAGCACCTGCAGGTATGCATTGATCATGCTATCCCAAATAAAACCATGACTCCTCCAAAACAGGAGACCTGTCTGGTTGACCCCAGCCCTATCTAAGCTGTACAACAGAAGAAGGAAGCTACTACATAACAGAGCAATATCCCACAGACCCACATAGATCATAACCTCTCCTTTGCTAATCACATTGACAGAGTCATTGCAAAGACCTTTATATAGTCCTCCATTTCTCAAAAGCAGAGTTTGCACTTGTGAAGACTGGGGTGGAATACTTCAAAGGCCCTGTGCTGAAGGATAATACAGCCCAATCTGCAGAATCCTTTACAAATGCGATGTATGAGCACCTGCAGGTATGCATTGATCATGCTATCCCAAATAAAACCATGACTCCTCCAAAACAGGAGACCTGTCTGGTTGACCCCAGCCCTATCTAAGCTGTACAACAGAAGAAGGAAGTTACTACATAACAGAGCAATATCCCACAGACCCACATAGATCATAACCTCTCCTTTGCTAATCACATTGACAGAGTCATTGCAAAGACCTTTATATAGTCCTCCTTATCACATGGGTGTTTGCATGTAGATCATGGGAGGTCATTGTGGCCCTCTACTAGTCACTCATCAGGCCCATGTTTGACTACAATGCCCCTTTTGGGGTGTACCTTACCCAACACCTGCGGCAACTACAGTGAACACAACAGTACATCCCCAAGAGTTTCATGGGCTACACACAGATGTCCTATGCAGCTCAACTAAAGGATCTCCAGCTCTACTCAGTTGCTTAACGCCTACTCAGACGTGATCTATGCCTGACGTACACAGCCATTTCAAACCCAGAAGTAATGGACATGCTCCACCTCATAACATCCAATACCCTTACAGCTACACACTCCAGGGACTTAAACCTCAGCACAAAAATAAATAGGACATGCTGCAGGGACAGATTCATTACCCAGAGGCTCCCCTCATTCTGGAATTGAATCCCAATTAAAGTTAGACATAGCCCCTCACCAACCCTCTTCCAGCGAAATACAGCCGCATGGATGGGAAATTGCAATTTCACCCCTGGAATCTCCACTGTGTCCCTACTTGACAGAGGCACAGCAAACTAGCCTTAAAGGGTGCCTTCTGTGACCTACTTTACAGAGGCACAGTAGGCTACTCTACTGGGGAGGTGGACGCCAAATACACTCTGCCTTGGCTTATGAATTCCCTAGGGCAGACAGCCTAGTATTGACTTCTGCACCTATGTTTATGTTCGGGATGCACAATATTTGTTGCTGCTACTGTTTGCAGGTCTTTATTGCCGTAGCTTTCCCAGTTTCTATAAACAACTTGTGTATCTGCGTAACATGTTTGATCATGACAGGGTTCCAGTATATTAATATATGTGTCTGTTGTCATTTAACTGTGTGCACAGGGCGGATTGCTGGATCGTGGGAGGTTCCTGGCTTAACACATACAACTGCCAGATATGTGTGACTGACTGCTATACTCAGACATGGCCTAAATGTGTGAGCATGCCCAGTTCAGGCTTTCCATGGTTTGTTGCCTAACATATGTCTCATTTATCAAAGTGTGTGAGCATGCCCAGTGTGACCTTTCCATATGTTGTGATCTGGAGTCCACTACATTTCTGGTTGTGTGTGAACATGACCAATATTGACATTTATACTGTGTGTGTTGGAAGTCATGTTGTGTTCTTACTGCCAGACTCCTTTGTGTCATAACTCAACAGGGATTATGCTGTGCCTGTAGGGTTTCCATGTGATAGTTTGCAAAGACTTGGCAACATTCTCTCATACTGGCTGAACACTGCAATACTGTCATGGTGTAGTGGTTCAGTACTTTCACTGTGGTGCACAGTATCATGGGTTTGAGTCCCATCACTGCTTTAAATGTTCATACTCTGCAGACCAGACTGGTTAAGGGCCATTTGGGCAACTATGAGCATGTTGCATTTTGTTCAGCTATGGCCTACTTAAACCAGGCTTGTCCAACATTGCTGTGTATTCACCAACTTGGGTGGACATTGCCAAACATTACTCCACATTGACCACAGTTGTACTAGTTGGTGTGTGTGATTCTGTTCATAGGTTCATACTAGGCTATCTGCCCTAGGGCATTTATAATCCTAGCCTGAGTGTGTTTGGCTTTCAACACACATTTTAAGTGGAGTTTGCCATGACATTTTTCAAGGTTAGTATACTGTGCCTCTGTCTAACAGTGACATAGAAGTGATACCCAGGGTAAACCTACAATCTCCCATCCACTCATCAAGATTCCTCTTGAAAAGAGTCAATGAGGGACTCTGGCTAACCTGGAGTGGGGGTTTACTCAAGAGTGGGGGGAGCCTCTTGGTTATGAATCTGTCACTCCAGCATGTCCTATTTAGTTCAGTCCTGAGGTTCAGATCTCTTGAGCACGTAGCTTGATGGGATTCTGAGTTTCCGAGGTGCAGCATGTCCATTGATTCCAAGTTGGACATGGCTTTATACATCAGACACAGATTGCCTCTGGGCAGGCGGTATGCCACTGAGTGGAGCTGCAGTTTCTTTAACCGGGCAGCAAATGGCATGTGTTTGAGCCCTTTGATCCTCCTGGTGAGGTACTTTTGTGGTCTTTCCAGCTGCTGCAGGTGTTTGATAAGGTACATCCCACAAGGGGCATTGTACTCAGTTATGGGCCTGATGAGGGATGAGTTAAGAGGCACGATGACCTCCCCTGATGTAGATGTGAATACCTTCATGATTAGGTGGGCTATATGAAATGTTTTTCTAAACACTTTGGCCACGTGGTTATCGAATGAGAGATTGCTATCAGCTTGGGTCCCCAGGTCCCTTATCACTTCTTCCATACTTAATAGGTTACCATCTATGTGGTAATTTGTGGGCACTTAGTTTTTGACAAAGGGGAGGACTATACACTGTTTTGAGTTTAGCTTGAGGACATGGCTCTGGCACCAGTTGTCTGTTTCTATGAGGCCCTTTTGTAGGATGCTTGTGTCAGCTGGAGGGTCGAATATGGCGCCCAGTTTGCAGTCATCTGCAAACTTGTTCAACAACAGTCCTTCTGTGTTGGCCTGTACCTCTGAGAAATATATACCAAACAAGGGAGGTCCCAGGACTGAGCCTTGTGGGATGCCACTTGTAGCTAGTTTGGGGTCTGACATGGCTCCAGCATTTCTGACCATGTGGGTTCTGTCCTTGAGCCAGTTTGCAACCCATCTAGTGACATAGGGGTTTATATTGAAGCTGGTGATCTTATCTACGATGACCAAGTGGGATACTGTATGGAAGGCTTTTGCGAGGTCCAGGTAGGCTGTGTAGACCACCTTCCCCTCGTCAATGGCCTTGATGACTGTTTCAAATGACTCAACCAGGTTTAAGAGGCAGGATCTGCCCTTAACAAAGACAAACTGGGCAGGATCCAGTGTCTGTAGGTCCCCAATATGTTTATTTCTGAGGTCCATGATGATCTTTCCATAGCTTTGCAGACCAAGCTAGTCAGGCTTCTGGGGCGATAGTTTGCAGTATCCATTGAGGCACCATCTTTGTGGAGATTGATCACTGTTGCTGTACACTGCTCTTTGGGTACATATCCTGTGGTAAGGCTGAGATTGAACAGTGGTTTTATGTTTGTGCTCAATTCTTCCTGGGGTTCATGTTGGACACAACCCAGAACACTGTCTGGTCCCATTAATGCTGTGTGTTTTGCTTTGGAGAGGCTAGCTGTTACCTGAGCATCTGCAATGCCAGGGGGCCAGCACTCTGCTGGGATAGATATGTGCCCTTTTGGTGGGGAGGAGGGGGAGAAGTTTGCAGTGAACCTGTCAGCTCAGATGTTGGCAATGTCTGTGGGTTGGTGTATTGTTTGTCATTTTGGACTACTTCTGAGCATATCTGGGGATTCCCACACAGGTTCCTACCATAAGTAAAGAATGCCTTGTGATTATCCTTGGTGTCCTGTACAATTTTTATCTCCAAGATGACCTTAGACGATCTTATGTGTGGCCATAGTTTTTCAATAATACTGATCACAGATGCCTTCCCTTTTTGGGATTTTGATCTATCAAATAGTAGCTCCCTCCTTGTATTGTATGGTTTGTTTATGGCTGGGGTCCACCGGACAGGATGCTTGGCTTTGGAGGATTGGGTCTTGGTTTTATTTGAGATTGCATGGTCCATGCATTCCTGAAGGTGTTCATAGAATGCGTTTATAAAGGGTTATGAGGTCTGGGCCATATTTTCCACAGGCACAGGGGCTATGAAGGATTCCACCTCAGTTTTGAGGAGTGTGACATTTGCTTTTGTGAATAATTTTCACTGTGTTTTTCTGGCCATGTCCTGGGATCAGGATGTGAATATCCAGTGAGATTACTCTCTGGTCTGATCTTACCAGTGAGGGATACACTTCTGGTCTTGGGCATAGAGTCCCCATGTTGGTGATGATCAGGTCCAGTATGTTTTCTCCTGTTGTGGGAGTGGTAGCAAGTTGTTCCATAGCATTTTGGTTTATAAATTCTGGGAACCATTGGGCTAGGGTGTTGGGGCTAGGGTAATGCTTCCAGTCTATGTTTAGGTAGTTGAAGTCACCCAATATAATGGTGTTTGGGGAGACCTTCATATTTTCATGTGTTCTCCAGTCGGCCAAGTGTGGTTCCTGGGTTTAGGGGGGTGGTCTGTAGTAAGCTATGAACTGGAAGGCGGTTTTAGCCACTGTTAGTTGCACATGGATAGTCTCTGATGCTTCATGCTGTGCCACCAACCTGGGGGTGTGGGTATCTTTGAAAAATATTGATACTCATCCTCCTTTTGTAGTTTGTTCCATGTTTTGCAGCTGTAAAGCATGGTATGAGGTGTAACCTGTTAATGCTAGGGTGCTCTTGGGAGCCTTGAACCAGGTTTCTGTTACTGCACAGATATCAAGATTCTTCATGCTGAGGAGAGTTTGGAGTGCGTGCATCTTGCAGTTTAGACTTCTGGCATTGAGTAGCATTACTTATAGTTTCTTATCCCTTGTGATACCTATGGAGGTGGGTTTGTGTTTTGAGCCTTACCTAAAAAAGGCACTATGGGGGTGACACGAGCCTTTGGCAATATCCAAAAGGCCACAGGTGATAGGTAAAATCCATCCCTAGTGAAGCATCATGTCTTGTCGAGCATGTCATCCCAGGCTGACAGGCATTGTATCCCCTTTCACTGACACCAATACTTAAGCCAATTGCTGTAATTGATCATCTTGGCTTCATATTGTGGCCTCATGTTTGGTGAGGGTAGGATGATACTCAAGGTCATCAAGTTTGCATATACTACATGGTGGTAAATGCTGTTTAGCACTACCTTACATTGCGTAACACATGGCAATCATGCCTCAGGTGGTGCTGCAGGGCTGCCTATGTCAGATGCACATACTGCACTCCCTATACATGTCTGGAAACAGGTAGTGTCAAGTTAGGCATCCCTTTTACTATATGTGCGAGTCAGAGAGAGGTATCATTTCCAGGGTTCCTACTGAGCCAGTGTATGTGCTATGCGTTGCCTCTTTGCCAAGGCCAAGGCATACTGGGCACGCCTCCTTCTGCCTACTGGGGCAGGCTCAGATTGTTCCTCCTCTGAGTCACGCTCTGCCTGTGATGGCCTTGGCACTGGTGGGGGGCTGTTTGGCCCAGGCCTATGCTGGTCCTGCTGCAGCTGTTTTTGCCGAATCATATTATGTAGCATAGCACATACCATGACAATTTGGGTACATGTAGTTGGTGAGTATTGCAAGGCTCCACCAGATCTGTCCAGGCACCAGAGCCGTGACTTGAGCAACCCAAACACACGCTCGATTACATTTCGTGTTTGTGCATGTGCCTCATTATGGCGTTCCTGTTCAGGTGTGTGTGCGTTTCTGATGGGTGTCATCAGCAACGGCTCCAGTGCATAGCCAGCATCCCCCACTAAGTGATCATGTGGGATGTCCCCATTGGCAAATGTCTGGTACAGCTGCATCAGATGCCAGATATGGGAATCATGGTAGCTTCCAGGGCAGCCAACACACACATTCATTAATTTGCCCTGGGCATCACACATGACCTGGCAGTTGATGGAGGGGAAGCCCTTGCGGTTAATGTAGGCCCTACCCCGCTCACCGGCTGGTGCTTTGATGCATATATGCGTGCAGTCTATTGCACCCACTACCTCAGGGTATTCTTCTATTTGCTGGAAGAGAAGCATATTGCTGGCCAATACCTCACGGGAATTGGGGAAATATACATGATCACCTACATGTGCTGACATGGCATCCAGGAACTGGTGCAGTACCCTGGATGCTGATGCCTGTGATATCCCCATCATATCACCAGCTGGACTCTGAAAGGTACCTATTGCTAGTATTCTTAGGCCAACACATACCTTGGTTTCCACTGGGATGGGTTCCCCTCTGTTGGTTCTGTGTGTGAGGCGTGGCCTGCACAGCTCAACAATTTGCTGCAGGAGGTTTCTGTCCACTCTATAGCGCTCCACTATCTCCAGCTCATGTAACCCCTGGTAGGTGACGCTGGGCCTGTACACTCTTCTCCGTCTCCTCACTGTGGGTTGTCCGGCAGCATTTGCATTGTCACCACCCTCAGCATGTTGCATATGTCGCCTTATAACAGCAATGGCAGCCCCTAGCATTTTTTGTCTGAGTGTAGCTTTTTCAGTTTTCACTTCTAGTAGCTTACTCCAGTGCTGCAGTGTCTCTTGAGAGAAACAAACTGCACTGTTGTTTGCAGAGTTTCAAGTGCTGGGCTGGACTAGTGTTCTGCCTGTGTAATAGCCTGATTCTGATTGTTTGCACCTGCTAGCTCTACTAGTATTCCCTGGTAGCTTCCTACTATTTGTTGTGCTTCCTTTTTCCTTTCTGTTTCCTCGGGGGAGCGACGCGCATACAAGCGGAAACACACTCACAGCAGCTCACACGTGCGCACACATGCTTAGACAGACTAAAACTTGCTTATTCAGGTTGAAACACACGCACACCAGCACAAACACGCTTACAGGTCTTCCAACAGCCTTATACATGCTTACTCCAGCTTAAACGCGCGCACTCACGCTTCCACGCGTGCACTCTGTCTTACTGGAGTTTACAGGCGCGCACACACGCGCATACCTGCTCAGCAAGAAACTTTGGTGTTATCCACAGTATACACCTTCCATTTCTTGGCTTTCCCTGGCCTACCTGTTGACACACCTCTTTCCATGATGTCTAACTGACAGCTAACACATGCCACTGTGCTCCAATGAGCTTCACTGCTTTTATACATACCCCCCCTTGCGATGTCACCTATCTCCTACTCTGTTCCTCCCCATATCCTACTCCTACACTCCACTGACTATGCTCATTTGCTATGTAAAAGTGTGATTCACTATCCTAACACTCATTTACATAGGACTGACTACTAATGCTTGGTTACATGTCTTAGACTGGGCTTCTCCCCTTAGCATCCCCTACTCGGTGGCCATGTTGTCTTCAGCCTGCTATTCCCTTACATTGTCATTTAACAATTTTCATAAATTCCATGTTTGTGGCTTTTATTGTCTTATTTTATGATTTTTATAGTCCCCCCCTTTTGCGCAGCGCTGCGCTACACTTAAACATTGGAAATCGCCGAAAAAAAAATTATTTTTATTTTAATTTTGCATCGGGGAAACTTTCCAATGGCCGTATATTTGGCCATTGGCATGCTTCCTCAACCATATGCAACCTTTATTTGGAGCTGACAAGGCTCCATTGTGTTATTTGCAGAATGGTACTCAGTTGTCAACTGAGTACATTTCTGCAGCTAACACGTCTCTTACTCAGACAGGTTTGTGCTTCCTGGATCACAAATTTACCTCATTTGCATGCCTTTCAGCTGCAAGTGAGGTAATTTGCATATCCCAGCCCTGTCTGTGTAGGAGACATTTTAGGAGCTCTCTTACACACCCCTACAGGCTGTTCCTGGATCGCTCGTCGGACATGATGGCTGCATGGAGTCTTACTCTACTCGTAGACTCCGTGCAAGCCATCGTGAATCTGGCCCGGTGTTATAAACACTGCATCTAGCTTACTACTATAACCCTTAAAATATATATCTTGTTGTACCATTTGACAGCTCCAGAAAATTTTAACTGTGTCCTTTAAGACATGATATATATATATATATATATATATATATATATATATATATATATATATTTATATATGTGTGTGTGTATATAATTCAAAACTGTCTATTATAGCCAAATGCTTTTTCAAAAACTATATAAAATAGAAAAGATGCCTCTTCTGTAGATTTGCACAGTCTTGCTAGTTTGAAAAGGGACTGCATAAGACATTAAGAGACAGGCTGGTATGTAGATGCGTATTGAGAATATACATAAGAAACTATTTTGAAATCAGATCTAATCCTACATAAAGTATTTCAAATCATAATATCAAGTGAAGCAGCTGTGAATGTCGCTATGGAGTTGCTATAAAACTGGTTCAGTATACTGCTAGTATGTTATGTACTAAACTTTTGAAAGGCCATCATCCTTTTTATATGGCAATGTTTTACACTATGATAACAATTGTTGACAAAAACAAACTTTTGAACAAAATATGATATTAACAGCTGTAATGGCACATGTTAAAGACAACATGGCAAACACAGACTGCAAATGAATACAATTACAATTGCTGTAATGCATAAAGCAGTTAGACTGGGTAAGTATTTGAATGTTGGGACCCTCTAGAGCGAGTCCCGAAATATGAAGACTGAATGGCAGAAAGGTCAGATTTGTATATACTCAGTTCAAGATGGCATTTCTCAGAATATTTCCTTTTGTTTGAGGTATGGCGATCTGTTAGTTGGTATACATAAGTTCAGGGGAGTGGAGGGCTTGGCCCCCACACGGGGTGTGCAGCTGGGGCTTTCCACCACAAAAAACAAAGATTAAAGGAAAAGACTGATTTTTAAGATTCGCTCTTCTACTTTGGTTTCAGTCTTTTTTTGGCTTTTCTGCACTCAGCATTTAGAGTGCCAACATTTCAACAAGGAGATGTCAGCCTAGCAAGCACACTTGTATGACTTAGAGCTTATAGTTGATGGAGATATGGGTTGTCCCTGTTTATAATTTTTTTGTGCAAAATAAAACAGTGAACTAGTGACTAGCACTGTGATATACAGGGTTAAAGCCCTGACTATAGCACAGGATGCCTGGGTTAGATTAACAGCTCAGATTTCTGAGGCACTGGCAGCAAAGAATGGGTGTGCCCATCCCAAGGGAAGGAGGCTGTTCATCTGTGCATTCATCATGTTTGATCCCTAGTAGAAGCTAAAGACATGGGAGGGTGGGGGGGGGTTTCCAAAGACAGAAAAGTGAGGGAAGACATTGGTTGAATTGCTGTGGAGGCAGGTTAATATGTCAGCACATCCCCATTGCAGACAGAGATGAAAATGCTGGTCTTACAATTGTGTTTATGTGTTTATGTAGTGTGTACAGTTTGTGGATTGTGCATTAAACTTTTTTTAAGTCACCTCATATTTTCCGTTTTATGAGAGACCTGCATTGTGGATTCTAGTTGCTTTTTGGTGCCTTGCTTCACTTTTTACATCTACATCCCCATTGCACATACACTCTTCAGATGTTACAGTTGAACATATAGAAGAAATAAGAAGGATATAAGCAACAAAACCTCTACATCAGCATGCTTCATTCTCCTTTTTGGCCCCAACCCTACTCAGAATTAGTCTGGAGGAAGGCCAGGAGTATAAGGAGACTTGTCTGACAAGAATAGACACTGAGGTCTGTTGATGGTCAGCTGCATGGGAGAAAAAGGTAATGCAAAGCAAAAAAATAGTGACCACTTTAGTAAAGTGGGTGACCAGGACATTTTTTTTCTATGTGGACACAAGGCTCTTGCAGTTCCTGTGTAGGGGGGTTTCATTCCTACACCCACTAAAGTAACATAATCAACTTTGAAGTTACACATTCTTGGGTTAAGTTTAAAACATTACTGATTGTCACTTGCTAATGGGTTTATTGTAACATGATGTAGACAGAAATCCATGCTGGATCAACAAGCTTACTCAAATTTGTTGGGTAGAAAAAAGTAGGACTGCTACATAGAATGACAAGACAAGCGAATTACCACAAGTAGAAAGTGGGAGTGCTCAAGATTTTGGGGAATGAAAAGAACTTAATAAGCAAAAGGAGTGCAATGCAGTGGGGGTTCATTGATTCGCTGTAGTATTCTCAGAAGTGAGAAGAGAAACTGTGATAACTCTAACCGTTTAAAACAAAGTATGGGAGGAGGGTAAGGTTCTTAATGACTAGTCATTTTAACTTACGTCTTTAAGCTGGTAATCTTTTAATAGATATATTAGTAAATATTCTGGTTCAACAGTTTCAATGTGTCATTTAAAGGATTTCTACCTCACTGATAGTGCAGTATAGCACTGCAACTACAAAACTCTGTCTTGAAAGGGGTAAGATGCTTACTTCCAGGTAGCATTTAATGTTCATACACTTTGCCTTATGAAAAAATGAAAAAAGCGAATATAATTTATTTGAAAAATTGTGGCATACTAGTAGCTTAAGCTATGATCTTGTATTTTCTTTATCCGTGCAGTCTTTTAACTGATTCCAGGTTTCCCAGACCAAGTCCTAAAAGTGCTATCAAAAATAAAAAAAACTGCATTGATCGGTCCTAACAATATCCCTAGATGTATCTTAAATGCCACAAAGCATGACTTAGCCACACCCCTAACAGCACTGTTCAATCTCAGTCTCCATACAGGTTTTGTATCAAATAAATGATGATCAGCTACAGTCATTCCATTGCATAAAGGAGGATTTTCCACAGTCCTAGGCAATTACTGACCCATAAGTCTGACCAGCCTCATATACAAAGCCATGGAAAGACTTATCATGAATGTGACACCCCCTCCTCTGGGCCAGTAATCAAGGAGCCTTAATCCTCACCACTGACACTGGAGAGGTACGTTCACTTGGAACAAAAATAGATACACACAGTATTTCCAGATGCAGCTCTCTGCACCAAGCACAACTTCCCTTAAAAGCACACAGGGACCATACTCAGTCCAAGCACTGGGTTTCTCTCTCTCTCTCTCTCTCTCTCCCCAGGCCCCCAACAAGACTTCCACTGACATAGCTGTAGAGTTGAGTCCTCAGCTGAGTCTTCCAAGCCATGTTCTCCACCATCCTCTCTGTGAAACTAATGTTCTGTGTCCCTGCTCCAAGTGGCTGACCCACACACTCTTTGAGATTTGACTTTCACACACACACACACACACACACACACACACACACACACACACACACACACACACACACACAAACACACAGACCTGGGAAAGACTGGTACAGATTTACTAGATATGCCCCCTCTGCCTAGACTATAAAGTAGGTACTGCCACTAGAACACTCCAAAGCCAGCTACTCTAAGGCTCTTGCAAGGGTATCCAATTATATTAAATAAATTTAATACTAATATAAATGGTAGTGTTTGACCAATGAAGCAAGGCTTTCAGGAGCGGCCACAGTGTCACCAAATAAATATAAGTATTCTCAAAGGTTGAAATATTCTCTAAAAGATCAGCCACAATGAAACATTTAATATATTTAATAATAAATAATACAAGAACATGAAAATACTAAATATATATTTACAATAAACACTAGAGTTTCAATCACAGAAAATGTTAAAAATAACAAAAATGGATAGATTCGCACAGATAGAGAAAACAGTACTTAACTAGCCTCACTATATTTTCCAAAATGATCTAAAGATTTACTATTCCCTGGTTACTTACTAAAGCAAGGCAAGATGAAGTGGGTGAGTGGGTCTTCCTTCTTGGTCAGGTTTCAAAAACAGACTGCTCTAAGATTTCTGTCTTATCTGGTATTAAAACATAATTTCAGTGCTGGATTACAGAAGGACATTACATGCATCTGGTCATCTGACTCTGGTTCCCATACTACCCCCTTTGCTAGAAACTGAACTTAGCAAATATGTGTTAGCATACACACAGAAAGAGCTTTGCTGAGATGTGTTATACCATCTGGAAGCAATAAAACCATTTCAAAAATGTCCACCCTTCCAGGGTAGCAATTAGTTCACCTCTGAGGACAATACAGTAGGATTCTTAGTTCTGGTTTTTGCAGACATTTCGTCTTTGGCTGCAATCAGAACTGTAAGATGCAATCTTTATGGCCTAAACCATATAATTTCATTTCACACTATTTTTTAAAGTTAGCTGGACTGAGATTAATCTCTTCTCTTCCAGCATCCTCTGTTACAATATATTCATTTCAACAGTTACAATACAGTGTGACTTACAGGCGTATTGCTTTTCTGTCCAGCAGGAACTACTGTTGGTGCATTTTTACACAAGCAACTTTACAAATAAATTTTTCAATACAAGTATCTGTACAAATCAACTTGATATACAAATGACATTATTTACAAAACTCCAGCTAGCTATTCTGGCATATGTTACACATCCACTGCTCTGTTCCTCCTGGCGTAGCTGGCACATCATCAGAATGGAATTACTCAATCAAGATAAAGAAAACCTTCAAACACTGGACTCCTCTCAGTTTGGATTAGTTGAGGGCAAGTCATGCTTATTCAACCTGGTATATTTTTGAAAAACTTACCAAAGCAATGGATGAAAGCAAAATTACACACACCATATACCTCAGGCTGGTCAAAGCTTTGGGCACAATTCCCCATTCATGCATGTAGAAAAGCTAAATAAACTATAAATAAACCCCTATGTCATACACTGGATTGCCAACTGGCTCACAGATAGGATGCAAATAATCAAAATATGAAAAGTTACCTCCATAAAGAGACCAATCACCAGTAGAGTCCAGCAGGGTTCTGTACTAGGACCATTCCTGTTTGGCATTTACTTTTCTGAAGTAAAAACCAATAGTAAGGGGCTCTGGCTGACTAAGTTTGCAAAGGACTGCAAGGGTTCCTTAAAATGACTTAACCAGCCTGCAGGAAGGTCTGTCTCAAATAAATATCTGCTTCCAAAATCATGGACTGAAACTAAATGCCAAAAATGCTAAAATTATTGTATCCCTAGGAAAGTCATCTATCCCAGGGGGACTACTGACAATACGCCCCTAAGAGTTGACCTACTTGTTCGGGACATGGGAACTTATGTGGACAGTGACCTAACTTTTGACCTACATGTGTCTAGTGTTGTAAGAAAGTCCTTCTGTATTGCACAGCATATAAACAAAGGGATTGTGTCTAGATCTAGGGATGTCATTGTTCCCCTTTACTCAGTCCTCATTAGGCCAACCTTGAATATAAAGCCACCTTTGTCATGCATCTGTCCAGACACATGCAGCAACTGGAACACCCACAGAGATACCTTATTAAAAGGATACAAGACCTAAACAACATGTCCTACATGGACCGACTCAAAGCCCTGTCATGATGCTCGGTAGCCTACAGACTGCTAAGAGGTGACCTGCGTATGGCATACAAGGCATCCTCTGACCCATTATCAATAGATTTACTGCATATCAAAAAGTCAAATGGCATCAGACATACTCGGTCTAGGGATCTAAACCTCTTACGCAACATAAATAAAACAGTTTAGAGAGACAGGTATACAGCAAACTCCTAATCCACATAAAGCAAAGTTCATCCCTGTCCATATTCAAGCACAACTTAGATCTATTAATGGGAAACAGAAAATTTACCCTAGGACTGCCCCTGTACTACCAATGGTTACCAACAAATTATTTACCCTATGCATGGATCCCCTCGAATTATCTATGATCCCAGCTCTTTTCATTAGGGGTAATACATAACTATCGACCATTGGATTATAAGGCCAATGTATAACCAAATTGGATAGGTTATTTCAAGCACCAAAAGGTTAACTAGCTAGGCTTAAAATGGCTGACAAGGGCAGCTAGCCTAGTGCTTACCTATGAACCTATAAAGGAGATCATTTTCAAAAAATATCTGACTGTGGCAATGCCACAATTTTTCCACCTTCCAGTATAATAGTCCAGAAGCTTTCTTAACTCTAGTACAAAATAACCTTTTGAGCAAAATAAGAAAGTGTTACTAATTTTACAAATGAGCATGTTAAAATTCTTGCACAAAAAATGTTATACATCTGCATTTTGCCTTCAGCATCATAGGCCATGTTATTCACTATACCATATATTCACTCAGGATTTACAATATAGATATTCCTGCACAGAATCTTGCAAGTGTGACATCTGTTATGTTGGAGAGTTTCACTAAAATATTTTCTATACTCTGAATGAAATATACTAGATGAAAGAAATGATGACACTGTGTAACAGAAAACTTAATCTTGGTATTGTTTTTTGAAACTGGATGCAGACTTTCCTGTTATTAATGCTTACTCATTATTTTCACAGTTAACACTGATCATGTCCATTTCTTCTTGGGTAGTTTCAGAATTACTACCAATGGAACAAATAATATTTTCTTATTTGCAATTTGCAATAGATGCACCATCAGCATTACAACAACTAAATATTTATGCATCATGTCTGTTACACTTTACTAGGTAATTTGTTTTCTTCCTTTTTAACTGAATGCTTGATTGTTGTAGTTTATAACATTCTTGAACAATGAGATAAAAAAAACACATCAATGCCAAACTAAACAAAACAAATAATTGTAGGCACAATAAACACTATATCCAACTATTTACACTAATTAAAATTTCAAAGCAGGCTTTGAAATATATGTTTACACTTTATAACAGTTACTTAGAGTAGTTTTCAAGAGGACAGCAAGGAATTTCAAAGTTTTAAATAACTTCAACCATCTTTTCGGGATCTCCAACTGCAACCTCGAGGCCTTTAAGGATAATAAAATTCATCCCCAAAACTGTAAAGTGTATCGATAATGTATACATAGGGGCTGTTTTTAACACTTTCTGTCACCATAACAGCTGTATTTTAACCACATGCCCCCTACCTAAATCACTCTTCTCCTGCAGATCAAAAGTTCCCCTCTCCGTCCATGCTTAATATCCAAAACATCCATTTATCTTTCAGACACATTCTAAAAATACCTCACAATACTCTTTTCAGCTCCTTCCAATACACCTTAGCTGTTCTATACTTTCAGAATATGTCAGCAGTCGCTGCCCCCCTCATCTCTTATGTTTATTATTGGGAAGCCTCCCCTTCCTACATAATTTCTGCAGGGTATGATACCAACGCTATATAATTTTTAACTGCTGACTTTTCAGTCTGTACTACCCCCCCCCCCCCCCAATAATTTTATACTTTCCCATATTGAAGACCACTCTTGCTGGATTAGTAGTACTCCTTCCTTATGTTTTACTTTCTCTAAATCCCATGAATCAATGTTTTTTCTTTATGCGACATCTCTTTAAATAAGACTCACCCTGCCCTTCTTTACTTGCCTCCATTTGCACCATGTCATGACACCTTGTCCCCTACCCCCTCTATTTCCTTCCACACTTAAAATATTCCTTTGCTGCTCTACCAGAAGCCAGTTCTAACCACCTAGCCATAATCTGATTTATTTATTTGACATTTGTTGACCGGGAAAGTCCGACCAGAGCCCTTTCTCAGCAGAGGCCAGAGGAGAAAAGCTCGACATGAGTACAAAGTACATTTCACAAAGAGAAAATAGAAGGATTCATACAGAGTTCTCATTACATTTTCAAAATTCACTGTATATAAAGTATGTATTTTTGTTCTGATACTTTGTTGTAAAAGGAACCCAGGAGGAGAGTGGTGGTCAAAGAGTTTGAGTGAGGGGGAGTTAAGGGACAGTAAGTGAAAGCAGTCGTCGGCAGTAGGAAGAGGAAGGAAAAAGTGTAAGAAGAGGTAATAAGAGTGGAGGTGAGAGGAGGGCTTGTGATAGGTCTAACTGAAGAGCAATTTGCCACTGTTGGGTAAGTTCATTGAGTAATTATTAGGTGTAACAATAGGGCTATACATTTCAAAATCCTTAATGTGCTCAGGAACAATGTAGATTATGTCTCACTGGCACAGATGATAATGTAAGTGGAATTTATTCTCATGGACATGGCTTCAAGTCCCTGACATCACTTTCTTTTTATTTGCTGTTGTGTGTGTTTCATAAACAAGACTGCATTTCCATGTTACTGCAATGTCATTTGAAATGAATGTCATAAGTTGGACATTTAGTGATAAATTTGTCTCAGACCTTCAGCTATATACTATAATGTAACAGTATATGTGAAAGATGACCTGCTGTTGTGTTACACTGAGCATATCAGTTGTGCAGAATCGTAAAAACACTTGTGCATACTCAATAATGCAACTTCAGAGTCAAGGAATTGAGCTGTGCAGAATAACAACAGAGCACTTGTTGTAGTGGTTTTACAAACACATAAATAATTATTGCCTATAGCTATTCATGCACCATAAACAGCAACATATGAACCCTCATACACAGACAATACAGCTGTAATATTACAATGTAATTTTGTTAACAGACATGTCAAACTGCATTCCCATGGTTTATGGTTACCATGGAAATGTCTAAAATATCCAGCTACATTTTGTGTGATTAGGGAGATGAAATCATCTGCATAGTACATGCTTACTTAAACTCAAAACAGTGATTTTCAAAATCTCAATGAAGAAAGTTAAAAACAAAGTGATATTCTAATAACACAATGACAGCCTACATTTTCTTGATTTGAACTGCTATATTGCTAGCTGAAAAGTGCAACATTTTTAAATCAAACTGTAAAAAAACTAGTCAGTTACTGAGTATGCAAAAAACAAGAAGTTATATACTCACCATAAGATTCGATGTATGTGGTCCATCTCGCCTCACATTCTTACTCATGCGTTCGGAGCCGAGTATCGGCTCCGACACGGCCAACTTTTTATTTTCTAGCACAAAGTCTCTAATTGACTGGGCTAAACAGGTATCCCATGTTGCACTGCTCCATAGTCCCAGATCTAGTTTGCAGCAATCCACAGTCACACCTCATGCACAACCACAATCCAGGAAGGTATAACACTATCCAGGGTAGTAAAGAAAAAACAACTAATATTAAAGGGTACTCAAGACCAATTATCGCCTCCAGATCCTCCAGGAAGGGGGCAGGTGGGAGGGTATGTAAGAATGTGAGGCGAGATGGACCACAAACATCGAACGTTATGGTGAGTACATAACTTCTTGATGTTATGTGGTCCAATCGCGCCTACATTCTTACTCATGGGACAGCGTCCCCAGCACCTCTATCCTGGGAGTCTCAAAGGAAGATACTCCTGAGAACTGTGGAACCAAAAGAAGCCCAGCCCCTAGAAGCCACATCTAGTTTGTAATGAGTAATAAAGGTGTGTGGAGAAGCCCACGTGGCCGCAGCACAAATATCATCCAAAGATAGCCTGGCATGGTAAGCCATCGAAGTGGAAACAGCCCTGGTAGAGTGAGCTTTGACGGGGAATGGTAGATTTCTGCCTGCTGATGAATAGATAAAAGAAATACAATCTGAAATCCATCTGGAAATTGTAATCTTAGAAATAGGGGAACCTGCTCTACTTTCTGAAAAGGACAGAAACAGTTGGTCAGACTTCCGTAGTTGTTTTGTCCTGTGTAAGTAGAATCGTAATTGCCTGTGTACGTCCAACTGATGAAATTTAAACTCTGCCTTATTGGAAAATTGAGGGAAGAAAACTGGCAACTCAATAGACTGATTGAGATTAACAGTAGAAGTTACTTTAGGAAAGAAGGACAGATTAGGTCTCAAGGAAACCCTGTCCTTATGAAAGATTAAATATGGGGATTTGATGGACAGAGCTTGAATCTCCGACACCCGTCTGGCTGATGTAATGGCTATTAAGAAGGCAGTCTTCCAAGACAGAAACTTTAATTCACAGGTGACAGCCGGTTCAAAAGGTGGGGAAGTCAGGGCTTTCAAAACAAAGTTTAGATCCCATGGCATGATAGGTTCTGACACAGGAGGCTGGAGTAACAAGGTGCCCTTCAAAAAGGCCTTACAGAGTTTATGGGCCATAAGATAGGGCTCTTAAGAGGTATGAAAATTGGAAATAGCAGCCAGCTGGACCTTAATGGTAGTAGGAGCAGAACCATGCTGAAAGAGCATGCATAAAAAATCCAAAACAGCAGGAATTGGGGCTGTGTAAGGGTCCAGTCCCTGGGCATGAGCCCAAATAGAAAATCTTTTCCACTTGCTGGAATAAATCTTCCTGGTAGAAGACTTGTGAGAAGAGGATAAAATGTGCACTACCTCAGGTGAAAAACAATGAAGTCTGACTAATGATGGAAGTGGAGTAGCCAGGCTGTCAACCTGAGGGTCCGCAGGGAGGGATGGAACTGTACCGACACCTGTGTCAGTAGGTCTGGTACTGGATCCAGAATCCAAGGACTGTCCACTGTGTATTGATGAAGAAAGGAGAACCAGACTTGGCGAGGCCAGTGTGGGGGGCAATTAGAATCATCTTGCTTCCCGAGAATATGGCTTTCTGAATCACTGTTGGTAACAGAGGAAATGGAGGGAAAGCATATAGCAGACCGAGGGGCCCATCGTGGACTAGCACGTCCCTGGGTGACTACCCCTGTGGGGGGATTAGTGTGAAGTAGTTGCTGCACTTGGCATTGAGGGGATTGGCAAAAAGTTTGCAGCAAGGCTGACCCCACCTGCTGAAAATCTGTTCCACAACCCGGCGGTTCAGGGACCACTCGTAAGGCATCAGAATACCTCTGCTCAGCCTGTCTGCTATCACATTGGCCTTCCCCGGAATGTGGGTTGCCACTAGAAGCCATTGGGAAGACACTGCCCACTGCCACACTCGCATGGCCTCTCTGCACAGGGGATAAGATCTGGTTCCCCCTTGCTTGTTCAGGTACCACACAACGAACATGTTGTCCAAGTGAATTGCAATCGTTCCCAGAGGAAGAGAGCTCTGAAGTGCTCACAACGCCAGTAACACTGCTCTCATCTCTAAAACATTGATGTGCAGATGTAACTCGAGATCTTGCCACGTGCCTTGGACCGTCCTGCCAAGATAATGCCCCCCCACCCCAACTGGGAGGCGTCCATGGTCACTGTGGCAACAGGTGACATAGGAACAAACTGTTTTCCCTCGTCCAGATTGGTGGAGCATAGCCACCAACGGAGGTCTTGTTTGCACCGATCCGTGAGTAGGATCAAGTGGGAAAGGGGAAATTCCTGAAAGGACCATTTGGCAAAGAAGAGCCACTGCAGAAGCCTCATGTGTAATCTGGCTAGAGGCACTAACATGATGGTGGCTGCCATGGTTCCCAGGAGATGGAAAACCCATCTGGCCTGAACTTTCTTGAGGGGTAACAATGCGTGAACCTGACTCTGCAACACTCCTATCCTTTCTTGGGGCAGGAATGCATGCATTCGAACAGTGTCTAGCTCTGTGCCTATAAATGTGACACGCTGTGAGGGCAGCAAGGCAGACTTTCCCCATTTCAAGGTAATTCCTAGTCATTAACAGAGGGATATGGTAGCTTCCCTGGTTCGAATGAGAAGATGCCTGGTGGGGGCGGTGAGGAGCCAGTCATCCAGGTATGGAAACACTTGGAATCCTTGACGTCTCAGGTAAGCCGTCACCACCGCTAAACACTTAGCGAACACCCTGGGGGCTGTGGTGAGACCAAAGGGCAGGGCACGAAACTGGAAATTACTGGCTCCCAGCCGGAAGTGTAAGTGACTCCTGGATGCCCTGTCCATTTTGATGTGGTAGTAAGCATCCTTGAGGTCGATGGAGCACATCCATACTTCTTTTCCCAGCAACAGAAAAATGGACTGGAGGGTGACCATTCAGAACTTGGACTTCAGAATGTAGTGATTCAGTCGGCTGAGATCCAGAATGGGTCTCAGGTCCCCTGTTCTTTTCGGCACCAAAAAGAGTCTTGAGTAAGTCCCTAATCCAATTTGGTCTGAGGGGACAGGTTGGATGACTCCTTTTTCCAGCAGCTTTGAGATTTCTAGTGCTGCTTGATCCCTTTGACTGGGTGGAATGTCTGGGATTCTCTTGACTGGAGGGGGCTCTGATAAAAAGGGGATGGTATAACCTCTGGTAACTATTCGAAGCACCCATCGATCCTGGGTGATGCTTCCCCAGGCTTCCAGGTACAACAAACTGCGGCCCCCGACTGGCTCCGGAATAGCACAGTCGGGCAACACATCAGGAACGATGGTAGGAAGCCCCGCAAAAGGAATCACGGTCTTCCAGTTTGCGGGGGCCTCCTCTGCCCCTGGGACGACGTCTTGCAGAATAGCCTCCCCCTCCTCTGCCTCTGGAGATGGACTCAGCTTGAGCTGCAGGGAAAGACTTCTGTGATTTTTTGAACCACATCTTCCCTCCTCTCTGAGCCTTGGGGTAAGTCCTAGAAGGGAGGGAAAAACGGACCCCTATGGCAGACAGGGTCTTTCCCTCTTGCTTGCATCTGGTGAGTGTGTCTTTCACCTTGGTCCTGAAGAGTGAAGACCCATCAAAGGGGGCATCAGTAAAGGAAGACAAGAAAGCCTCTGCGAAATGACACAGGCGCATCCAGGCTTGCCTCCTGAGAGCTACTCCTGAACTAGCTGCCCTAGTCGCCCCTTCAGCTGCATAAGATATGAGCATCATGGACGAGTTGACAATTGAATCAAGGGTAGACAACTGGGCGTTAACAGTCTGCGCTAATGCCTCAGGTACGTTACCCATTAGAGTATCTCCTAACTCCTTAAGGAGATCTCTCTGGAGCTGAGTAAAATGACAAAGGTAATTCAGCGACCGTAGGGTAAAGGTCGCTGACAAAAGGGTATGCTTCCCATACTGGTCCATCCTCCTGGACTCCTTGTTAGGAGGATGGACGAAGGAAGAAGACTCGGCTACTTCCTGCTGAGTGGCCGCCGTCACCACCATGGCATCTACAGAAACCCCTTTGGACAGGAACTCCTTCCCTGGGGGAGCTGTAAGAAACTTATTAGGTCATCTGGGTACTGGTTCCACCGAATCAGGATTCTCCCATGCCCTTCGACAAATTACATCCAGGAGCTCGTCGAAGGGTGGAGACACCCAGGAGGCAGAGGGTTGAGCACCAAAAGCCTTGAGGAATACCAACTCCTCCTCAGAGGGGGACTTGGACGGGCAGTCGCCTCTCTGCCTCAAAATTTCCAGGATGTCAGAGAAAGAGACGTCATCGGAGGACGACTTGGGGGACCCCTCTGACTCCTTGAGGTCGGTATCAGAAGTAAGAGACTCGTCCTGGGAGTCTATGTGCTTCCTCTTGCACAACTTCTTTCTTGGGGGCTCCTCAGGCACAGACTCTGAGGGGCCCTCAGAAAGTTGGGGACCACTCATGGGGGTATCCCCAGACCTTTGGGCTCCACCATCTACTGAATGGGGGACATCAGAGGCTCTAGCTAGGGTAGAAGGGGACAGAATGACCGAGCCGGGTGATGTAACTGAAGATCTGGCCAGTGCGCTCCTCATGGCCTCGAAGGTGGGTCCCCCCAAATCCGAGGAATGACCGGCCTCCGAGGCCACGACCGGAGTCGGGGTTCCCCAAGCCGATGCACCGAGAGGGAGGCTCGGAACCGACAGGAGTCCCGAAGTATCCCCCTTGGCCCCGACAGAGGAAACCCGAGTTCCGAAACCAGAAGATGGAGCCAACATAGTTGAAGCCGACGTCAGCACCGATAAACCCTTGAGGGGTATCGGAGCCGGCACAAGAACATCACTCAGAGCGGAGCACTCTGGCTCCGAAGACAAGGAAGTGCTCGGAGGAGGAACCATCGGTACAAGCATCGGGACAGGTTCCGGAGCCGACTGGGTCAGAGCCGAAAATAATTTTGCCAACACCGGCGACTGCAGGAGCCTATGAACCACCCTATCAACATCCAAATCAGAAAGCCTGGAGGATTTGGAGGAAAGAGATGGAGATTGGGATTTCCTGTCTGGAGACCCATGCCTAACACTGGGCGACCGGCTCCGAATGGGTTCCAATAGAATTGGAGCCGAGGTCGATTCCAGCACAACAGATACCTCCTACGGGCCTGAGGACAGAGGCGCCAAGGGGGTAGCATCCAGTTTAGAAGTCTTCTCTGGAGGCTCCGTGGAGACAGACGGAGCCGGAGATCTCTTCTTCACCTTAGAGGCCTTAGACTTAGACTGAGTACTCGAGGAAGAGTCTAAAGACTCCTCAAAAGAAGGTTTCAGGAGACTCTTCAGTATAAGTTTGTTTTTCCTTTCCTGTAGCACCCTCGGACTGAAGGCATGACAAAAACTACAGGACTCTTGTAAATGAATTGCCCCTAGGCAGTATACACAAACGGAATATCCATCAGTAATGGACATCTTGTAGTTACATTTGGAACATTTCTTAAAACCCAAAGGTTTGTGTTCCTTTTGATCCTTTTGATCCCTAGACATCTTAACAGAGATTTGTACACCAAAAACAACACACAAGCCACAGAAACCTGGGAAAATGGCAAAGTGGGAAACTACTGTCACAACAAACAGCCAAAGAATCTCTAATTCAAGAGGTTCTTTGGGAGTCTACACACACTCTAAAACAAGGGAAAAAAACTACTCTCTGCACAGAAAAAGAATCAAAAATAAAATTTACACAAAACAAGGAGGATTAGGTCCTCTAATTTAAACGGGCCTAACCCGCCGGAACAGAAGGGATACCCAAAAAAAAAACCTCTCACAACAAATTCAGAACAACGAACAAGGAAAAATAGCTATTAAAATAGCTTTTGTTTGAAAAACCACAATTTTCTGAGAGAAAAAAGAAGTTTTAAAGGTACTTAGCCACAGCCAAGCGAGACCACGTCCTAGCTACATGAGCGGCAAATGAGATCTGGGGCTATGGAGCAGTGCAACATGGGATACCTGTTTAGCCCAGCCAATTAGAGACTTCATGCTAGAAAATAAAAAGCTGGCCAAGTCAGCATGAGTACGAATGTAGGTGAGATTGGACCACATAACATCAACTCATTTCAATGCAAACTTTTAACCTTACCTGTATGTGTCCAAACCTCTGCATGTACCCTTTGTGACTACTTCTAATTTTCTAGACATAGGATCACAACTCAATGATCATTAAAATAGGACTTAACAGTAGTGAAGAAAGGAGAACCAAAGAAATACATTTCCTTGCAATGTATGATCTTTCTGAAATATATATCTATAGTTCATAATGCACTGTATTATTTATTTATTTAACATCTGTTAACCAGGAAAGTTTGACTAGGACAGAACCTATTTTTAGCGGAAGCCCAGGGAAAACCACTCCAGGCATATATCTTTGAATGTGGGAGGACACCAGAGTACCTGGAGGAAACCAACGTGAATGCAGAGAGAACATGCAGACTCCACCCAGGAGGCTACCCAATTGAGAATCGAACTGGAGAACCTCTTGCTGTGAGGCGACAACATTAAGCATTGCACCACTGCGCCACCCCTTTATTTGTTAAACACACATTTGTTTACATTATTTTACACTTAAGGTTCACACAGATTGTTTAATGGTGTTCACCACCTTTATTTCTTAACTTTTTTATAAATATTTCATATTTGCCTTGCTTCCACTTTTATAAATATATGATTGGTGAGCTGTATTTGGTGGGCAACTGATTAATATTATAAAGTTTAATCTTCTTCTTCTTTTTTCGGCTTTTAACAGAAAAAAAATAATGGCTTGTGGTTTTACCCAAAGAAAGCAAAGTATGGTACATTGTATTTGTTTCCTATTGTTTAAGAATGTCAAGGAATGACAACGAAAACATTGCCATAAAAAGGATGCAAAATCACCATACAGATACTGAGCGTGATCTGGAAGGCTTTTTTAACAGTATTTTAAAAGGAGGGACCAAAACCCTGGAAGAAAGCTGTGGTGGCTATAATGCTTAAAGACGGTAAAGACCCATCAAATCTAGCTTGCTATAGGCCCATTTCAATTTTAAACTATGATAATAAAATATTGTTTGTCTATAATAGCTAAAAGAATTGCAAAGGTGCTGTCAAAATTGATAAAAATGAATCACTGCGGTTTTGTGGAAGGGAGGCAAACATTTGACAACATTACTAGAACAATGATGATCTAGAGGCAAGCAAAATGTAAGCAAATGGTGGGTATTGATGCAGAGAAAGCAGTCAACAGACTAAATGAGAAGTTATGTACCTACCATAACGTTCCATGTTAGTTGTCTTCTTCTCGCCTTCTTTCTTGCTGGATGGGTTCGGAGCTGACCCTCGGCTCTGACTCAGCCTATACTAAAGCTCGAGAGCTATTTATACCGGCTCGAGGCTACCCTATATCCCACAATGCTAGGCGCTAACTACCCAGATCTCGTTTGATAGCTGAAACCATAGCAGTTCTGATCTCCAAAATGAGGAGAAGAGGAAACCCCACTCGTAAGTAACCTAGACCTATAGCTACTAGTAAGGATAGCCAAAGGGGGTTAATACAGAGGCAGGAAGAAGATCCCCAAGGATCCTTAGGTCTGTCCAGGCTAGGGGGATGGAGGGTGGGACGCAAGAAAGAAGGCAAGAAGAAGACAACTAACATGGAACGTTATGGTAGGTACATAACTTCTCAATGTTAAGTTGTCAATCTCGCCTTCATTCTTGCTGGATGGGACCACGTCCCTAGCACCTTCACCCTGGGTGGCTCATCGGAACAGACTCTTGAGAACAGTGGAACAAAAATTAGCCTGGCTTCGGGAGGCCATGTCTAATTTGTAATGAGAGATAAAGGTATGAGGAGAGGCCCATGTGGCTGCCGCACAAATGGAATCTATTGGTAATCTAGCCTGAAAAGCTATTGATGTGGCTAATGCTCTAGTTGAGTGAGCCCTGGGCCTTGACAGCAGCTTTTGGCGTCTGAGGTCATAGATGAAAGTAATCACAGAGGCCAGCCATCTAGAAAGGGTTACTTTGGAAACTGGAAGGCCCTTCTTCCCTGCCGCATAAGATAGGAAGAGCTGTTCAGATTTCCTAGCTTGCTTGGTTCTATCCAGATAGTAACGGAGCTGATGATGAACGTCCAGAAAATGCAACTTTTGTTCTGCTCTGTTGGAGTAGTTGGGGAAGAAAACTGGGAGATCAATAGTCTGGTTTAGGTTCGCCTCAGAAGAAACTTTGGGTAAAAAGGACGGGTTAGTCCTGAGGGACACTCTGTCTTTATGGAAAACTAGATAAGGTGGACGAATGCAAAGGGCATGAAGTTCTGATACTCTTCTCTCAGATGTTATGGTGACTAGAAAAAGAGTCCTCCAAGATAACAATTTCAAGGAGCAGGAAGACGCAGGTTCAAAGTGGGGAAGAATCAAGGAAGTTAGAACCAAATTTAAGTCCCACTGAGGTGGGGGGTCTCTGATTGGGGGCTTAAGCAAAAAGATACCTTTAAGAAAGGTTTTACAAAGCTTATGGGACATGATGCTGGAGTCCGAAAAGCCTACATGAAAGTTTGAAATAGCCGCTAACTGTACTCTGATGGTGGAGGAAGAAGACCCTGAGTGAAAAAGTTCGGCTAGGAAGTCTAGGACTGATTGGATAGGGGCAGTAAAAGGATCCATATTTCTAGTTCCTGCCCAGAAGGAAAAACGCTTCCACTTGCTGGCATAAATCCTTCTGGTAGATGACTTTAGGGAAGCTATAAGTATGTCACGCACAGAATGGGAAATAAGGGGAAGCCTGGCTAGGGTTGGAATTGGAGCAACCAAGCTGTGAGGTTGAGAGATTGGAGGGAGTGGTGCAGCCGTCCCGACTGATGGGTCAAGAGATCTGGCACTGGGTCCAGATGCCAGGGCTGCCCCAAGAGGTAACGATGCAGGAATAGAAACCATATCTGTTGAGGCCAGTAAGGAGCAATGAGGATCATGGTGGCTCTCACGGCGGTAGCTTTCTGAATCAATTGAGTGATTAATGGAAAGGGGGGAAAGGCATACAGAAGTCCCCAGGGCCAATCGTGGATTAGAGCATCTCTGGGGGGGGGGGGTGGCCGGGAAGAGGGAAGAGAGTGAAGAAGTCATGGCACTTGCTGTTTTGAGGTGTGCAAAAAGATCGCAGCAAGGTCAACCCCATTTCTGAAAAATTTCTTCCACTACTGCTTGTTTGAGAGACCACTCATGTGGCATGAGAATGGCTCTGCTCAACCTGTCCGCTATGATGTTGGACTTCCCGGGGATGTGCGTTGTTATCAGAAACCGCTGAGAGGAGATCACCCACTGCCATAGTCTGAGTGCCTCTCGACATAAGGGATAGGACTTGGTTCCGCCCTGCTTGTTGATGTACCACACTATGGACATATTGTCCATCTGAACTGCAATAGTCCCGATGGGAAGAGAGTCCTGAAGGGCTTGCAAAGCTAAAAGTACTGCTCTCATCTCCAAGACATTTATGTGCAGGTGGCACTCGAAAGGTTGCCATGTGCCCTGGACCGTCCTGCCCTGAAAATGCCCCCCCCCACCCGATCAGGGAGGCATCCGTTGTCACCGTAGCGACCGGGGGAGAAGGAACAAATGGTCTGCCCTGAAGGACTTGAGGGGAGACCATCCACCAGGAAAGGTGTTTCTTGCAAGACAGGGTTATTAAAATGTTGTGTGACATTGGAAGCTGTTGAAAGGACCACTGGGAAAAAAGCATCCACTGAAGGATGCGCATATGAAAGCGAGCTAGGGGAAGTAGAGTAATGGCTGCCGCCATGAGACCTAATACCTTCAGGACAAACCTGGCCTGGATTTTGTTGTTCTGAAGAAGGATGTGAACCTGCCTGCGAATATCTAGAACTCTTTGATCTGTTAGTTTTGCGGAGAGCCGAACTGTGTCCAATGTGGCGCCTATGAAGGTAATAGACTGACAAGGCGACAAAGCAGACTTTTCGAAATTTATGGAAATACCTAGCCCTTTGCAAGTATGAATGGTGTAATCTCTAGCGAGGAGAAGCTGACACCTGGTGGTGGCAGTGAGGAGCCAGTCGTCTAGGTATGGAAACACCTGGAATCCTTGACGCCTCAGATGAGCCGTAACCGCTACCATGCATTTGGTGAACACTTGGGGGGGTTGTAGTGAGACCAAAGGGCAGGGCTCTGAACTGAATGTGAATGGCTCCCAGCCAGAAGCGGAGAAACCTCCTGGAGTGCCTGTGCATCTTGATGTGGTAGTACGCATCCTGAAGGTCTACTGAGCACATCCAATCATCCTGATCCAGAAAGGGTAGAATGGACTGTAGCGTGACCATCCGGAACTTCGTTCTTCTTACAGACTTGTTTAGTCTGCTGAGATCCAATATTGGTCTCCAGTCCCCTGTCTTTTTTGGTACCAAAAAGAACTTGGAGTAGATTCCGGAAAATTGTCGGTCTGCTGGGACTGGCTGGATGGCTCTTTTTGTTAGCAGTTTTGATATTTCTAGTACTGCTTGTTCCCTTAGACTGGGTGGAACATCTGGGAGGGGTCCTTTTGGCTGAGTTGGGGTGTGGATAAAAGGGATGTTGTAACCCTCGGATATAATCGACTGTACCCATTTGTCTTGGGTGAGTGAAAGCCAGGCTTCTGGGTACAGTGATAACCTTCCCCCGACTGCCTCCAAAGGCGGACAGTAGGGCAGCTTCTCAGGGATGCTGGAAGGGTTTGTCAGAAAAAAGACTCTCTGCTACCCTGATTTTGCAGACCTCCTCTGCCCCTAGGGTGGCGTCTGTTATTGTTTCCCCCCTCCTGCCTCTAGAGGGGAACTGACCTCTTGCGTCAGGCGTGACCTCTTGTGGTTTGCAGAACCACATTTTCCCACCCTTCTGACCATTAGGGTATGGTCTAGATGGGGTGGAAAAATGGACTCCCACGGCAGAGAGAGTCTTGCCTTCTTGCTCACATTGGGTCAAAGTATCCTTCACCTGAGGTACAAACAAAGCTAAACCGTCAAAGGGGGAATTAGTGAAGGACGCCTTAAAGGGGTCTGCAAAGTTACAAAGCCGCATCCAGGTGTGACGCTGTAAGGCCACGCCTGTTCCTGCAGCCCTACTCACCCCATCGGCCACATAGGAGATAAGCCGCATGGAGGAGTTGACAATGGAATTCAGGGTTGCCAGCTGGGAGTTTATTTTATCCTGAGACCCTGCAGCTGTTGGATCCTATAAGATCTCACCCACTTCTTTGAGCATGTCTCTTTGAAGGCGGGTGAAGTGGCACAGATAATTCAGCAACTGCATGACAAAGGTTGCTGAAGAAAACATCCACTTGTCGTACCTATCCATAGTCCTAGACTCCTTGTTAGGAGGATGGACAGGTACTGAAGGATCAGCCAGTTCTTTCTTAGTGGCTACAGCCACCACCATGGCATCAACTGGGACACCCTTGGTTAAAAACTGTTTGTCCGAAGGGGCTGTTATGAATTTTGAAGGCCTCCGTGGGGTAGGTTCCATCGTATCAGTGGCCGTCCACGCCTTTCGCGCCACCACTTGCATGAGGGGGTCAAAGGGTGGAGACACCCAGGAGGTGGAAGGGTGAGAGCCAAACGCTTCTAGGTAAACCGACTCGTCCTCAGAAGGATTAAGGGTAGACCAGTTCCCCCTCTGCTTCAGGATCTCAAGGATGTCTGAAAAGGAGATATCCTCAGAGGGGGACCATGGGGACCCTTTCGACTCATCCAAGTCAGTATCCAATGTAATGGACTCAGGGGAGTCCACATGCTTCCTCTTACATTTCCTCTTCTGAGGGGGTTCCCCTGATGAATCAGGGAAAACCTCGAAAGAGGAGGATATTCCCAATAGGGAAACCTGAGGCGTTGGATCTCTACGGTCAGGAATGAGAGGGTGGGTAGAGACCGCAGCAGGCACTACAGAGGGAGGAGCTGAGGGAGCCGACCGTGGAGCGGGCACAGGGGCCAGCACACTCCTCATGACTTCGAAGGCGCCCCTATCAGGCAGGGTAGAAGGTCCCCGCTCTGAAGAGATAAGGACCCCTTCCGGCACAGAGAGGGATGGCTCCGAAACCTATGTCGGGGCCAAACTTACCAGCGCCGAAGCTCCGAGAGGGAGAATGGGGTCGGACAAGGGTCTGATGCCACTCGCCCTCTCAGAGCCAATGAGGAAGTCCATGTGCCCGGATCCCTCCAAGGATGGGACCATGGAAGAGACCGGTGCCAACGACGGAGCCGAAAGGTGAGGTATCGGCTCCAACATGTCGATGGCTACGGCGCCCATAAGCTCCAGCTCCGAACTCAGAGGAAGAGTCGGAGGAGGAATCGAAGATGGGGTGGGAATAGCCACTGTCTGTTGAGAAGGGCTATGGAGCATTTGGGCTAGTGCCTGAGACTTTAGAAGTCTACTAACCACCCTCTTGAGGTCATGGTCGGAGAGCCTGGAAGACCTGGAGGAATGGGTTCGATGGCTCCGCTCCGAGAGTAAGGGAGACCTCAGAGCCGAGTGAACAGATTCCAAGGATGGAGACCTGGACCGTTTACGGCTAGCAGATGGCGCCAACACCACTATCGGCACCGAATGAGTCCTAGAATCATCGGCTCCGGCTCGAGCCGATGTAGAAGCCTGAATTTGAGGAATGTCGACTCCAGCCGGAGCCGATGAGGAAGACTGTGTCTTGGAAACATCGGCTCCAGCCGGAGGCAATGTAACAGCAGTCAGAGCACCACCAGTCGAAGGCTCTGAACTCGGAGCCAATGGCTTAGATGGCTTCGAAGGCTTCCCCGATGATGACTTGGTCGGGGAACCTTTAACAAGCCCCTCAAAATTAACTTATTTCTGCGTTCCTGCAGGACTCTTGGACTGAATGCATGACAGACCAAACAAGAGTCCTGCAGGTGCAGAGGGCCCAGGCAATAAACACAAGAAGTGTGACTGTCTGTCAGCATCATTTTCTGACAGCACGAGTCACACTTCTTGAAGCCTGAGACCCTGGTGTCTTTAGACATCCTAAAAGGTACAAAAAATATACACACACACACACACACACACACACACACACACACACACACACACACACACACACACACACACACAGACACCCTTTAAAAAGAAGCTAAGTCAGTCACACAAAAATTAAACTGACAAGTTAAAGAAAACAGAATAGGCCCAAAGGCCTAACCTTATAACCAAAGGGGGTTAGGATATAGGATTAAAAGGGGACCAGAAGGGGAGTTAGCTATGAAGGGAAGCTAATGGGATGGTCGCTAACTAAAAACTAACTGAAAATCTGACTAAAAGATAGATATTTAAGAATTATAATATCTAACCTGTAGAGCCGGTAATAAACGCACCTCGCAGCTGAAGCGGCAAATGAGATCTGGGTAGTTAGCGCCTAGCATTGTGGGATATAGGGTAGCCTCGAGCCGGTATAAATAGCTCTCGAGCTTTAGTATAGGCCGAGTCGGAGCCGAGGGTCGGCTCCGAACCCATCCAGCAAGAATGAAGGTGAGATTGACAACTTAACATCTGGGATTTTATGAGTAGGGCAAAGGAAGGATTTGCATTCCCTAACACAATAATAAGGTTAATTACAAGGATATATGAAGGATCATAGGCAAAGATTAAAGTGGGAGGGTTCCTCTCTGATAAATTGTGCCTGAATAGTGGAACCAGGCATGGGTGTCCTCTTTCATCTATGTTATTTGCATTATATTTAGAGCCATTGACAAAGAAAATAAGGGACTCAGAGAAATTCTAGGATACAATTGGTATGGTAATCAAGAAAACTTGGCTTTACTTGCAGACAATATTATTTAGTACCAGATAAAAATCAGAAAAGGCAATATCAGTGTTGTGGAATATTCTGAGAAAGTTTCATGTTTTTTCAGTATATAAAATTAGTGATGACAAAACAAAAGCTATAGCTGTAAACTATTTATCCACATGTGAATTAGTTCAGCAATACTCACATTTATGGAGACATAATAAAATTAAGTACTTAGAAGTATGGGTTAAAAAGGATTCTGCTGTGACAGCTAAGGATATATGGGGAGAGACTAAACAAAAGTTAATACAAAAACTAAGAAACTGGAAGGTCTTGTCTATGGATTTGGATAGTAAGATACAAGCAGTGAAAATGTTTTTAGCCCCTTCAATTTATATGCATGTCAGCCATACTTTATTAACAAGGGGAGAAGTTGTGGTTAGTAATTAAAAAACAGGTGAAGAATTTGACCTGGGAGGGAAAGTGGGCAAGGGTCAAGTACGGTAAGATGAGCCTTCTAATAGAACAAGGTGGTTTAGGATTACCTGATCTGAAGGGATATTTTAGAGCTACATAGTTAATGCTTATATATATATAACTCAAACAGAAAGCTATAATTCAAAGTAGAAACAGATGATGATGAAGCAGGGGAAGAATTAAAAAAATAAGGAGATACTGGGATTTCGGATGCAGATCCTTTAGGAGAAAAATAGCATGGCAGCCATACAGAATATTTTATTCATAAAATAGTATTATAAGAACTCAGCCAACATGAGAATGAAGAAAGGACATTCTGATGATATGGATGAATGCAATTAGGGGTACAGAGAATAGGCAAGAGGGGGCTGAAATTTACGGCAGAAAACTGGCACTTGAACTAAGGTACTGGCAGCAAATAACTAGAGAGAAAAAGGTAACAGAATGGGAAGAGACCAAGATAACATTTGGACTGCAGGCTACAGACTGCCTTCCCTATCAGGGATTGATAACAGAGTATAGGCAAAGATAAATGGATGGCAGAATCCTAAGTGAAAAACCTGCTCTGGTAGAGTTTTCAGTTGCGTCTAGAAAAGAAGCTGCTGTTAAAATGGGATAATTAGCAGGGCATATAAAATACTGCACAATAACTATAGGAATCAATCAGATTGGGAAGACAGTTTGGAAATGCATTTCAAAAGGAAACAATGGGAGGACATATGTATGGCTAAAAATATGCAACAAATTCAAGAAGATTTGGGATTTTTGTTTGGAAGTGTTCAAATAGGTATTTGTATACCCCAAGGAGACTCCAAAGAATTTTTCATCAAGTAGATGGCAAATGTTGGAGGCGTGATGGGGAAGAAAGAGATAACTGGGTATGAAAAGTACCAATGCTCTAGTTAAGACATATAGAACAAAATTCTGGTCATCAATTTAAATTTTGTGTAATACAGCACATTAAGAAAGATGTTCAATGTGCTGTTTTAGACATGCACCTTGACATATGTGAAATTAAGTTCATAGGTTCATAGGTTCATAGGTGGCAGTTAAGATGGGATGCCAGTGTTTCCAGGCATCAATGATAACATAAGTTTAGCTCCCATTTTACAACTAAAACATATTATGGGGTGATGGGGGTGTACATATATATATATATATATATATATATATATATATATATATAGATATATAAAATGGATTTAATGTGGAATGCATTTTACATTAACATATACATTGTTGTGTTGTTTGTTTCTTAGTTTTTGAATTTTTAATCATAAACTGTTAAGCAATGTTTTGCAGTATGGTATCTGTTCTAACATTTGTTAATTACACATTTTTACATACATTTTTTATTTTTTACCTTATTCATTTATTTATTCAGTATTGTATTTTTTGTATGCATTAAGTATGAATTTGTAATTTAGTGGTAATATGAGTGTATTTGATGTATTTTATACATCTTAAGAATGAATGCAAGCTTATTTGCATATTTTATTGGATAATGGGTATGTTAATTGAATGTAATTAGTGGATGAGTATTTAAAGTTTATTAGGGTATGTGACTTGTTTGCTCTGAAGAAGTCTGTTTATTAAAGACGAAAACTAGGTAAACAGTCGTCATTTTTTGAGTTGGTGCTAACTCGCAGTTCCTGATCACGGGTCACAGCAGTGTTCTTCTTTGTGGTTCAGAAGTTTTTGTGTGTTTTTATACTACAGTAACTGCTGCTCTTGTTTAAATAATGATACATCTAGGTCATATCCAATCAGTTCACAGCATCTTAATTGAATAAATAAAGGTTAAAGGCATACACTATACAAACACTATATAAACAATCAATCATATAAATAGTGAACTAAAAATATATGTAAAAAAAACTGTAAAAACATGTTCTATAAAATTAGATAGTGGTAGAAATGTAAAATATATGTACATATACTAGAAGATGTGACCAAACATAATAATCAATGTTTTAAAGCCCTGTTCCTAAGAAAAGGTTTCAGTGAAACCTTACTATTTAGTCCAGGTGGTCTGTCAGCCTGAAGCCTAATTATCCATTTTTGTTCTGAGGCTTCGGTCTTGTTGTTCATGTTCCCACCTCTTTTATTATCTTGTATGATATGTAACACTAGAAACTTGAAGGTGTGTGCGGCTCCCTCCTTTTTAACATGCATCGCTAACGCACTTGTCTCCTTTTTATTTTTAATGTCCCTTACATGTTCTAGGACTCTATCTTTGAGCAGCCGATTAGTTTTGCCTACATAGTAGGCTGGGCATTTTGTACAGAAACCAAAGTATACAACATTCTTACTGTAACAGTCTGTATAAAAGCATGTATCAATGCTGAACTTTCTAGTCGGGTGTGTATACTGCCCCCCTCCAAATACGAAGGGGCAGGCTGTACACCTTCTACATGGAAAGGTACCTAGCCTATCAGACCTTGCATGGTGGTCTCCATCTAACTTCTTATAGCACAACTGTCTTTTTAATGACATGTTTTTGAAAGTAAACAATGGTGTAGCCCCTATAACACCTTCTAGTTCATCCACATTTAACAATATGCCCCAATTATTTTTAATTATATCACAGACTGTACTGATATTACTTGCAAATGTTAATGGAATACGTAATACATCATTCTCTAGGTTCCTGGTTACTGTGGTACTGGTGGCATAGTTACTTTGGTTATCCTGGTTGGTTCTCGTCCTATCATAATAGGGCTTGTACCTCTCTCTTCTCTCATTCTAAGCCACTTTAATTTGTTTGTCTATATGTCTGGCTTTATATCCCCTTTCAATAAATTCATGTTTTAACAGGGTAAGTGCCTGGGACAAACTATCATCATCATTATATAGCCTCATGCATCTAACTATCTGTCCTTTGATCACATTGGTTTTAGTGTAGTTAGGATGCATACTACTACTATGTAGAACATTATTCTTTCTAATGGGTTTCCTGTACATGGAGGTATGAACATAATTGAGTGTATCTCTTGTAACTTTTACATCTAGAAACTCTATTTCTCTATTTGAGTATTTGTATGTGAAATTCAAAAAGGGGGTAATGGTATTAATGAAATTTAGAAATTGTTGCAAATTATCTTCGTTATCATGCCACAACAAAAAAATATCATCAACAAAATGTTTGTACCATATAATAGACTTAGCAAAAACGTTACCTGTCAAAATATTCTCAGTTTCCCATTGTACAAGTGCTAGGTTGGCGTAGCTATGGGCACAAGCAGTGCCCATAGCCACGCCAACCTTCTTTATATAAAACTTGTTGCCAAACACAAAGATATTGTTTTCTAGGATGATCTCAGGTAAGGTACAAATAAGTCAAATTTTGGTATTTTCTATCCCTTTTCTATTAAGTAGTTCCCTTACATTATCTATGCCCCAAGAATGGGGAATAACTGTGAAAAGGGACTTTACATCAAGAGTAACAAGCCAGCATTGGTCATCTTTACCCTCCAAATGTACACTAAGGTCTCTCAAAAAATCTTTAGTGTCCAATAAGACAGTAGTACATTCCTTAAGTATAGGATGCAGGTTTTTCTCAACATATATTGACAGTGGTTCTGTCGCCCACCCCCGACTAGATACCATAGGTCGCATGGATGGGCTTTCTATGTTTTTATGGATTTTTGGTAGACCATGCATAATTGGAGTCACTGGGTAATCTGTATTGAAATATTCAAAAAGTGGCTCAGAAATCATGCCTGTTATTAACATATCAAACAAAAAAACTTGCAGTCTATCTGTAATGGCTTTAACATGAGTTGCAGAAATCTCACAATAAGTATCAGTGTTACTTAAATGTACTAACATACTTGCACTATATTTGTCTCTATCTAAAATAACAATTCCTCCACCTTTATCTGCTGGGTGTATTTCAACACTTTTAAAGCATTTTAAGTCATTTAACGCTTGCTGTACTCTCTTAGAAATATTTGAAGAGTAAACAGATGTAACAAAATAAATTATTTTTTAAGCTGGGATACAGGATCTGAAATGCCTAGACATAGTAAAGCTTTGTTTAATTCTAGTGGCTGCCAAAAAAGCAATTACTAGAAAATGGAAATGAAAGTCTAAACCGACTGCATCTGAAGTAGTGAATATTGCAAAAAATGTTAAAAGAACAGGAAGTGGGGTCTTTAGAAAAGGGTATGAGCAAATTACATAGAAAAAATGGATATTGTGGAAACAATACATGCAGAATAATATTTTGTAGGAGGAGTGAGGTTTAAGGGAAGGTGGGAATTGAGCAATTTATGTCATGCCGGATTAACAATAACTGTACAAAAGAATGTATATGATGTACAATGTTTGTAACTCTAAACATGTTAACATGGTTTGTTTTCTTTTATATAAATGTAGGTTTGCTTATGTTTAAATGATAATTCAATGAAGGTGTTAAAAAAGGAGAGTAAAGCTTAAGACAGTATTGGTTTTAGTGTACATAACTGGAATGCAGACTTCAATATCATAGTTAACTAGTTAACTGTTCATATAACTATGAAACAGTATACACCGAAAAAACAGGAAGGGCATTTTTTGCAGGGGAAGGACAATCTTCTCTGTTAGCCCAATACTGGGGGCTTTATTCCCTTCCTTTATATGTTTCTTTTCTTAAGCCACACTACCTTGCAGAAAGGAAGTGCCCACTTGAAACTGGCATGTCTATAACATTACTTTTGCTTGTTTTCAACGATGAGAACAACAAAAACATATTCTAAAATGGCAACCATACTAAAATGACACAAAAAATTACTTGAAACTTTTGAAAAAAAAATCAAATAATGTTCAAACAGCTATAGATAGTGATGAACTTAAATGTAGCAAGTATGCATCAAATAATTTAAATAAGGATACTAATAAGCAGCCATTATGTGATGAATGTATTTCAGCATGGTTTCCTTACATGGCCACTGAACGTTGCAAGGTTATACAAATTATATGCTGTCCTTATCACATTCAGAAACAGTGAGACAGTCAAAACCTGTAGTGCTGTTTGATGGCGATCATACTCTAGAATGACTGGTGTAAATATGCAAGTAAAAGGGTAAGGAGCCAAACCATCACACATGATAGGTACAGTCAGGCATATGTCTCTTAACAAATGCTTATTTACATGTTTTCATTGGATTAAAGCTTCATCTGGTAACGTTCATCTGGCTAGAGCTTCAATCAGTAGATAACTCAGGGATATATATTTTAAACTACATAAACAAATGTACAAAAGACACACACACACGCAAGCAGTTAAGGCACTGTACATGCCCAGTACCCCAAACATGTACTGACATGTTTGCATACTACTAAAAATCTCCTTATCTGGCTTTCCTAACCCTGTAGCTCCCATGCCTTTCTTTACCCTTAGACATTTACCAAAAGCTGGATGTCCACCAGATGGTATGCCACTCAATGCAGTTCAGTAGACAAAGAAAGGAGCCAAAAAGAAAAAGTAAATCCTCTGCAATAAACTGCTCAGTTCTAAAAATTCAATGGAGAAAACAACAAAAAAACGCAGCAGAAACACAACGAGTGGTCAACATCTAAAACACCATGAACTAAATACAAGTATACTATTCCCCTAGGCCACCCCAACTAATAGACACACAGACAATTATGTTTGCTGAGTAACTAATTACTTGATACTAGTATAATTCAAAGAATAAGCATAATTAAGTCATTAGCAATCTGTCTACTTTAAAAACTATTTTTACAAACATGCCTACAGTGCCATCGCTAAACACATGACTGAGAAAGGAAAAAACATATTTTTATGTTCTCAGTGTTAGAAGTTATACGGGCGGCTACGGTGGTGCAGCGGTTAGCATTGTTACCTCACAGCAAGAGGTTCTCTGGTTTGATCCTCGGCTGGGGTGTCTTCTGTGCGGAGTCTGTATGTCCTCCCTGTGGTCGTGTGGGTTTCCTCCGGGTGCTCCGGTTTCCTCCCACATCCCAAAGACATGCTGTAGGTGGATTGGACACTCTAAACTGGCCCTAGGCATGAGTGCATGCATGCATGCATGTGCCTTCCGTGGAAGGTTGGGCGCTGGGCTGGCAACTCGATACCGTAAAACTCTACTGTCAATCATGAGTGGACAGGTGATCTGCTGTGGTGACCCCTAACCGGGAAAAGCCGAAAGAAAAAGAAGAAGTGTTAGAAGTTATACCCCCTAGTGTTAGGATTTGACCAATGCTACAGAAAGTACAGTTGTGTACACTTACCATAAATGTAGATGTTCGAGTCTATTCACTGTTGCAGGCATCACACTTGGGTTATCTGCCTGCAGGTACCCTCAGTCAGCCCGAATAGCAGAGTCTTGGGCTTTCTCCATCGGATGCTGTCACCTCATCCATGATGTCAGGTCATCAGTTGTATAAAACATGCAGCCGATGCGATTACATCAGATTTTCTTGCAATGCGGGAGCCCGAAGCAGAAGCAGTTCGCAAGTGCCTGTCGGCAGCTACCTGAAATTTTAATTTTTCAAGTTTCATCCGCGAAGAACATCAGGCAGAGTTGAGATGGATATTTAGACTGAGAGCACATCAAGACTATGGGTTGAATGATTATGTTTCTATACAGCCAGCCTTAAAATCCAGAAGGCTGAAGAAATAAGTTTTATAAAGTTTTAAATAATGTTGTAGAATTTTATTGTATTGTATGATTTCTGTGATGTAAAGAGGTATGTTGGCAAAGGCTTTCGACATTCAGGTATTACCAATAAACTTAGCAAACTGAATGTAAATCCCTTCATTGTAAGATGGGTTGCCAACTGGCTCACAAACCAGACACACATTATCAAAGTGGGGGACTCTACATGAACCAGCGGACCTGTTAATAACAGGACATTTCAGGGGTCAGTGCTAGCCCTCCTACTGTTGGTACATACTTCTCCAAAGTTCAAGTCAAAATTAAGGGGTTGTGGCTGACCAAGTTTGCAGACGACTGCAAACTAGGTGCAAATACTGAATCCCCAAATGATGTTAGTATACTCCAGGAGGTTCTCACACAGACCAACTACTGGTGTATTAGTCATGGTCTCAAACTGAATGCAAAAAAATGCATCATCATTCCCTTCGGCACAAACAATGTCCCTTCACACTATCAAATCAACAACAGTATTTAGGTCCAGGGTAGTTATCATACCTCTGGATTCACCCTTATCAGACCCATCACTGGGTACAATGACCTCTTTTGTATGTACCTGACCAGGCACATGTAGCAACTGGATAATCTACAGAGGTTCCTCAAAAAAAGAATGCTGGATGTAAACACTATGTCCTATGTAAATCTTTTCAAACCTCTACCCTATACTCTGTTTTCTACAGACTGCTAAGAGGTGAACTATGTGTGTCATGCAGGGCAGCATCCTTGGATAACATTCTGATGGACTTTTTTGTATATCCACAAAATGAACAGCATCAGAAATACTAGGTCTAAGTACTTAAACTTTGCTTACAACATAAATAGGACACGTTGAAGGCACAAATATGTCAGATGCACTTTAAATCCAAAAAACTCTATCATCTTGGACAGCTTTAACTACCCATCAATAAACTGGGAGACCTATACCTCAAATGTAGGCTATGCCCCCAAATTCTTCAGTTTCACAAACAAGAATTCCCTGAATCAAATAGTGAAATGTCTCTCACTGGAAGACAAAATGTTCTTGATCTGACCTTATGAATATAGTATCTATGTGCACTGTACAACTGGTATACACCACTCAGGGACTTCTTAGCATACCAGGCTGTGTACTGAACAGCTCTAAACAAGCACTGATGGACCCACTCCTTCAGCTATTCAATCCAAGCTTATCCAATGGCTTCTTCCCCAAAGTTTGGTACACAGCAGCTGTGATGTCACTTCAAAAGGGTGGGCCCACATGGTCCCTGGGAATTACAGATCCATCAACCTGATGAGCCTCATCTGCAAAGCCATGGAATGGGTCATAACAGACCTGATAAACTATGATATAAGAAAAACTTGATCCCCAACATTTTGGCTTTGTTAAAGATAGATCCACTCTAATGACTCTTGTTAATTTTTTTGAGAGGGTAATGCAAACTCTGGGAAGAAGCCATACTGTCCATGCAGCATATCTTGACCTTGCCAAGGCATTTGATAGCATATCATATGCTAACATTATCAAGTTTAATCTACTACCAATAAATTCCTATATAGTTAATTGGACAGTTAATTGACTGAGGGACAAAATCCACGATATTTGGGTGGCAGGCATATCCCCAGAGAGCATGAAGGTAACCAGTGAGGTATCACAGGTATCCATGCTATTACCTTTGGTATTTGGAATACACTTCTCTGATCTTTAAATCAAAATGAGGAACTCTGGTTAACCAAGTTTGCAGATGAATGTAGACTGGGTGTTATACTCAAATCCCTTTCTGATATGCACAAATAAAAACGCAAAATTACACATACTAATAGCTGGTGCTCTGAAAATTAGCTAAAACTAAATGCTAACAAACCCTCCACCCAGCTTATATTATATAAAACACCCTACTCCAAAATAAAGACTTTATGGGAGACCTTGGAATAAGGGCAGATAACTATCCTTTGATCATCATGTTGCAACAGTGGTCAGAAAATCCTTTTATCTGACACGTCTAATCATAAAGCGTATTTCCTCTATATATCCAAAGATATGTTAATTCTTTGACACTCTGAACTGATCAGGCCCATCACTGAATACATTCTTCTCTTTAGGATGTATCTTACTTAACATATCACGCATTTGGAAAGACCCTAAAGGTTCCTGACAATAAATATCATGAGCATGAAGAACCTCAGTTAACAAGAGGGGCTGGAGTCCTTGTCCTTGCAGTCAGTGTGATTTAAGCTTTGCCTTACAGGCAATTAGGAATCCAGCATTCCACATCCTGTTATTTCTCAACAAATCAAACAATCCAGTGAACACTAGCAGCAGAGATCTAAACCTGCTTAATCAATAAACAAATCATGGTGGACAGAAAGATTTGTCATGCAAAAATCATGGTGGACAGAAAGATTTGTCATGCAATGGCTGTCTCTGCCCAGTAACAAACATCCTCTCCAGATCAAGCAAAGTGACACACTATCTTCCTCTAAGAAAGAATTAGACAATTAGATAGGTATTCATAAATTCACTCCCAGTCCTTGAAAAATTATGTAAAATCTAAGGGTGGGTACTGAAAAGGTATAAACAGCCACATGGCCCAGTTATCTTGTTCATTTGATCCTATGATTCTTTGAAAAGGGTAAGTTTGCAAATGCTGCAGATGTTGGTATAAAACATGCTTTCTTTCATCTTTGTAATGAGAATTTACAGTTGAAGATAATAGCAAATCAAGTTTACTAATCCAAGTTAATGATGTTAATGGGTTTCTCAGCATATTATTTGGTATGTGTGTGTGTTGTCTTTCGGCTTTTCCCGGTTAGGGGTCGCCACAGTGGAACTCCGGTCCGCTAATGATTGGCAGTAGATTTTCATGAACGCCGAGGTGCCAGCTCAATGTTCAACCTTCAATGAAGGCACGCCCATTTATGCATGTCTTTCGAATGCCCACCCAACCGCGGGGAGGACATGCAGACTCCACACAGAAGGCACTCCCCACACTCCAGCCGAGAATCGAATGGCAGAACCTTTTACTGTGAGGCAACAACGCTACTGCTGCTTGGTATACCTGCTTAATCATACTCTGTAAATAGAAGCCATGATTAAGGAGTGGAAATTAGCAGATATAGCCTCTACATAAAGAACAAATTAAAAATGAAACAAGTCAGCCCTTCTTATCAGTATGAGAAGAAAGGAAGCCTAATTAAATGGTAAATGGTCTGAGCAAATATGAGGCAAGTTGTTTTATGACAGGTAAGCTATGCACACCAAAGCTATTTTTTTCAGTTATACAATATAATACCATTAATATTAACAATGTGCATGCTTCCTGGCCACAGCAATCAGTATGTTTCTTGTAAATCCAGCATCACGCCACAAGAATAAGTCTGGCAGGCCATAATTACTGAGGACAAAAGTTACAGCCACCATGTTCTCAGCTTCACATTCTCAAGTAAGTAGCAGGATAAATGTGCACTCCTGAGCACCCCCCTCCAAGAAAAAAAAAGACTCAGACTACATGTACGTTAATGGACTGTGCAGGCATCTCCATACACGTCCTAAATGAAATGCATTATGAAGTTGTCCCAAGCTGTGGAATGCAGAGAAGAAAATCTGCAACAGCACCAAGTTCAGAGACAGATTGTCATTGCTTAAAAGGTAAGGGATTTCTGGATTTCTTTTTTATTTAATAATGCTGTTGTATAACAGCAGTATTCTACTTCTATTTATGGATAATGCAGCTTTATCTACACCCAGCAGTAGATTATTGGTAAATAATTATATAAGTACCATAGGTATGGCCTGCATTGACCTGTGTCATCACCACTGTTTTATATCTAGTGTTTATTTTCAATTGCCTTCTGCACTTCTGATCTAATACATATCTCTGTAATCTGTACAACTGTTTTTACTCTCCTTTTTGTTGTGTGATAGAGCTGAAAATCTGTTACTGCGGTGACACTCAGTTTGCAGTGAAATATTTTGCCTAGAGGCCTGTCTGTTTTCTTTGTGGCAGAAAGTGAATTAGACAGGCTTAATCTTGCTAGGGGCATTCCTGCAAAACTTTTATTGTTGATTGGATAGTTTCTGTTTCTCTGCCTTTAATAGGCAGAGTTTTAAATCAGAAATATCTGTTTGCTGAAGCTGTTCTAAGCTGCAAAGAGACAGACCTACTGCCTGCTGTGATACTGGGAAAAGATAAGTGTTTATTTTCAATTGTCTTCTGCACTTCTGATTTAATACATATCTGTGAAATCTGTACAACTGTTTTTTCCCACCCACCTGCCCAGTTCTTGTGGTGGTCATAAGTCTTGGTGGCTTTGAGTGGCCCGCCTCTGGTATAAAGTTGATACAGGACACTCCCCCCCAGTCACATTACATCAGCTCATTCTACTGTTTATAGTAAGACCTTAGCGAAGGCCCACCCCCTTTAGCTTCTAAATATTGAATTATCTCATTATCTTCTGTCTCTTCACTTTCTACTAAAAAAAAAAAAAAAAACTGTTTCCTGCCTTTCCTGTAAGTAATATAGTCCAGATACAGATTTGCTGTATCCTGGACTGTTTGTAAGCGTCTGAGCAGTGCCTAAAAGTCTGCTGTTCAATTTTTTCCCTTAGATCTGCTAGTTCTCTCCTCTCCTGCACTTTTACTAGCTTATTTGTCTAGCACTTTACCAGACTTCTTGTAGCAATTATTGTAGCACACAAAAGTGCTACCAGCACTAAATGTTCTACAAGGAAACAGCTCCAGTAGTTATTATTAATGCCCACCCCCTCCAGGCACATCTAAAGGTTAGTTCCCTCTGCTTTCTCCTATTAACCTGGTGAACTTGGGCATCCTGAGGCAATATAGCAACTGCCTCATGTACACTGACAACCCTCTCCTCTCAGACTTGTGAGAGATACACTTATATATCCAAATTGGAAGCCATGCACTCTTCAGCCAAGGCCGGAATAGCTGGTCAAGAGGAGAAGGTCAACACTTGCACCACACCATATGGAACACATAGCCCTCCAGAACACACACCAGCACTGCTTTCACATAAAAACACAAACCACACACCCACCTTCCTGGAGGCTATCAATAAAAATGTACCCAAACAGCAGAGACCTCCAAGGCAGAAATGCACTCGTCCATCATAACACAACACTAATCACGAGACACATAACTCTCCTAAACAGTGTGCCACTCAACCAAAGCCCCTAAGGCAAAACAGCATGCTTAACACACTAGTCATAGGTGACTTGATAGTGAGGCATACTGATGTCCCACTCACTAGGTTGAAAAAGGAGAAAGTAACAGTCAGCTGCCTGTCAGGTGCCAGGATCCACCACATAATGCACACACTCAGGTCCCTCAACAACAGGTACAAATATGACTCTGTACATGTGGGTGTGAATGACCTCAGACGTACCTCCCTGGACTACATGAAAACAGACATGGAGGAGCTCTCGGATTATGTAGCCCAGGTGGATACGACCCTAGCCCTGAGTAGCCTCTTGCCATCACCCAGAATGATACCACAGTACAAGCAGAAAATGACTGATTTCAACAATTGGATAAATTTCTGGTGTCATTCTAAGGGGATCCAGTATATGTCTGCCTGGAATGACATGACTGACAGACCTCGATGCTTTGCCAGAGATGGCCTGAATTTGTCACCCCTGGGCTTCAGGATACTGGCCAAGGCTCCTGCCACCCCTACAGTGCCTTTTTAGGCAGTGTTCCAAAGACCAAATTACCACTGTAACAGCTACAAACAAGTGCAATCTGAGAGTCATGCTGCTCAACACTAGAAGTCTAAATCTCAAAATGCACTCACTTGAAGCACTCCTTAAAATGGAGAACATCGAGATTTGTGCTGTAACAGAGACCTGGTTCAAGACAGTAGAAAGCACCCCTGCACTACCAGGCTATAACTCATTCCACACCTTTCGGCCCCAGAACGTGGACCAAAGCTCCAAAGGTGGTGATGCTTCCATATTCATAAAGGATGCGCACACCTCCAGACTGGTAGCCCAACATAACACATCAGAGATACTTCAGGTGCAGCTAACATTGGGTAAGACAGTGATTCAGGTCATAGCCTGCTATAGGTCTCTAACCATGTCCCAAGACTCACACTCTACGTTCCTAAGCATCCTGGAGAATATTAGGGTCCAACCTAACACTCTCATACTGTGCGATTTCAACTACCCCTCCATTAACTGGGAAAACTACTCATGTACCAATACACTTGCCCAATGTTTCCTGGAATTCATTAATTCCAATGCCCTGGACCAGCTTGTTCTTACCCCCACAAGAGGTAGCAACATCCTTGACCTGGTAATTACTAACGTGGGCGACCTTTGCTCTATACCAATAGACAACTCCTCCCTGGTTAGATCCAACCACAAACTAGTCACCTTGTAAATCCACATTCCTCCCACTCCCCCCCCCCCCCCGCCCGCATTGGTAACCACCATGAAAAGCTTCTCCAAAGCTAACTTTGGGCTCCTAAAAACAGAGGTGGCTAACTTCTCGGCACCCATGCAATTGCAGAACGGCTGCATGACCACTGAATCATACACTAATGCCCTGTACGAACATGTACACAAATGCATGGATCTCGCCATACCCAACAGAGCCAAGACACTCTCCTTCAAAAAAAAGGAAGCCAATCTGGTGGTCCACTGCCATAAACAATCTCTACAAAGTACAGTTTTGTACCTACCATAAATGTAGATGTCCGAACAGGATAGCATCTGCAGTCCTAACAAATGGGTTGTCCTGTCGTCAGGCAGCCCTTCGGTCGGCTGGATTCCAAAGTCTGGGTCTGGCCTCGGCTGGTGTCGCACTTCACCCGACGTCATCTCTGCTGGTCTTCGGGTATAAAGGCATCAGCCGACGCCATTTTCCTCAGTGTTTCTTGCCCCAGATGCCAGTTGCCCTCTTGGAAAACTAAATTTTGGATAAATGCCAATGTTTCCAAAAGAAATAGTAGGCAAACACAAAAAATAAGCATGTATGTACATATATACAAACAAATACACCATAAGAGATCCCCCCCTAGCTAGCTATTAGGAGGGTAAACACCCTAGGAGTACCACAGAGGGGAAGGAGGGTGGGTAATCCTGACTGCAGATGCTATCCTGTTCGGACATCTACATTTATGGTAGGTACAAAACTGTACTATGTCCTTCAAGGATGCATCTGCAGTCCTAACAAATGGGTAGAATACCATAGCCAAACTAGGGGAGGAGGAAGAAGAATTATGGTGTAGTTAGGATCCCTTGCAATACAGCAGTGGCAAACCCTGCTCGGGATCTAGAGTATAGAGGTAAGTTGTAATGCTTGGCAAATGTATGCACGGAGGTCCAAGTAGCCGCCTCAATAATGTCCTTGGTAGCCACTCCTCGTAAGAAAGCTGTGGTAGTGGCTGTAGCCCTTGTAAAGTGAGGTCTTATGTTCTGTGGAATTTGCTTTCCATGGTAGGAGTAACAGAATCTAATGCAATTTCCTATCCACTTGGAGATTGTCTGTTTGGAAATTGCTTTTCCTTCCCTTCCTGTTGCATAAGCTACTAAAAGCTGGTCAGTTTTTCTATTGTCCTTGGTTCTGTCCAGGTAGTAGCGCATCTGTCTATGCACATCCAAGGTAGTATGCAGCAGTCTTTCCCCCCTGTTCTGTGGATTTGGAAAGAAGGTAGGTAGGTGGATTGCCTGGTTTAGGGACACTCTGGATACCACCTTAGGCATAAATGTAGGATTAGTTCTCATGGACACTCTATCTTGATGGAAGATTTGGAAGGGTTGTACTGCCATTAAGGCCTGTAGCTCTGAAACCCTTCTTGCTGAAGTAATTGCCAGTAGGAAAGCAGTTTTCCAGGATAGGTGTTGAAGGTCTGCTGTTGCTGCTGGTTCAAATGGAGGGAGTGTCAATTTTTCTAGCACAAAGTTCAAGTCCCATGCTGGTAATGGTGGTTTCCTAGGAGGTTTTACATTCTTGATTCCTCTGAGGAACTGCCTGAGTAGAGGATGTGAGAAGACAGGGGGATTGAAGCTGTATTCTGCAGAAATAGCTGATGCATGTATCTTGATGGAGGAATAGGACAGGCCTGTATGGAGAAGCTCTGCCAAGTACTCCAGGATGTTAGCAATATCTATCTTTGACACATCTTTTCCTCTTTCAGTACTCCAAATGACAAACCTTTTCCATTTTCCTGCATAGTTCCTTCTTGTTGAAGGTCTGCGGGCCTCAAGGATAATGTTTTTAACCCTTTGGGATAAATCTGGGTTAGTTGCTGTTATGTAATGTTCCAGGCAGTCAGTTGCAGAGTTTTTAGGTTTGGATGCATGATGTTGTAGTCGTTCTGAGTTAACATCAAAGGCATCAGGGGTAGTGTCCACATTCTCCCCCGAGACATGCTCCTCAGCAATGGATACCAGTGTTGTCTTGGCCAATTTGGAGCTATCAGAATTATCCTTGGACGTTCCTCTTTGATTTTCAGTAGTACCTTGTGCATCAAAGGAAGAGGTGGAAATGCATATGCTGTCAGGCCTTTCCAACTGAAGGATAGAGAGTCCACCTTCCATGCGAGTGGGTGGTATGTCCTTGTGCAGAATTTCTTGAGCCGGTGATTGAGTGGGGATGTGAATAGGTCTATTTGTGGCATTCCCCATTTCTTTGTGATGGCCATGAAGATGTCCGGGTGTAGCATCCATTCGTGAGCATCCAAGGTAGTTCTGCTTAACATGTCTGCTAGGATGTTTTCTTTTCCCGGTACAAATATTGCCTGTAACTGGATGTTGTAGCTCAGAGCCATATTCCAAAGGTCCAGAGTCATTCTGCATAGGGGGTATGAATGAGTGCCTCCCTGTTTGTTGATGTACCACATGACTGTGGTGTTGTCTGTCCTTATCATTAAATGGCCTTCTTTGAGGAATGGTCTGAAAGTCTGGATTGCTAGTTTTACTGCCAGCATTTCTTTTTGATTTATGTGCAGGTGCAGCTGGTCTGGAGTCCATAATCCTTGTATGCATTTGTCCAGCATGTGTGCCCCCCAACCTAGGTCTGAGGCGTCCGTTGTGATGGTTTGGCTTGCTTGAAAGTTGTGGAAGGGCAAGCCTGGGTTTGACTGGCATGCTTGGGCCCACTATAGGAACTCTTGTTTCAGGCATGGGATTAGTGGTATTTCGGTTTCTAAGCTGTGCCTGTGTTGAGACCATAAATTCTTTAGGTACCACTGTAGCTTTCTCATATGCAGTCTGGCATGGGGGACCAGGATTATGCGTGATGCCATGAAGCCCAAGGCCTGCAGTACTTTCCTTGCTGTTAGTTTGTTCTGCTTTGTTAATGCCAAGAAGTAAAGAGGGAGTTGTTCTTGTTTTTCTGCAGTTAGGAATGCCATCTGTTTTACTGTGTCCAATTCCGCACCCAAGAATGTTCTTGTTTGGGATGGTATCAGTCTTGACTTTTTTAAATTGACTGTGTATCCCAGGGCTTGTAGTAAGCAAATGACTCTTTGTAAGTCTTTTGTCAGCTTGCTTTTGTTGTCCGCTTGCATCAGGCAGTCGTCCAGGTATGGATAAATTTGGATTCCCTGTAGCCTGCAATGAGCGATTACTGATGCCAGGCATTTTGTGAATACTCTGGGCGCAGTAGATAAGCCAAAGGGCAATGCTGAGAATTGATAATACTCTGATCCTGCAAGAAATCTGAGGTATCTTCTGCAATTTGGTCATATGGGGACGTGCAGGTATGCCTCCTTGAGATCTAGAGTTACCAGCCAACACTCCTTGCCCAGCATGGGAAGAAGTTGCTGTAGGGTCAGCATTTTGAATTTTGGGACAATGATGAATGTGTTTAAGGCGGACAGGTCGAGAATAGGTCTCCAACTTTTCTCTTTTCTTGGTACTAGGAAGAGTCTGGAGTAGAATCCTTTGCCCTGTTCTGTTGGTGGTACTCTTTCCACAGCTCTCATCTTTGTTAATTGAGCTATCTGCTTTAGAGCTTCTGTTTTCTGTTTTGGAGGTAGGTTTGGCATTCCTCTTTTTACTGGTAAGGTGTGGAAGTGAAACCTGTAGCCTTGGTCTATGGTCTGCAAAATCCACTTGTCTTTTGTGATATAGTGCCAATTTTTTGAAAATAAGGCTAACTTTCCGCCTAAGGGTGCTGCTATTTGTTCCCTGGTAGGCGGTGTCAGAGCCAAGTCACTGTGATTGTCCTGTTGCAGTGGCAGTGGTTGTGTCCATGCCTGGCTGGTTATTGCCCTGCCACTGGCATCCTCTGTAGGCACCTCCTCTGGATTGATTTCTGCCTCTGGAACGTCTATTCCTACCTCTCTGAGATTTAGAGGAGTCTGGAAAGGACCAATTTTTGGAAGGCCAGTTCCTGCTAAACCTTGGGGGCTGAACCTGTAAGAAATCCTTAACTGTCTGTACAGATTTTGCCTTCTCTTCCATTTTCTTCATTACTTGCTGAGCAGGAGAACCAAATAGACTGGCCTTATCCATAGGAGCATCTAACAGCTTTGCTTTAACATGATCCGGCAAGACCTGTTCTTTCAACCATGCATGCCTTCTTATAACTGTGCCAGTCATGGCTGATCTAAATGAAGCCTCCAGTGCATCATAGCCACATTTTAAAGAATGGTTACTAACCTGCTGAATGTTATTCACCATTTCTAAAACATATTTCTTATCTAAGGAGTCATCAGAGGACAGTTTCTTAGTTAACTGATCAAGCATAAACTCTTGGTACTGGATCATATGAAACTGACAGTTCAAAGCTCTAGCTGAGAGAGTAGCAGAGGTGTAAACTTTTTTACCCCATCTCTCTAAGGACCTGGATTTCCTTTCAGAAGGGAGAGGGTTTTTTGCTGAGGTCGAAGCTACTGCCTTAGGCCCCTGGGAGATAGTCTCAGGATCTGCAAGTGGGGCCTTGTATAGGTGGTGATGAGTGTCCGGTACCCTGTAAAACCTATCTGGCTTGGCAGGGGCTGGAGGTAAAGTATCAGGAGCAGTGCAAACATCATTAAATGCATCATCCACAACAGGCAGAACTGGAGGTATAGCTAAGGGCCTATGTTGCGGTAAGTGTAGAAAGGTCCTAAGCCTTTTTCTTGAATCTGAGAAATCTTGTCCCTGCCATTGGAATTGCTCTCTCATGGCATGTAAGGTTTCCCCAAAGGAAAATTCCTCTGGTGGAGAGGCAGATGGAATAGATTCTTCAGCATCGGAATCTTCATAAGTAGAAAAAGGAGCCTCTGGATGGTCTGTATTGTCTGAGTCATCAGAAGAATCATCTGAGGACACTGGCTCTGGGGGCTCTGCTCTAGGTCTCTTTTCTGGAGGCTGAGAGGCCCTGTCTGGGTGAGATTGGGATCCTCTAATTAAAGAGATGAGATCCTCTGCCAGAGTAAGCATTTGAGAACTGGAACTGGGCCTGTGAGAGGGGGGCTTAACAGGCACTGATTTAGCAGTTTTGGCTGCTTTAGCCCTGGCAAAGGCCTTAATAGACATGGCTGCAGGAGGCCTAGCAGCACCACGTGCTGGGGTAGAGACATCCAAAGGGATGGTGTCTGATAATTCTATAGGAACCACATTAGTAGGCAAAACTTCAGAGGCCGATTCAACTAGGGTAGCAGGAGCCTCGGTAGTAGTCATGGATTCGGCTGTAGATTGACCCGTTTGCTTGGTTTCGGCCGAAACCGAGACACTCGCGGTTTGCTTAACCGTGGTTTCGGCCGAAACCGCGGACCGCGAGTGTCGGTCTTTTTCTTTGCGTTTTTTAACAATTTGAGAAGTCGGAGGATCCGACGGCATAATGTACGCAAAATCTGAGCCGAAAAACTGTTCAGCAAACTCCGACCGACGCCTAAGCGTTCGTCGGTTGAAGGAAGCACAGGCTAAACAGGCTGCTACGTCGTGGTCTGGGCCTAAACAAGGTAAGCAGTAAGAGTGGAAATCTTTATGAGGTATTTGTTTCCCACAAGTTAAACAGTTATTTACTTTTTCTGACATCGGCTGAGGCAAGAAAGAGTCCCCAACGGGTAGTTAGCTTTAGAAGTCTTCGAAGTAGTATTCGGTAGTAGTAATCTCTGGATCTGACCGACCGGCACTTGCGAACAGCTTCTGCTTCGGGCGCCACGCGGCAAGAAAGACTGAGGAAAATGGCGTCGGCTGATGCCTTTATACCCGAAGACCAGCAGAGATGACGTCGGGTGAAGTGCGACACCAGCCGAGGCCAGACCCAGACTTTGGAATCAGGCCGACCGAAGGGCTGCCTGACGACAGGACAACCCATTTGTTAGGACTGCAGATGCATCCTTGAAGGACATCAGAAGGAGGAAACTGATGCAGAATAAGGTGAAGTCCCAAGACTGGAAAAACTCCCTTATCAGCCTCAACAAAAAGTTGAGATCCCTCATCAAATCCTCTAAAGCTAGCTATGAAAACGGAATTGCAGCAGATAGTAAAGACAACCACAAGGCTTTTTATAGTTATGTAAAGAATATCCACGGCAATTCCAAGATTTGCTTAGAGGTATTGCACAACGGCACTTCTTATACCAAGCCAACAAATATTGCCAATATACTAGCCGACAGATTCAGTGCCAACTTTACCCCTCTCTCCCCAACCAAAGGACCAATCACAATACCTGGTGATTGCCAGGCACTCAGTATTACTGCTGCACAGGTTAAAACAGCACTGTCCAAGGCCAAGAATACAGCTTCTATGGGACCTGACAATATCCCTGGCTATGTTCTACATGAACTACAGAGTTAACTGGCATCTCACTTGTGTGCCCTGTTCAATCACAGCCTACCTCAGGCTTTGTCCCTACCCAATGGTGCACTGCTACAGTTATCCCTCTCCACAAAGGAGAAGTGACTACAGACCCTGGGAACTATGACCCCATTAGCCTGATGAGTCTGATATGCAAAGCTATGGCACACATCATCATGGACCTAATAAACAAGGATATAGGGAATCTCCAAACTCTGGATCCCACACAGTCTGGTTTTGTGAAGGGTAGATCATGCCTGCTCAACCTGGCCGACTTCTTTGAGTCAGTCATCATAGCTGTGGAAGAAGGCAAGGTGGTTCATACAGCCTACCTTGATCTAGCCAATGCTTTTCATACCATTCCCCACTCAGAAATCACAGAAAAACTCACTAAGATAGGCATCAACCCCTATATCACTAGGTGGGTTGCAAACTGGCTCACAGATAGAACCCACAGTGTGAAAGTAGCTGACTCCAAGTCAGACTGCCGACCAGTCATGAGTGGAGTCCCACAGAGTTCGGTCCTGGGTCCTCTCCTGTTTGGTATCTACTTCTCTGAAGTCCGGGCCAACACGAAGGGATTCTGGCTAACAAAGTTCACAGACAATTACAAGTTGGGAGCCATAATTAACTCCCCAAGTGATGTTGACATCTTACAGAAAGGCCTCACTGAAACCAATGACTGGTGTCTGAACCATGGCCTTAAGCTCAATGCCAAAAATTGTGTCATCATCCACTTTGGGAAAAACCCGGTTCCCATGAATTACCACATCGAACACAGAAGGCGTTATAAGAGATCTGAGAACACCGGTTGAAAGCAACCTCTCTTTTGACCACAACATTGCTACCGTGGTCAGAAAGTCCTTCTATGTGGCACATCTCATTACTAAGGGTTTTACATCCAGGAAGAAAGAGGTCATTGTCTCCCTCTACTCTTCCCACATTAGGCCAATCATCAAGTACAATGCCCCATTTGGCATGTACCTCACTAGACACTTGCAACAAGTGGAGAGGCCACAAAAGTACCTCACAAAGAGGATCCTAGGCCTTAAACACTTGTCCTATATGGACAGACTCAAAAAACTCCAACTATTCTCTGTATCACATCACCTACTTAGAGGAGATCTCTGCTTGACTTACAAAGCCATGTCTAATCCTGCTCTTTTAGAAATGCTATTATCTAAAGAAATCCCAATCCCTCCGCACTACATGCTCCAGAGACCTCAGTCTCATTACCACAATCAACAGAACAAGCTGGAGGGACAGGTTCATAACCCAGAGACTGCCCATGCTATGGAATAGACTTTCCATACAGGTCAAGAGGCGTGCCTCATTGGCTCTCTTCAAGAAGAATCTTGATGGGTGGATGGGAAATAGAAAATTCGACCCGGGATCACTCTAGTGGCTCTACTCGACAAAGATAGTCCTATGGGCTAGGCTTGTAAAGGCTCCAAGGCCATTAGCGTAGTACACACCTATGAACCTATGAACCTATCTGGCATTAACTGTGGAATAGAAAGTTATGATTTAGGAGTATGATAACACAGTTTAAAGGCAAAAAGAAGAGCATATTTGTTTACGCAAATGATCCGGGAAAACTAACACAATGAGAAATGGCCTATAAAGAGGGCATCCAGCACAAAAACACTTTGCTTATTGAAAAGTAAATTACTAAAAAGAACAGAAAACTAAGAATAACGGAGCTGAGCAAAAAGATCTGAAATGTGCAAATAGTAGTTTCATGCCTAGAAAGCCTATGATGCAGGGATGCATCTTGACAGGAATAACCTAACCATAATTCACTGGCAAGGTTGTAAAAAAATAGAGAAGCTCAAAATATGAAATAATTCTTCAGAGTTATTGGCTATACTCTTCACTCACTGAATTACAGCAGATACTGCAGAAATGGCAATAAGTTTCATGGGAGACATTAAACAGCAAGTAGTTGCAGGTGATACCTAAAAGAATAAAGACAACTGCTAAAGTTCAGACAAGTGGACATCAAAGAAATCTTGTCCAAAATAAATTTAATGGGAGGTAAGGAACTGCATTTCAGATATTAAAATGTCAGCTATAAATAATAGTAATAATAACAACAATAGACAGGTAGAGCAGGACATCTGATCCTTAGACTCGCAGTAGTAAACTATAAGTAATAAGAGATGAATATCTCTCATGACAGCAGCTGGGACAAATTAACACAGTAATAAAGGGTTTGCCAGTCTTTCCTTTTTTGCAAGGGCATCTATTGCTGTGACACTTATCTGAAAGGGATATGAGGATAGTTGTAACAAAGCTTGCCTGTTGGTACAGATGTGAAATACTGCAGCTTGTAAAAAATTATGTTTTAGTCACATATGGTGAGAGAGATAGTAATTTAGGAAAAGTTGTTCCTGTGCTGCAAGTAAGAGACATTCACACACACACACACACACACACACACACACACACACACACACACACACACACACACACACACAAGCATGCTACAGCAGATATAAGCAGAACTTCAACAAAGAGGAGAAAAACCTCAAAATTGCTGTAACGCTCAACAAGGCAGTCAGCATACTACTGAAAAACGTACAGACTGTACCCATAACAACCAACTCTGTCTAGTAAGGAGACAAGAGCTCTAATATTCCACTACTCTTAATGTTTCTGTTTCCTCACAGAAGTAGAGATCAGTCCATACTGAGAAAGAAGGTTGTCTCAGAAAAGTCTATGACATTCTATTTGCAATTGAGAAGATTTATTGTCTAAGGAAAAGTCAGTCTGCATATCAGCAAGGAATTATTTCAGTTTTCTAATTTGTTATCAAGACAGTAGATAACACTGACATTTAAAAGCTGTGTCTGTATTGCTGACAAAGAAACAAGGATAATTATAAAGACTATTCAAACTGAGAAGTATCTCAGTAAAAAGGACAAACACCTGCAGCCTAACCTCAGAAGACTGGTTCTAAAAGAAAAGCTTCTGGATATATGAAAATACTTTTTCTAAGCTTTTTTCATCATAAATCCCAGGTATGGGGGATCATATTCATATAACCTATGAGCCTACAGTACAGGAGTTTTAAGGTATCACACAATAAAGACATTAGCTCTACTGAGTCTTCCCTATAGATTTCTAATTTTACAGACATTGTACCCAAGTAAATGCCTTGTTTTCCTTTGTTTTATTTTAAGCTGAACAACAATTTTTTGTAATTTGTGAAGAGCTACACTGATTTATTTAAATAGTGCAATATGTTCTACTTTTATACAAAAGTCATCATTTTAAACAAAGTCATCAGGTGCCTTTTAGTTGCTTTAAACCTAGAGAGAGTCGATTATCCAAACTAATTGGGATCTAGGGTAGTTTGGATAATCAAACTTTTTGGATAATCAAACATATAATAATAGAACCAGATAAAAAATCTAAAATATTGTTTTTTCAGCATGCAGGAAATACACTTTTCAACCAACCTTTCTGTGATTGCAGTGGGCAATAAATAATTTTTTTCACACACAAGCGGGCTACAAGCTCGAAAAACAAGCACAAGTGAATATATATAATGTTTACATACTCAGACTTCATGATTTTTCCTACCTGAAAACTTTGGAAGGCTGTGTTCAGACAACTGATGTTTTGGATAACTGACTCACTACTATAATTTAATATTGAATTTACAAGAACCAATTTTGAAAGAGAGCAAACAGAGATGCTGAGCAAAACACAATTTACTTTCACCTGATTTAATAATTTGGTCCCTTCTGTGGATTAGGGTCAGAGATACAACCATCAAAGTATAGTGTTATGCCGTACCAGGTCTACTTTGTTTTATCATAGTTTCAAAACTTCAAAACCCATATGGCTGAGACCATATGATCGAGATTTTAAAACTTCAAACACTTTGAAGTGAAATCCTCACACAGAGCGGAATGGGAGATTTACTGTTTTCCTCACTGTAATGTGATCCTGGATTTGGCATATTTAAGTAGCAGGGGGTGTAAGGATGCAGGGGGGCTTGCCCCCTGCAAAAATGTAAAGGTAAAGTTTTTTTTGTTTTTGTTTAGTGTTTTTGTTGCGCTTTCGAAGTTTCAAAACTTTGATCATATGGTCTCGGCGATATAGGTTTCAAAGTTTTGAAACTTCAATAAAACACCATAGACCCACTCTATCTACTGTTATGACAGGTCTACATTATAAGATCGAAGTCTAAAAACTTCAAATGTTATAATATCGACCCCTATTCAGCGAACGCTTGAAATAGCGAAGCTGCAGAACACCAAATATTTTCCTAGGGAAAGTATTCGGTGGGCCATTACTATTTCCTCAACTGTGGTGCGAAGGTGACGGACTGGGTTAAGGTAAGTGTGTGAACGGATCGAGGTAAGGTGAGTGTGCGATAGTTAGGGACCTTAGGGAGAGGGAGCGGGTAAGGTGAGTGTGCGATAGTTAGGGACCTTAGGGTTAGGGAGCAGATAAGGTGAGTGTGCAATAATTAGGGACCTTAGGGTTAGGGAACGGGTAAGGTGAGTATGCGATAGTTAGGGACCTTAGGGTTAGGGAGCGGGTAAGGTGAGTGTGCGTTAGTTAGGGACCTTAGGGTTAGGGAGCGGGTAAGGTGAGTTTGCGTTAGGGACCTTAGGGTTAGGGTTGGGTTAAGGTAAGTGGATAGCTAATAGTGTATGTACGGTTTAGTGTAAGGTTTTGTGAAGTGTGTATGCGTGGATTATGCATTTTGGTGTGCTTGTGCTGTGTGTATGTATTCTCTGAACAGCAATTTTTTTCCCTTGGAAATAAATTCGTTGTTCTGAGCGTTCGAGTATATCACATTTCGATATTCCAAGGTTGAGCTTATGGTGTTCAACATTTTGGAATTTCGATAATGTGATATAGACCCCTGTTATGACAGTGTGATAACTATATTAACTTAAAATACTGTCTACATATGAGATACCTGTTTAATTTTAGTCTCCCTCTGTGATGATTGCATTTTCTACATTTTTTAAAACTGCCATTCCCTATAACCTTTCATATTTCCATCTCAGTCAAGTATTGTAATATCTGAGGAATATGTGGTTCTGCTGTATCAGTTCCTTGTGTTTGATTCCAAGCACAGAATCTATTCCACTTGTCAGCATATGATTTTCTAGTACTAGGCCTTCTGGCTTCCAAAATTACATCCATCACAGCTTTACTGAGAGGTGTCATTTGTATGATTACATGATTAGCCATGCTGCCAAGTTCAGAGTCTGTAGTTGATTGTGCAGGATCTGATTGTTTTGCTGAGACAGTAGTTGTGGTCTTTGAGGCAAGGTCCAAGCTGGGTATTGAGACAAGTTCCTTAGGATTGGGTACCAGTATTGGCGGGGCCAGTCCAGGGCAATTAATATCATCTTTGTCTTCTCTTGTCTGACTTTTAGGAGGACCTTGGGTAGAAGAGGCAGAGGAGGAAAGGCATAAACTGATTGGTTTTTCCAACTATAGGATAAAGCGTCCACTTTCCATGCTTGTCTGTGATAAGTCCTTGTGCAGAATCTTTACAATTGATAATTTTGAGGAGAGGCAAATAGATCTATGTCTGGGCTCCCCCATTTCCCTGTTATGCTGAAGACTTGTGGATTTAGTTTCCACTCATGAGGATCCATAAGGTTTATGCTTAAATCATCTGCCAGAGTGTTTTGTTTTCCTGGCAGGAATTGAGCTTGAAGATGTATTTGGAAGATCAAAGCTGTGTCCCACAGTGCCATGGATAATCTGCAAAGGGGGTATGAGTGTGTGCCCCCTTGCTTGTTTATATACCATATGACTGTGGTGTTGTCCGTCTTTATCAGTAGTTGCCCTGGATGAAGTAAGTCCTTGAAGGCTGTTAGAATATTTTAAACAGCTAGCATCTCTTTCTGGTTGATATGTAGATGCATTTGTTTTGGTGCCCATATGCCCTGAATGCATCTTCCTGCCATGTGGCCCCCCCAGGCATAATCTGATGCATCTGTTGTTAAGGTTTGGCTGGCAGGGGGTAGAGAGAAGGGCCGCCCCGTGTTTTGGTGACAGGCCTTTGCCCACCATAGAAACTCCTGTTGCAGGCAGGGAATGAGAGGAATCATTGTTTCCAGACTGTGTGAATGTTGACTCCATAAACTTTTTAGGTACCACTGAAGTTTCCTCATATGCAGTCCTGCATATGGAATTAGTAGGATGCAGGATGCCATGAAGCCCAGAGCCTGCAGAATTTGTCTTGCAGAAGGCTGTGCTTTTGTTGCCATCAGTTTGAAGTAAGCAGTCAGTTGCCTTTGTTTGTCTGGCGTGAGGTAAGCCATCTGGGCAGTTGTATTCAAGCTTGCACCCAGGAATGTTATCTTTTGAGTGGGTACCAGTTGTGATTTCTTTTTGTTTATTGTGTACCCTAGGCATGTTAGAAGCCTTTTCACAAACACCAGGTGTCGAAGAAGAGTGTCCTTGTTCTCTGCTTGAATGAGACCGTCGTCCAAGTAAGGATATATTTGTACACTTTTGTCTGCAAAATGCAATTACTGGTACCAGGCACTTTGTAAAGACCCTGGGTACAGTAGATAAGCCAAAGGGCAGTGCAGAGAATTGGTAATGCATTAAGCCAGCCTTGAATCTGAGGTAACTTCTGCACGACTGTCTTATTGGGACATGCAGGTATGCCTCTTTTAGGTCTAAAGTCACCAGCCAAGCATTCTTGCTCAGCATGGGCAGAAGCTGCCGCAAAGTCAGCATTTTGAATTTTGGAATGTCCAGGTATGTGTTCAAAATCAATAAATCCAGTATTGGCCACCGGGACTTGTCCTTTCTGGGTACGAAGAACAGTCTTGAGTAAAAATCTTGTCCTTTTTCCTGTTCTGGTACTGTCTGCATGGCTCCCATATCCATGAGGGATGTAACCTGTTTCTGTGCCTCTGCCCATTGATTTTTTGGCAGATCTGGCCAACCCTTTGCCATTGGCAGAGTGTGGAAATGGAATCTGTATCCCTGGGATACGATGTTTAGTACCCACTTGTCCTGGGTTATTAACTGCCAATTTTGAGCAAAAAGTGCTAATTTTCCCCCTATGGGTGCTGCCAAAAGATAAGTGCTTGGTGTAGGCAGAGGGAAGTCATTTGGATTGCTTTCTGTAGGTATGCGCTTTATCTCCTCCAGATTTGGAGGTGGATGTGCCCCATTGCTTTGACCTATATGAGTCTTGTGGCTGGTATCTGGAACCCTTAGGGTGTCTGGATTTGTCCCTTTGAGCTCTGTCTGACACAGGAAAGGACCATTTTTTTGTAGGCCAGTGTCTACTGAATCTTGGTGGCTGCACCTGTAAGAAGTCTTTAACAGTTTGCATAGACTTAGCTTTGTCTTCCATTTTCTTTAAAACCTCTTCTGCCTTAATACCAAACAGAGAATCATGCTGTAAAGGTGCATCTAGCAAGTTAGCTTTAACATGATCAGGCAAATTTTGTTCCTTTAACCAGGCATGCCTCCTATTCACAGATCCAGTAACTGCGGCCCTGCAGGAGGCCTCTAAAGAATCAAAACCACATTGCAAAGTATGCTTTCCAACTTGTTCAGCTGCATGCAATAATTTCTGCAATTCTTTATTTTCTGCACATTCTGAAATCAACATCATTTTCTGTTTCAGCAATCCCATAACATGTTGTTGGTACTTAAGCATATGAAATTGACAGTTTAAGGCCCTGAATGCCAAGGTTGCCGATGTATAAACCTTTTTTCCCCATCTGTCCAGTGCCCTTGAACTTCTGTCAGAGGGGGTAGGATTTTTTTCTGTTGAGGCCTTAACTCCCTTTGGGCCCTGTGCAATAGTTTCAGGATCAGCAGCAGGGTTTCTAAATAAAAATTTATGTGAGTCAGGGACCCTGTAATACCTATCAGGCTTACTGGGAGCCGGAGGTAAGGAGTCAGGGGTCAAGCTTGACTCCGAAAACACATCATCCACAATGTCTAAAACAGGGGGAATGGCTAAAGGCTTGTGCTGAGGGAGAAGAAGGAAATCCTTGAGCCTCTTTTTTGATTCTGAGAAGTCTTGACTCTCCCAGTGAAAATGCTCCCTCAAAGTATGCAAGGTTTCTCCAAATGAATAATCCTCAGGAGGAGATGCAGATGGAATAGACTCCTCAGCATCAGAATCCTCATAGGGAGGTATAGATAATTCCTGATCAGAAGAGGAATCAGAAGAAATAGAAACCTGATCTGAAGATTCATAATCAGTGTCTTGCCTAGGCCTCTTATTTGGAGAGGGATGGATACCTCTGATCAAGACACTGATTTTGATCATCTGTTTTTTAGGCATAGAGGCCTGTGCATGTGGCTCATGCGTTGTTTTTTTAGTTTTAGAAGTTGCTTTCGTCTTAGGTTTTGCAGTTGTCGTCTGTTTGATATACTAATGTTGAGGTCTGAATACACCCTCAGAAGCTGGTGCCTGCTGAGCGGCTCCAGACCCATCCAAGGGAGATACATCCATCAGTCCAATACCTTGAGTATCTTGCAGCATGTCGGGCTCCACGTGGGTGTCAGTAGAGGCCTGCGACTCAAAGGTAGCAGGTATCAGGGGCTGCGAAAGCACCTCACTGAGTACCGGTGAACTGGCGATTGGCTTAGGAGAAGCTTTGTCTTCGTTTTTGGATCTCGACTGCCTTTCTCTGTCCTTTTCTTTGCATTTTTTTATGTACTCCGGTAGTCGGATTGCTATCCAATGACATTTCTGGGTAGTTAAATCTGTTTCCAAAATATTTTGATGCAAAAATATACCGACGCTTAATAGTATGTTGGTTAAATCTAGCAAAACACTGACAGCCAGGCACGTTGTGATCACGGCCTAGGCAAGGAATACAGTATAAATGGAAATCCTTGAGGTATTTGCTTCCCACAAGTAATACAATTATTAACTTTTTCTGACATCGGTAAAAAGCAAGAAAAAAGTTTCCCCAACGGGGTACTTAGCTTTAGTGAAGACTTCGGTTCTGAAACTCGAACTCGAATATTTCAGTAGTTGGCCGACTGGCACTTGCGAAATGCTTCTGCTTCGGGCACTGCACAGCAAGAAAGACTAAAGAAAATGGCATCGGCAGCATGTTTTATACCCGTGACGACCTGACGTCATGGAAGAGAAATCAGCAACTGATGCAGGCCCCAAGACTTTGGAATTCAGGCCAACTGAGGGCAACCTGCCAGCAGATTACCCAAATGTAATGACTGCAACAGTGAAACACGAAGAACATCTGTCCACACCCAGACACTATTGGATATGGATGTCCAGGCTTCTGGGTGTAGAGATAAGCACTCCCAACAACCTCGAGTGCAGCAGTCGGGCAACTGTTCAGGAGCACTGGAAATCCTCTCAGAGAAGGACCCCAGAAGCCTTGAATTTGCAAGCCTCCTCTGCCATGAGAGCAATCTCTACCATTAAAATATCCCCCTCTGCCTTGGGGAAATCTGTCTCTGGAGGAAACCTGAGAAATCCCTTGAGATTTTCTAAAATACAGTTCCTTACCCCCTTCTGGTTTCTAGAGAAGGTCATGGTGGGATTAAAGTAGAGAACTGTATACCTATGGCAGAAAGAGTTTTCATATTCTGTTCACTCCTGGTGAGTGTGTCTTTGACCTCGGGTTGAACAAGGCTGACCTTTCAAATAGGGAACTGATAAAAGAGGCATGTCTCCTTATTGTAATACTTATTGCTGCAGCTCTCAAAACACCTTCTGTTGCACTGGATGTGAGACATATGGAGGAATTTGACAGGGATTAAAAGGTGGCCAGCTGGGAATTCACTGCTTTTCTGTCTTCTGCAGATATGGACCCAGAAAGACACTTGGAACGCTCCTTGGTCAAGTCTCTCTGAAACCTAGTCACATGTGCCAAAGTAATTCACTGACCTTAGAACAAAGGCAGCTGAAGCATAAACACACTTCACAAATCTGTCCAAAGCCTTGGATTCTCTTTTTGGAGGATGGACAGAAGAGCATTCATCTTTGAGCTCCTTCTTAGTGGTTGCCTCCACTACTATGGTATCCACTGTCAGGCCTTTGCTCCAATAAAAATGGTCTTTGGGGGCCACAAGGTATTTATTTAGTTTCCTGGGGATGGGTTCAGTGATGTCCAGTTCCTTCCATGTCTGGCGAGAGATTAAATCCACCAACTCATCTGCCAAGGGAACCATCCATGGGGTAGCTGAACTGGAATCAAAGGCCTCAAGGAACAAGGATTCCTCCTAGGAAGGGGCTTCGGAAGACTAACCTCCTTTCCACAGCATAGAGTCTTACTTACTTCTTACCACGAAAACTTACTATTGCAAGTCTTATTCCTGTTTTATTATAACATAAAAAGAAGTTATGTACTCACCATAACATTCCATGTTTCTAGTCCATCTCACCCTTCATTCTTACATATGGGTTCGGAGCCGATCCTCGGCTCTGACTCAGCCGATTACAAAGTTGGAAGTCTCTAAGTTGGCTTGTGGCAAGGTAGGTATCCCATAATGCACTAGTAAGAATCCCCAGATCTTGTTTGCTGCTGTCTATAAAAGTGGTAGAAGGTATTTCCACAAGGAAAAACAAAGATGAAAGGTCTCCAACCCTAAGGAAGACAGACACTATCTTGTCTCCAGATCCTCCAAGGATACATGGACGGGGGTAGGTGGGTGGGTTCGTAAGAATGAAGGGCGAGATGGACTACAAACATGGAACGTTATGGTGAGTACATAACTTCTTTATGTTCTGTAGTCCTATCTCGCCTTCATTCTTACATATGGGACAGCGTCCCTAGCACCTTTTTCTTGGGTGGCTCATGGGAATATACTCCTAAGAACCGTGGAACCAAAGGAGGCTCTACCCCTGGAGGCCAAGTCCAATTTTTAATGAGTCATAAAGGTATGAGGGGTAGCCCAAGTTGCTGCTGCACATATACTGTCCATTGGAATTCCGGCTTGAAAAGTGGCAGATATGGATATAGATCTGGTGGAATGAGCTTTAATTTTTAATGGGAGTTCTTTGCCATTAGAAGAGTAAATAAAGGATATGCAATTTGAAATCCAGTTTGATAATGTTATCTTGGAGACTGGCATTCCTTTTCTCGTGTCTGAAAAATATACAAATAATTGGTCTGATCTCCTAAATTCTTTGGTTCTATGTAGATAGAACCTTAACTATCTGTGTACATCAAGTTGATGAAACTTATATTCCACTTTGTTTGTATGGTTTGGAAAAAAGACTGGCATTTCATAGTTTGATTAATGTTCGATTGTGAACAAATCTTAGGGACGAAGGAAGGATTAGTGCGAAGAGAAACTGTCTGAAATATCAAGTAAGGAGGTTTGACTGAAAGAGCTTGCAGCTCTGACACTCTTCTGGCGGACGTAATGGCTACCAGAAAAATGGTCTTCCGTGAAAGGAACTTTTAATCACATGTATGTGAAAGTTCAAAAGGTGGTGAGGTAAGTTTTGAAAAAAACAAAATTTAGATCCCAGGGAGATATAGGTTCTTGAAAAGGGGGTCTTAGTAAGGTAGTGCCTTTTAAAAATTATCTATACAATCTATGAGCCATAAGATTAGGTTCATGTTGTCCCAAATGAAAACTGGAGATAGCTGCTAATTGAACTTTGATTGTAGCAGCAGCTGCCCTGATGGAAAAGTTTGGTTAGAAATTCTAACATTAGGGGAATGGAGGCTGTGTATGGATCTATGTTCTTAGCTTGTGCCCAGAGAGAATATCTTTTCCATTTGCTAGCATACAATTTTCTCGTAGAAGGTTTATGAGAAGATGTCAGGATATGTGTAACCTCAGGAGAAAAATCATGACATCTGACTAGGGATGGAAGTGGAGCAGCCATGCTGTCAAGTTGAGGGTGTGGAGACAGGGATAGAACGTGCCTGAAATCTGTGTCAGAAGGTCTGGAACTGGGTCCAGAGTCCATGGATCATCCAGAAGGTGAGGCCTGAGAAAGGGGAACCAAATCTGATGTGGCCAGTAAGGAGTGATGAGAATAATTCTGCTTCCCAAAGTCTTTGCTTTCTGCATCATTTTTGATATTAGCGGAAAGGGAGGAAAAGCATAAAGAAGTCCTGAGGGCCAATTGTGGATGAGTGCATCTCTCGGTGTCACCCCCGGGGGGGGGGGTAAGGGTAAAGTAGCTGCTGCATTTTATGTTCATTGGGGTGGCAAACAGATTGCAGCAAGGCTGTCCCCATTTGCGGAAAATCTGTTGTGCGAATTGTTGGCTCAGAGACCACTTGTGAGGCATCAAGATTGCCCTGCTGAGCTTGTCGGCTATCACATTGGTTCTCCCTGCGATATGCATTGCAGCTAGAAAGCTATGGGAAGATATCATCCACTGCCAAACATGTAGAGCCTCTCGACATAGGGGGTAGGATCTGGTTCCCCCTTGTTTGTTTATATACCATACCACTGACATATTGTCTGACTGGATTTCTATTGTCCCTAGAGAAAGAAAGTCATGAAGTGATTGCAATGCTAGTAGCACTGCTCTCATCTCTAAAACATTGATATGCAAGTGAGCCTCATGTTCTTACCATGTGCCTTAGATCATCCTTCCTAGAAAATGCCCCCCCCATCTGGGAGGCATCCGGGGTCAAAGTAGCAATGGGCTGGCGAGGAATGAATGGTCTCCCTATCGTTAGTTGATTGGACTGGATCCACCAACGAAGGTCCTTTTTGCAAGATTCCATTATTAAAATGGGAAGAGACAGAGGCAGTTGTTGAAGAGACCACTGGTAAAAGAGTAGCCATTGTAGAATTCTCATATGTAGTCTGGCTAGCGGAACTAGAGTTATAGTAGAGGCCATGATTCCTAGAAGTTTCAGCACTGTCTTCGCTTTGACCTTGTGTTGGAGAAGCAGGCTGCATATTTGTTGTCTTAGATTTTGCACTCTGTCGGAAGGAAGGTGAGCCATCATTGTGACTGTGCCTATTTCTATGCCTATAAAAGTCACATATTGAGAGGGTGACAAGGCAGACTTTTCCCAGTTTATAGTAATGCCTAGCTGAGTGCAGACTCAGATGGTTGAATCCCTGGCTTGTATAAGTAGGTGCCCGGTGGTGGCAGTCAGGAGCCAGTCATCTAGGTATGGAAACACTTGGAATCCAAGATGTCTCAAGTGAGCTGTTACTACCGCCAGGCATTTAGTGAACACCCTGAGGGCTGAGGTGCGACCAAAGAGCAGAGCACGAAATTGGTAATGATTGGCTCCCAGCTGGAAGTGTAAATGACTTTTCAATGCTCTGTCCATTTTTATGTGGTAGTACGCATCTTGGAGGTCTATGGAGCACATCTAATTGTCTTTCCCTAATAGAGGGAGTATAGACTGCAGTGTTACCATTCGGAACTTGGACTTCTTCACTGATTTGTTTAACTTGCTGAGATCCAAAATGGGCCTCCAGTCCCCTGTTTGTTTTGGCACTAAAAAGAATCTGGAGTAAGTTTTGAATCCTATCTGGTCTGCCTCCTGTTCCACCTCTCTGTTTCAGGATCTCTAGGATATCTACAAAGGAGATATCATCAGAGGACGACCTAGGGGACCCTTCTGACTCCTCGAGGTCAGTGTCAGAGGTGATGGACTCATCAGGGGAGTCTACATCCTTCCTCTTGCAAGTTCTCTTCAGAGGAGGGTCCTCAGAAGGGTATTCTGGGGAGGTCTCTGAAGACTGGGGGCCACCCAATGGGGGCTCTTGAGGCTGCAGGTCTCTGCTGTCAAGAGAGAGAGAGATGGTGCTGAGACAGAGGTTGGAGCTTGAGGAGGAAGAGCATTGGTACCCTTGTGTGGAGCTGAAAATCTAGACAGCATGCTCCTCATCATCTTAAAGGCAGATCTCTCTGGCTCTGAGGACACCACCAGTTCCGAGGAAGCAGAACTGGCCCTCGGCTCCAGAGCAACTGGCTCTGAGACAGATGTAGGATCTGATCTCAGCCGAGCTGATGCACTGAGAGGTAGGCTCGGAACAAAAGACATTCGGGTCTGAGTGCCCCAGTCTGGGTTGACTTGTGAGCTTCGGTTCCTAGACACCAGGGATGGCACTGAAGGTGTCGGAGTGGAACTCGGCTCTGAAACAGACAGTTGGGGTGAGGGAACTGACTGTTCCACAACAAATGCCACCGATAGCTCTGGCTCCAAAAGACTGACATGGCTCAGAGGAGGAACAGAAGCAGGTAATATGGCCTTAGACAGCTCCGGAACTGATTGGGTTGGAGCTGACAGCAAATTTGTTAGCGCCGATGACTTCAAGAGTCTAAGCACCACTCTCTCGACATCCTCCTCAGAAAGACTCTTGGAAGATCTAGAAGACAAGGTAGGGGATCGAGATCTCTGCAAAATAGGAGATCTGAGTGTAATCTCTCTAGATTGGCTCCAAGGTATAGGTTCAGTAATCGGCTCCAAAAGGCTTGGGGTCGAAACTGGAACATCAATGTCAATTACCTTGACTGGCTCCGAAGGCAGAGGAGCAGAAAAGGTAGAAGGTCTGTCCAGTTTAGCAATTTTTTCTCTGAGGTCTTGATTTTACACTCAGTGTAGGAGACTGTCTTTTCACTGGCTTGGCCTTCTCTTTTTTATAAGAGGGAGACCTGGAATGAGAGGAAGAAGAACTGACTAAATCCTCCTCAAAGGAAGGTTTAAGGAGATCTATCAAGATCAGTTTGTTCTTCCTTTCTTGGAGAACCCGGGAACTAAAAAAGTGGCAAAAGGTACATGTCTCCTGAAGATATATGGCTCCAAAACAATAAGCACAAATAAAATGTCCGTCAGTCAGGGACATTTTTTGTGAACATTTAAGACATTTTTTGAAACCCGAAGGTTTGTGATCTTTAGACTCCTTAGACATACTGTCACAAAAACAATCACAAAATATAAACGAAGAAGATAACAGGAAGAGAGGGCAAGGTCCTCTAACTTAAACGGGCCTAGCCCTGCTCAAGAAAACAACACAGAAGGGGAAGACAACAGAGGGCTAGGTCCTCTAACTTAAACAGGCCTAGTCCTGCTGAGGAAGCAACACACAAGGAAAAAGGCAATAGAGGACTAGGTCCTCTAACTTAAACAGGCCTAGTCCTGAAGAGGAAGGCAAGAGAGGGAACAAACAAGCAACCGACAAAGGCTAGAATAGGTCCTAACTAAAAAATGGACCTAAGCCTAAGAAAAAGATTTAGCAATAACTAGCACACAGAAACGAAGGGATACCACTAAAAAGGCCTGCAGAAGCAACGGCCAACAACTTGCAACAACAATTTGCAATAGAATTCAAAAAACACACTAACTAACTACTACTAGATAACAACTGTAAGTTATCAGTACTAAACTATTTCAGTGAAAAAAAGCCACTATAAATTTTGAATAAGCAAAAAATTCCAACTTAGCCATGGCCAAGAAAGAGAGCACTTCTGAACTCGTAGACGCAGCAAGTGAGATCTGGGGATTCTTACTAGTGCATTATGGGATACCTACCTTGCCACAAGCCAACTTAGAGACTTCAAGCTTTATAATCGGTCGAGTCAGAGCTGAGGATCGGTTCTGAACCCATACGTAAGAATGAAGACAAGATAGGACTACAGAACATCATATACACAATTTCACTTCCTTTTAAATGCCTTTTTCAATTACTCTTTCAGCAGCTCAGGGATCTCCTTGAATGAGACATCCTCAAAGGGTGAACATGAGAACGCCTGTCCTTCATTAAAATGTATGCATTCTGTCAGGGACTATTGGGGCTGTCAATATGTCCCCTCTTACATGTATGCTTCTGAGGCGCCTCTACAGGGAAAAATTCCAGAGGGGATTCAGAAGCCTGAAGGCAGTCCAGAATGAGAACTATCTCAAGGCTAGTATGAACCAGCTGTCCCTTTGGGATAGACTGTGCAGAATCAGGGCCCAGGGCTATCAGTTGTGAAGTAGGTGGAGCCAAGAGGGGTAGAGATGTCTGTCCTCCAGCCTTGGAGAGAGCTGTTTCCACTGCCTCAAAGGCACTCTGGTAGGAGCAGAAGCTGCCACACCAGCATGACCAAGGACATCACTGAGGCTCCACTCCGAGATAGAAGCTGCAGTCAACCTATCTAACACCAAGACTCTAAGGTAAAGGGAAGGCTCCAAAAGCTTCAGAGTCAAATCCTTACCACCAGACTGCATGCCAAAGCTTCGGCTCTGAGATCCTTCCAGTTCTGAAGAAATCAGAGCCAGTGGAGTCAAAGGCAAAGCCAAAGTCAAGGAAGACGATAACCTGAGATCCAGCCAGGACAATCTGGCACACCTCAGCTCCAATATCCCTGAACCCAGAGGCTGGATCATGGTAACAGTAGTCATATGTAAGGTAGAGGGTACAAAGCTCATGGGTCTAATGGGAGATGGGACCAGAAGAACTCCCAACTGAATTTGTGCCCTGAGGAACTTCCATATCATTCTATCCACATCAGCTTCTGTTAAGCTTCTGGAAGACCTGATGGACCTCGACGACAACTATGTGAAAGGTGGTCTCGAGGATCTTTGTAAGGCTCTCTCCTGCAGGAAAGATGACCACAGCCTGAGAGAGACTGTATCTGGAGAAAGCCTCAGCTCTGGAAGGGGGGAGTCTTGGCCAAACTGGAATCAGATGGAATTAGATCCAAGAGACTAGTCAGATACAAAGGTTTGGAAGCTTTTGCTGCTAGTGCCGAAGATAAAACGAATAATGGAGAACTATTAGGGATTACTTCCTCTTCTCCTTGCCCTTGTCTTTGGGCCAGTCACACTTGTCCCCCTTACATTTAGCCTAGGACTTCTTATATGAAAGGGAAGCTCCAGATGCAGATTTGCATGAATAAGAAGAAATAAGACACTCAAGCACTAATTTGTTTTGACACTCAAGCATGGCCTGATGACCAAATACCATGCAAACAGAGCAATCTTCTTCTAGATGACCAGTGTAAAGCTAGAGAAAACACTAACAATGGTAACCAGAAATACTAGATAAAAGCTAGTAACACAAATAGAAGTGCAAAAGGCTTGAATATATAAATTAATTGAAAGAAATGGGAAAGGGAAGGCACAATAAGAAAAAGGAGAAACTAAAATACCAAGAAAAAAAGTATTTCAAAAATCCAAGTATTTAAATATCAAAAACATTTAGCTTGAACCATGAATCATATATCAACCACCAGCAAGCAAGATCTGAGTTAATGTTGAGGACAGGAGGGGATTATGGGTAAAGGAAGGAGCCAGAGCTATGGATCCTAAGTCAGAAAAAGTGGCCAAAGTCAGACCTGAGGTCAGATCCAAGACCCATTAGTTGAGGAATGGAGAGAAAAGACATCAGATCCAACCCTGTACATATATCTGTGAAGTACAGACATTTACCCTTATGCCACACACTCATTGCATCAACATTTTTGTTCATCTTCTCCTTTACATATAACCATAGCCTACTTTTTCCTGTACAAAATTCTCTTATTCCCATATATCCCCTCACAATGGCATCAGACATCATTTCTTTACCTGCCTCCTGTGGTCTTAAAAACTCTTCACCAACTCTACTCACACCTCTTCTTGTCTAACTTCCTCTTTATTTACATTCAAAAAATAAAAAATCAGACTCACATTCTTTCGCTTTCCAGTAAATATTACAGAGAACACACTACTTATAGAATAAAATTAACATGTGACAAACCATGAATACCACAAAGAGAAATAAAACAATTGTGTATACATCAGGTAAAGGCAGTGGATTATTTTAAGTGATATAGCTCTTGGATAGTAATTAAAAAAGGCACTTAAAGTGAAGCAAAATTATGTAATAACATGCTCTAAACAATGTCATGGTATACTAAAACAGGAATAAGACTTACAATGATATGTTTTACAGTAAGAAGTAGGTAAGAGTCTATGCTGTGGAAATCATACCTATTATCCTTGGGCTAAGAGAAAAATACTTAACATTAAATAGGTAATACATATTGTAATTATGTAAGATTTAACTTTAACCACTAAAAAATCATACAGTAATGCTACACAAGCAGGACAAAAATAAATGTAATTTTCAGCTGCATCTCATGGGAATAAAATAATAAACATTTGGAATTATCTGTAGAAAGATGTCAATACTAAGGATGAACTTTTCAAAACATTACAATTCTTTAACCACACTAAAAAAGAAGTTATGTACTCACTATAACGTTCCATATTTGTTGTCCATCTCGCTGTTCATTCTTACAATGATGGTTTCGGAGACGATCCTCGGCTCTGACTCGGCCGAATACACAGCTGAAAGACTTAAACTTGGCTCGTGGCAAGTAGGTATCCCATAATGCAGTGGTGTAACTCCCCAGATCTTGTTTGCTGCTACTACTAGAAGAATTGTAAAGAACCATGTACACACACATATAGATATATATTTATATATATATATATATATATATATATATATATATATATATATATATACACACACACACACACATATATATATATATATATATATATATATATATATATATATATAGATATATAGATATATATATATATATACACACACACACACACACACATATATATATATATATATATATATATATATATATATATATATATATATATATATATATATATACACAAATATATGCTATCCCCAATGGAAGGAGAAACAAACTGAAGCAAGGAACTCCTGAGGGGAGTAAAATATCCACCAGGTCCACAAGGAGTCTACGGAAGGGGGAAGGAGGGAGGGTTCGTAAGAATGAACGGCGAGATGGACAACAAACATGTAACATTATGGTGAGTACATATCTTCTTTATGTTATGTTGTCTTATCTCACCTTCATTCTTACAATGATGGGACAGCGTCCCTAGCACCTTTTCCCTGGGTGTCTCATAAGAATACACCTTTAAGCACAGTGGCCCAAAGAGGCCCTGTCCCTGGAGGCAAAATCCACTTTGTAATGAGTGATAAATGTATGAAGAGTAGCCCAGGTAGCTGCAGCACAAATATTATCTATAAGAATTCTGACCTGAAAGGCAGAAAACGTAGCCAGTGCTCTAGTGGAATGAGCCTTTACCTTAAATAGTAAATCTCTGTTATTTGCGGTATAGATGAATGTAATGCAGTTTGAGAGCCGATTGGAAAGAGTAGTTTTAGAAACTGAGCTACCCTTTTTTGCTTCTGAAAGGGATACAAACAACTGGTCAGATTTTCTAAAATCTTTTGTCCTATGCAAATAGAATCTGAGTTGACTGTGCATGTCCAGTTGATGTAATTTGTATTCCGCCTTGTTGCTTTGATTAGCAAAAAACACTGGAAGCTCAATTTATTGATTTATGTTAGTTGAAGAAGAGATTTTATATAAAAAGGATGGATTAGTTTGCATGGGTACCCTATCCTTATGAAATATCAAATATGGTGGTTTGATAGATAGGGCCTGCAACTCTGACACTCTTCTAGCAGATGTTATAACAACCAAAAAATGGTCTTCCAGGAATGGAACTTGAGGTCTGAAGATGAGGAGGGTTCAAAAGGTGGCAACATAAGGTGAGATAGAACAAAATTTAAATCCCAAGGAGGAAGGGGTTCCTTAAAGGGAGGTCTTAATAAAGAGGCACCTTTCAAGAAGACTCTACACAACCTGTGTGACATTAAGTTTGAGGTAGGATCACCAATGTGGAAATTTGAGATTGTAGCAAGTTGTACTCTAATAGTTGCTGCAGCTGAACCCTGTTGGAAGAGTTCCACCAAAAATTCCAAAACAGAGTGAACAGGTGCAAAAAAAGGGTCAATGTTCCTGTTTTAAGCCCAGAGGGAAAACCTTTTCCATTTGCTAGAATACAGTTTTCTGGTGGAAGATTTATGCGAGGACATCAAGATGTGTTTAACTGTTGGAGTGAAATTCTGAAGCCTGAGTATATTGGGAAGTGGAGCAGTCAAGCTATCAAGTTTAGGTTGTGGAGAGAGGGGTGCAGCGCACCTGACATATGCGTCAGCAGGTCTGCGACTGGGTCCAGAGTCCAAGGCTTCTCCTGAAGATGAGGCCAAAGGAAGGGGAACCAAACTTGACGAGATCAGTAAGGAGCAATGAGAATCATCCTGCTTCCCATGGACTGTGCTTTCTGAATGACTCTGGGTATGAGAGAAAATGGACGAAAGGCATACAGAAGTCCCGTGGTCCAATCATGAGCAAGCGCGTCTCTTGGTGTCTCCCCTGTAGGGGGGATTATGGTAAAGTATTTGCTGCACTTGGTATTCATGGGTGTGGCAAAAAGATTGCAGCAAGGCAGACCCCATGTTTGGAAAATCTTTTCTGCTATGTTCTGATTGAGAGACCACTCGTGAGGCATTAAAATTGCCCTGCTCAGCTTGTCTGCTATCACGTTGGACTTCCACATAATGTGCATTGCTGTAAGAAAGTGTTGGGAAGAAACTGCCCATTGCCAAACTCTTAGGGCCTTGCGACAAAGAGGGTAAGATTTGGTTCCCCCCTGCTTGTTTATGTACCAAACCACAGACATATTGTCTGACTGTATCGCAATTGTCCCTAGAGGGAGAGAGTTGTGAAGTGCTTGCAATGCAAGAAGCACTGCTCTCATCTCTAGGACATTTATATGCAAGTGAGCCTTGTGTTCTTGCCATATACCTTGGACTGTTCTCCTCAGATAATGCACCCCCCAACCTATCTGGGAAGTGTCCGTGGTCACCGTAGCTAATGGTTGTTGTGGAACAAAGGGTCTCCCTATGGTCACATGGCTGGACTGTATCCACCATCTTAAATCGTTTTTGCATGATTCCATTATCCTGATAGGGTGAGACATAGGAAGCTCTTGAAGTGACCACTGGGAGAAGAACAGCCACTGAAGGATCCTCATGTGCATTCTGGCAAGGGGAACCAGTGTTATTGTGGAAGCCATTGTCCCTAATAATCTTAGAACTAACTTTGCTTTCACCTTGGACTTGGGAAGAAGATGTATCTGTTGCCTGAGTGCTGAAAGTCTGTCAGTTGGAAGACGTGCTACCATAGAAGCGGTATCTAGATTTGCAGCTACAAATGTAATATGCTGACAGGGCAACAAGGCAAATTTTTGAAAGTTGACTGAAATACCCAAATGAGTGCAGATTTTCAGAGTCAGATCCCTGGCTTGTTAGAGTAGATGCTTGGTGGTGGCAGATAGCAGCCAGTCATCTGGATAGGGAAACACTCAGAATCCTAGACACCTCAGGTGAGCCGTGACTACTGCCATGCATTTGGTGAACACTCTGGGGGATGTAGTGAGACCAAAGGACAGAGCTTGGAACTGATAATGACTGGCTCCCAGCTGGAAGCGTAAGTACCTTCTCGATGCTCTGTCCATTTTTAAGTGGTAGTAAACATCTTGAAGGTCTATTGAGCACATCCAATTGTCTTTCCCCTAAAAAGGGAAATATAGACTGCAATGTCACCATTTGGAACTTTGACTTCTTGACAGAGTCATTTAATTTGCTTAGGTCTAATATGGGTCTCCAGTCCCCTGTTCTTTTTGGCACCAAAAAGAATCTTGAGTAATTTCCGAATCCTATTTGGTCTGCAGGGACTTCTTGGATGACTCTTTTGTGCAGCAGCTTTTGAATCTCTATAGTTGCTTGCTCCCTTAGATTGGGTGGAACATCTGGGATTGTCCTGGTCTGTGGAACAGGATCAGAAAAGGGAATGGAATATCATCTGGATAATATTCTTAGTACCCACTTGTCTCTTGTGATAGTTTGCCAGGCTTTTGGGTTCATAGATAAATGTCCCCCGACTGTCTCCAGAGCAGAGCAGTCAGGCCTAATTTCAGGAGCACTGATAACAGTGTCTGCGAAAGGAATCACAGCCACCCTGGTTCTGCGGGCCCCCTCTGCCTTTAGGGTGGCATCTGCCATTTTTACCCCCCCCCTCTGCCCCTGGGGAAGGAATCACTCCGTGCATCCTGAAAAACTCTCTGGGATCTTTTGAACCACATTTTCCCACTCTTCTGACCTTTAGGATAAGGTCTTGATGGTACAGAAAAACATATTCCAAGGGCAGAGAGAGTTTTTCCTTCCTGCTTGCATCGGGTGAGAGTGTCTTTTACTTTGGGACCAAAGAGTGAGGAACCATCAAAATGGCATTAGTAAAAATAGACTTAAAGGGCTCCGCAAAATTGCAGAAGCGCATCCAGGAGTGTCTCCTAAAGGAAACTCCAGAACCCACTGCCCTGCTTGCTCCATCAGCTGTGTAAGAGATCAGCCTCATGGAGGAATTGACTATGGAATTTAAGGTGGATAGCTGGGAGGAGACCTTTAATTTCACCCCCGCAGCCAATGTACTTTGTAGAGTATCTCCTAGTTTTTTTTCAGGAGATCTCTCTGTAGCCTTCTGAAATGAGTGAGGTAGTTCAGCAATCGAAGAGTAAAGGTCGCTGATTAAAAGACACACTTCCCGTATCTGTCCATCATTCGAGAGTCTTTATTCGGATGATGAACAGATGAGGATGTCTCTGAAAGTTCCTTCTTGGTGGCTGCTGCCACCACCATAGCATCTACGGGTACCCACTTAGTGAGGAAATCCTTTCCGGAAGGAGCTGATAAGAATATGTTTGACCTCTGAGGGAGACACCCAGGAGTCTGAAGGTTGAGATCCAAAAGCCTTCAGGTACACTGACTCCTCATCAGAAGGGGTGGTGGCCTGCAAGCTGCCTCTCTGCTTTAGGATCTCTAGAATATCTGCGAATGAGATATCATCAGAGGAAGGCCGTGGGGACCCCTCCAACACCTTGAGGTCAGTGTCTGAAGTGATGGACTCATCTGGAGAGTACATGCTTCCGCTTGCAAGTTCTCTTCTGAGGGGGCTCCTCAGAAGGGTATTCTGGGGAGGCCTCGGAAGAGATGGGTTCACCCAATGGGGGATCCTGAGACTCTGGATCTTTGCTGTCCTGTGGAATGGGTGGTGCCGAGACAGTAGCCGGTGCCTTAGGGGGACGAGTGCTGGTATCCTTATGTGGAGCTGTAGGAGCAGACAGCACACTCCTCATCCACTCAAAGGTGGATCCCACCAGCTCCGAAGACTCCCTCAGCTCCAAGGAGACAGAGGAAGCCACCAGACCTGGTGAGATAGGACCTGAGGCTGATGTAGGAGCCGAGCTAACCCGGGCCGATGCTCCAAGGGTTAGGCTCAGCACTGAAGATGATTGGGCCAAGAATCCCCCTTGGGACCGACTTGGGAACCCTGGCTCCCAGACTCTACAGAGGGTGCCGAGAGTGTCAGAGCAGAAGTTGGCTCTGTGATCACCAAAGGGGGTCTCAGAATCGATGAATCCACAGTAAGTGGTACCAAGCACTCCAGCTCCAAAAGTCCAGCTTGGGTCGGAGGAGGTACAACAGTGGGTACAAATGGTATAGTAGGTTCTGGGACCAAATGGGTCTGAACCAAAAATAATTTGGGTAGCACCGGTGACTAAAAGAGTCTGTGCACCACCTGCTCCATGTCATCATCAGATAAGCTCCTGGTGGACCTGGAGGACAGGGACAGAGAATGAGACGTGCAAAATGGGAGATCTCAGTGTAGGGGAAACTGGTGAAATATCCATGGACCGGCTCCGAGAAGAGGTATCTTGTGGCTCTGAAGACTTTGGAGCCGAAGAACCAGGCTTGTCAATCAAGATAACCTCCAACGGCTCCGAGGACTGTGGAACCAAGGAAGTAGTAGCCTTAGAAATCTTTGGTAACTTAACTGGAGGCTCCATATGAGCTGATGCAGCAGGTGATTGTCTCTTTTGAGGTTTGTCCTTTTTTGTAGAAGGAGAAGAAGAAGAGGAAGAAGAACTGTAGATAGCTTCCTCAAAAGTTGGCTTTAAAAGCCCCTTAAGGATCAATTTGCTTCTCCTTTCTTGTAAAACCCTGGCACTGAAGGAATGACAGAATGTATAATCCTCTTGTAAATGAATTGCTCCAAGACAATGTACACATATGACATGACCGTCTGTGACAGACATCTTTTGTGAACACTTCTGGCATTTTTTGAAGCCCGAAGACTTACGTTCCCTCTCCTTTGAATCTTTAGACATGATAATGACAAAATCCACAATGTAACAACAAGAAATTACTAAACTACTATATAAAGTAAACTACAGGAAAACACTGAGGAGACAGATAAACAGGGGAAGAAAATAGGGCCTCTAACTAAAATGGCCCTAAATCCCAGGAAACAACGCACCAACTACAAGCCCTCTAACTAAAATGTGTGAAGAGCTCTCTAACTTAAACAAGCTGCTACTAAACTATGCGACAAGACACAACAACAACAACCACTACAAGGGATACAGCAAGGCCTACGAAAACGATGGCCAAAGGCAGCAATGAAGGGGAATAATAGCTACAACAATCTGGATATACTAGCTATGTCCAAACTACAATGCAAGAAAAAAACAACTATAATATAGAAAGAGATTAAAAGTTCTAATAAGGTAATACACAGAAAAAAATTTTCACAACTTAGCCACGGCCAAGAAGAGCGCATCCAACCTTGTAAAGCAACAAACGAGATCTGGGGAGTTACACCACTGCGTTATGGGATACCTACTTGCCACAAGCCAAGTTTGAGTCTTCCAGCTGTGTATTCGGCCGAGTTGGAGCCAAGGATTGGCTCCGAACCCATTATTGTAAGAATGAAGGTGAGAAAGGATAACATTATATGACCAATGTGGTAAGGTTCACAGGATAAGTACCATAATAAGATTATAGAACTAATATGATAAAGTTGCCATTATAAGTACCATAATAAAAGTATTTTAAATTGAATTTCTCTACCAGTGTAGTGCCGTGGAAATGTATAGAATCTATATTTTCCCCATACTATAAAGGGTAAAAAGGTCACAGAAAAAACAATTGATTAAAAACACAAAAAGAAAAATCTAGCAAAGCTAGACTTTCTACTGTGTGATACATTAAACCTCTTGTATTAGAGGTGACTTGGGATATATGCAAATTACCCTTAAAGGATATCAGCTGTTTCAGCTAAATGGCAATTCTGAAAGTCCATGACTTTTTCTTTTAACTCAATTTATGGACAACTTCAGCCCAATAAAGCCAAACCCCACTAGCTGTGGACATGCATGTTTCTGCCTTCTTATGGCATCATCAGCACAGCATAAGTGGAATATTGGGCTAATATTTGGAAACAAAGGTCTGCCGTACCCAATTGATATCCACAAACATTAGGGCGACTGCAGAACATCCAAACTAACAAACTACGAGTAAAAAGGTCACTCAGAAAAAACAATCGGTTAAACACACACACACAAAAAAAAAATCTAGCAAAGCTAGACTTTCCACTGTATAAGAAGGCAGAAACAAGCATGTCCACAGCTAATGGTGTTTGGCTTTATTGGCCTGAAATTGTCCATAAATTGACTTAAAAGAGAAAGTCATGGACATTCAGAATTGCCATTTAGCCAAAACAGCTGATATCCTCAAAGATAATTTGCATTTATCCCATGTTGCCTCTAATACAAAAGGTTTAAGGTATCACACAGTGGAATGTCTACATTAAGATCATGAGTTGGGTCTTAGATGGGTTTATTATGAGTTGGGAGGCATTTGACCATTTTTCTATGGTAGTGAAGGCTTCCTGGGTTCTATCTTGGAGTAATTGTAGAGATGGGGCTGAGCAAATAAGGGTGGTGTCATCAGCATACTGTACTATATTAGTTTGTTGGGTAGCCGAGGGGATGTTATTGGTAAAGATGGAAAATAGTAAGGGACCAAGAATAGATATTTCCAGAACACCTTGTCCCACTGGGAGGAGAGGGGAGAGAGAGTTATGCCATTTAACAGCTTGTTGCCAGAGGGACAGATAATTTTAAAACCACAGTACAGAGGCGTTATCTAGATTGCTCAGAGAGAGTCGATAGTAATTTGCAATGGGATACCATGTCAAATGCCTTTGACAGGTCCAAGAAGATAACAGATACTAAGTTACCAAGATTTCTTTGTTGATTGACATGGACAGTAAAGGATATAAGGACAGAAGTGGTACTATGGTTTGGCCGAAATCCATGTTAGGAATTTGCTAGCAGGTTATATTGAAGAAGATGATTCAATAGTTGGGTGTGTACACATTTTTTCTAAGATTTTTGATAGGGGAGATAGTACAGTTATGGAGTAATAATTACTAGGTTCTGTTGAGGAACCACCTTTGTGTAAAAGGGGACAACATAAGAAATTTTCCAGAGAGAGGGGACAGTATGTTCAGCTATGGATCTATTGATGAGTATGGAAATAGGAAAGGCAATGGCAAAGGCAGCAATCCTGAGGTAATCAGCAGGGAGTCTATCAGCAGTGAGAGTGGTGGGTTGCAGTTTGGCAAGGTGTTTATGAATTAGGTCAGTTGGAACTGGTTTAAGAAAAAATTGGGTGTTAGTCTTACGGTGACAGTTTTATATTTTGGGGTATTTGTAGTAGTAGTGTGGAAATTGTTGAATAACTTGGATGGAGGAGGCGAAATAGTCGTTAAACTGTTTGGTAATATCATTGTTATCACCTTCAATGTTAGGGTTTGGGGAGGTGATTTTGACTGGTTGGAGAATGTGGTTAATTGCGGACCAGAATTTTTGCGGATTGTTGTAGTGAGTCTTTTGTAGCTGGATATAATAACTTTTTTGTCATTACATATTTGTTTTTTCCTTTGTTTCTGAACTCTAGGAAGTATTGTTGATTTGTACTTGTTTTGTTGGTATGCTAGGTTGTACAAGCTATGTCTCGTTGTTTGAATAGGGATCTTGTGTCCTTTGAGATCCAGGGGGCTGGGTTGGTTTTAGTACGAATTATATGTTGTGGGGCCATAGGATTAAGGCTATCTAAGAAGGTAGTATTAAAGTACTCCACGGCTTCATCTAATGGTAGAGTTTTAAGAGGTGACCTGACTGTTATGCTTATGGTTACTATTGTTAAAAAGTACAGTTATGTACCTACCATAAATGTAGATGTTCGAGTGTAAACCCTGCTGCAGTCATCGCACGTGGGTTATCCTGTCGTCAGGCAGTCCCGCAGTCGGCCGGAATTCCAAAGTCTTGGTCCGACGTTGGTTGCTGTCGCTTCTTCCCTGACGTCAGTGCGCCAGGGGTATATATAATGCATCCAACGCCATTTTCTTCAGTTTTTCTTGCCCCAGATGTCAGGTGCCCCCAAAAAGGTGGTCAGTAATTAGTACCAATTTATGAAGTTTTAGCACAAACACAAAATCCCTCCAACTATAAGCAAATACATCAGGAAGGTTTTGTAGAGATTTAGCCAGTTAGATCAGAGGGGATGGAGGGAGGGTAACCTGGACTGCAGCAGGGTGTACACTCGAACATCTACATTTATGGTAGGTACAAAACTGTACTATGTTCATCGTGTTACCCTGCTGCAGTCATCACACTTGGGTTGAATCCCAAAGCTAAGGATGGGTGGAGGATTCATAGAGGGTTAGAAGAGGCTAGAAGGCCCTGCAGAACTGCAGTGGTGAAGCCAGCTCTAGTCTTAGAGTAAAGTGGTAAGTGATAGTGTTTGGTAAAGGTGTGTACTGAACTCCAGGTTGCAGCTTCCAAAATCTCCTTGGTTGGAACCCCCCTGAGGAAGGCTGTAGATGTAGCTGTTGCCCTGGCAGAGTGGGGCCTAATGGTAGCAGGAACTGGTTTTCCATGATGGGTATAGCAAAAATGAATGCAATGTCCTATCCATTTGGAAATGGTTTGTTTTGATATAGCCTTCCCTTGTGAAGCTGTAGCATAGGATACAAAGAGCTGGTCAGATTTTCTGAAAACCTTAGTTTTATCCAAGTAGTAACGAAGTTGGCTGTGAATGTCCAAAGAATGCAGGAGTCTTTCTCCTTTGTTCTGTGGATTTGGAAAGAAGGTGGGTAAGTGGATGGTTTGATTTAAAGCCACACTGGAAACCACCTTAGGCATGAAGGAAGGATTAGTTCATAGAGAAACTCTGTCTTGATGGAAAATGAGGAAAGGTTCCACTGCCATTAGTGCCTGCAGCTCTGAGACTCTTCTAGCTGAAGTTATTGCTAGCAGCAGGGCAGTCTTCCATGATAGAAACTGTAGATCTGCAGAGAAGGCTGGTTCAAAGGGAGGTAGTGTAAGTTTTCCAGAACAAAATTGAGGTCCCATGTTGGTGTAGGTGCTCTCCTGGGGGGGTCTAATGTTTTTTGCCCCTCTGAGGAACTGCCTTAGAAGTGGATGTGAAAATAAGGGTGGATCCGTGTTGTAGTGGGCTGAAATAGCTGATGCATGGATTTTAATGGAAGAAAAAGAAAGTCCTTTGTGCAACATCTCAGTTAAATACTGTAGAATCTGAGGCATGTGAGGCTGAAGTGTGTTTTGGCCTTTAGCTTGGTTCTAGGCACAAAATCTTTTCCATTTGTCTGAGTAGGCCTTCCTGGTGCTGGGCCTCCTAGCTTCCAGAAGAACATCCATAACTGCTTTGGAAAGATGAGCTGGCTGGATGCTTAGTTGATTTGCCATGCAGCCAGATTTAAGGTTTTGAGCTGGCTGTGTAGAATCTGATTGTTTTGTTGTGTGAGCAAATGAGCAATTTATGGCAAAATCCAAGATGGGCCCTGGGCCATATTCCTTAATAGTGGGTACCAGTGCTGGCGTGGCCAGTCTGGGGCTATGAGTATCAGTCGTGGTCTCTCCTTTCTGACTTTCAGAAGCACCTTTGTGAGGAGAGGCAATGGAGGGAAGGCATATACTGTCAGGTTTTTCCAACTGAATGAGAGTGCGTCCACTTTCCAAGCTTGACGGTGAAGTGTCCTTGTACAAAATTTCGTTAGCTGATAGTTTTGGGGGCTGGCAAACAAGTCTATGTCTGGGAGTTATCATTGCAAATACTTGTGGATCCAGTTTCCCCTCATGGGGATCCATGATGTTTCTGCTGAGGTCGTCTGCCAATGTGTTCTTTTTTCCTGGCAGGAATTGAGCTTGTAACTGAACTTGGTAAGCCAGTGCTGTGTTCCACAAGGTCATTGCTTGCCTGCATAGAGGGTAGGAGTGTGTACCCCCTTGTTTGTTTATGTACCACATTACTGTGGTGTTGTCCGTCCTTATTGTAAGTTGTCCTGGATGTAATAGGTTCTTGAAGGCTGTCAGAGCATTTTGTACAGCTAGCATCTCTTTTTGAGTGATGTGTAGATTTCTTTGATCTGCAGTCCATACGCCTTGAATGCAGTGTCCTGCCATGTGTGCCCCCCAGGCATAGTCCGATGCATCTGTTGTCATAGTTTGCCTGGCTGGGGGCAAGGTGAAAGGCTGACCCTTGTTGAGGTGACATGCCTGTGACCACCATAGAAACTCCTGTTGTAGGCAAGGAATGAGAGATATCATTGTGTCCAAGCTGTGGCTGTGTTGAGACCATATGCTTTTTAGGTACCACTGTAATTTCCTCATATGCAGCTTTGCAAATGGTATTAGTAGTATGCAAGATGCCATGAAGCCCAAGGCCTGCAGAATTTTTCTTGCAGGGAGTAGGGTCTTTGTTGCCATTGTTTTGAAATATTGAGTCAGTTGTAATTGTTTGTCTGGCATCAGATAAGCCTTCTGGGCCGTTGTATTCAAGCTGGCACCCAGGAATGTCATATTTTGTGAGGGTACTAGTTTTGATTTCTTTTCGTTTACTGTGTACCCCAGGCAACTTAGAAGATGTTTTATAAAAGTCAGATGTTGTAAGAGGCTGTCCTTGCTTTCTGCTTGGATGAGGCAGTCGTCCACATATGGGTATATTTGAATTCCTCTTTGACTGCAGTATGCAATTACTGGTGCCAGGCATTTTGTGAAGACCCTGGGCGCAGCAGATAAGCCAAAGGGCAGTGCAGAGAATTGGTAATGGGTTGAACCTGCAATGAAATGGAGGTATCTTCTGCAACTTTGTTTGATAGGGACATGCAGGTAAGCCTCCTTGAGGTCCAACGTTACTAGCCATGCTTTCTTGCCCAACATGGGAAGAAGCTGCTGTAGTGTTAGCATCTTGAATTTGGGTACTTGTAAGAAGGTGTTTAGAATTGAAAGGTCCAGAATTGGTCTCCAGGCATTGTCCTTTCTGGGGACTAGAAAGAGTCTTGAGTAAAATCCTTGGCCTTGTTCTCGTGTAGGTACCAGTTGAATGGCTCTCATGTCCATGAGAGCTGTAATTTGTTTTTGTGCCTCTGCCCATTGATTTTGTGGCAGGTTTGGCATTCCTCTTTTCAATGGCAAGGTGTGGAAATGGAATCTGTATCCTCGTGAAATTATGTCTACGACCCATTTGTCCTTTGTGACAATGTGCCAGTTGTCTGAAAAAAGTGTGAGTTTTCCTCCCAAGGGAGCTGCCAAGAGAGTGTTGCTTGGCCAGATGAGGTGCAAGTCATTGAGTTTGCCTTCTGGTAGTTTGGAACCTGTCTTCCCCTCCCTTCTGAGTTGCAGTGCCCCATTGTCGAGGTTTGTATTGGGCTTCTGGTTGTCCTCTGCCTCTTGGACGTCTGTATTTTCCCCTCTGTGGTCTGTCAGTAGCTGGAAAGGACCAATTTTTAGTTGGCCAATTTCTGCTGAAGCGTGGGGGCTGTACCTGTAGAAAATCTTTGACTGTTTGCATAGATTTTGCCTTATCCTCCATTTTCTTTAAGACTTCTTCTGCCTTAACTCCAAATAGAACATCCTGCTGTAATGGAGCATCTAGAAGCTTTGCTTTAGCATGATCAGGCAGAGTTTGTCCCTTTAACCAAGCATGTCTACGTATAACAGACCCAGTGACAGCTGCTCTGCAGGATGCCTCCAAAGAATCAAAACCACATTGTAAAGTATGTTTGCCCACCTGCTCAGTTGCATGCAACAGATCCTGCATTTTTTTTCAATTCAGACTGAGTGTGCTCATTTTTTGTTTTAGCTGAGACATTAGAAATTGCTTATATTTTAGCATGTGAAACTGGCAATTTAGTGCTCTCATAGCTAGAGTGGCTGAGGTGTAAACCTTTTTCCCCCCACCTGTCTAGTGCTCTGGAGTCCCTTTCAGAGGGTACAGGATTTTTTGCCATAGAAGCTTTAGCCCCTTTGGGACCCTGGGAGATAGTCTCTGGATCAGCAACAGGGCTTTTATAAATGAATTTGTGGGAATCAGGCACTCAATAGTATCTGTCTGGTTTGGCTGGAGCAGGAGGCAGAGAATCTGGGTTCAAACTAGATTCTAAGTAAATATCATCCACAATGTCTAAAACTGGGGGGATGGCAAGTGGTCTGTGCTGGGGGAGTAAAAGAAACTCTCTGAGCCTTTTCTTTGAGTCAGAGTAGTCCTGACCTTCCCAGTGAAAATGTTCCCTCATAGTGTGTAAAGTTTCCCCAAAGGAGTAGTCTTCAGGAGGAGAAGCTGAGGGAATAGAATCCTCAGCATCAGAATCTTTATAAGGGGAGAAGGAGTAATCTTGGTCCTCAGAGGAGCCTGAGGAAATAGACACTTGATCAGAGGAGGCATAATCTTCCTCTTGTCTAGGCCTTTTGTCGGGTGGGGGTTGGGAACCCCTGATTAAAGAGATCAAATCTTCAGCCATTTTAAGCATCTGTTTCTTAGGCATGGGGCCTTGAACTGGAGACTGAAGTGCAGTCTTTTTAGGTTTAATAGGAGTCTTAAGTTTAGGATACGTTTTTATGGTGAGCGTCATTGGTCTGAAGACGCCTTCAGAAACTGAAGGTGTTTCTGTAGCACCGACATCTCTTTCTGCAGAGTCGTCGGTAGGGGCTAAACAAAATTGCTGCATTGGCCTAGTGCTCTCCGCCATGGGCTGTGAAGCGGTCTCGGGTTCCAAATCTGCGGTAGTCAGGGGCTGCGTCGGAGCCTCACTGAAGACCGGTGAACCGGAGACCGGTCCAGCCGAGGCTTCGGAGTCTGGCTTGGGTCTAGGCTGCCTGTCCTTATCCTTGCATTTTTTGTGCACGCCAGTAGTTGGTTGCTCCGACGGCATTGTGTAGTTAAATTTTCTACCAAAGTAGTGTCGTGCGAAATCAAAGCATCTTTTTATAGTATGCTTATTAAACCTAGCACAAAAACGATAACCAGTGAAGTTGTGGTCTGGGCCTAGGCAAGGTATACAGAAAGAATGAAAATCCTTATGAGGTGTTTGCTTCCCACAAGAAATACAATTGTTAACTTTTTCTGACATTGGTCTGAGGCAAGAAAAGTTTCCCCAATGGGGTACTTAGCTTTATTGAATACTTTGGATCTGAAATTCGACTTCGAAAATCTCAGGAGTCGGCCGACCGGCACTTGCGAACTGCTTCTGCTTCGGGCACCACGCGGCAAGAAAGACTGAAGAAAATGGCGTCGGATGCATTATATATACCCCTGGCGCACTGACGTCAGGGAAGAAGCGACAGCAACCGACACCGGACCAAGACTTTGGAATTCCGGCCGACTGCGGGACCACCTGATGACAGGATAACCCAAGTGTGATGACTGCAGCAGGGTAACACGATGAACATCTAGAATGTTATCTGATATGATAATAACCACTTTTTTTCATGTGTTCATGTGGAAACCTGCACTTTTTTGTGAATTCTCCTCTGTAGCTATCACAACTGTAAGCATCCTTGTAGACTTTGGGATTTTTCTTAAGCCTGCAATTGGGTTTTGTGGTTGCAGATCATTAAGTTGTTCTTTTTCCTTATGCAACTCAGCATTGTCAGGCCAGTTAATAACCACCTATACAACTCCTTATTGCTTGTTTTTTCCTGATGATCAACAAGATGTTCAGCTAAGTCCTCCTCAATCAAATCTGATATACCTGTTTAGCTGTAAGCAAAGCCGGATCCAACACTAGGCAACTCAGGCAGTTGCCTAGGGTGTGCTGGTTGGGAGGCTGCCACAACTTTTAATTAAACAATAAAACTGCATTTCTTCTTTAATGACACAGTAGGTGTGTGTGTGTGTGTGTGTGTGTGTGTGTGTGTGTGTGTGTGTGTGTGTGTGTGTGTGTGTGTGTGTGTGTGTGTGTGTGTGTGTGTGTGTGTGTGTGTGTGTGTGTGTGTTTGTGTGTGTGTGAAATACCCCAATTAGGGATGGCAAGTTAGTTAACTTGCTCAGGCTCAAACTCTGTACCTTGGTAACATGAGACAAGAGCCTTAATCCTCTACACCAACTACCACACTGGTCACTTAGTCATCAGGGGTGCATTTTCAAGGAATATGAGCTTCAAGGGAAGAGAAATTTACTGTTGCTCATGCTAAGTCTGTTTTCAATGTCCAACAGTTTTGTTTAGCAAATGGCTATCAGTATTTGTGCTATAAAATTTGAAAACAGTGTTAGTAGTACAAGTAACATAGTTGCCATTGGTGCAGAAGGCTGTGTGTTCTGCTCCCACTGTATGTAGATGGATTGCTGATACTGCGGTGTACTTTAAGGAGGATTATGGTACTACACTACTTAACTCTGTCCTTTGGATGAGATGCCTCATAACTATGAACCTGTTGTTGGTTTGCCAGCAATTCCCTATTGCAATATAATCAGCTTACCATTTTTTTAATGTAGCATAGGCAATTTACTCTTCAAGGACAGCAAGCACTGAATTTGTAAATGAAACACTAAAATGTTAAGTTGTTTGCCAGCAGCAACCTCTTCATTAGTTACAGATCTCCATAACGTTGAATTATTCAGATGACATTTACTTCTGCAGAGATTTTGCATATTGACTGCTATTGGTGGATTGTAATGACAGACGTTTGAGTAGCCTTATGAGGCTGAAACATTCTGAAATGGGTAGTTTTGTCATTATTGGTTCATATATTTTGTTTTATTGTTTACTGGAAAAATGTTCAAAATTACATATTTAAAACACACTCTAACAAATGGTGCTGAATGATCTAAGACATGACTGTGATATCGTCTGTAACAACTTGAAGAGGTCCAGGGGACCAAAGATGATTCAAAGAGTTGAGTACCTTGATCACAGCAAGCATGTCTTTTATATTTATGCACTTGCATCCATCCTTGGTGTCTCAAGCTCCTTGCAAATTTATCCTAAAACTGTTCCCCATGCAAAGTCTGAGGTGTCTCTGGCGATTGACTGATTTGGAGCAGAGAGGGAGAAGGGGAGACCTAGATTTAAGGATTTTTCCTGTCTCCACCAAGTGATTTTTCTTCTGACAAAAGATAACAGGTGTTGGTGCCGGGACCAAAAAAGACTTTAGATACCAGTATATCTTTCTCATGTGGAATCTTGCCAGTGGTATCGTGATAATCAAAGATGTCATGAGAGCCAAAATTATAAGGTATTCCCTTGCAGTGACTAAAGTCTAAGTGTAAAACCCCAGGTATAGATCTACTTTTTTTTTCCTGTGTAAGAAAGATTGTATGAGCTGAGGTGTCTAGGATACACCCCAAGAACACAGTCCTATGTGATGGAGTGAAAACTGACTTTCGAATGTTCTCTTGGAATCCCAGCTTTTTATTTGTCTTACTCAAATGAGAGATTCATGACATTTTGAAAAAAAAAACTCTGCAAAGGTGAGTCAGTCATCTAAAAATGGAAAAATGTGGATACCCTGTAGCCTGCAATGAGCTATAAATAGAAGTTATGTTCTTACCATAACGTTCCATGTTAGTTGTCTTCTTCTCGCCTTCTTCTTGCTGGATGGGTTCGGAGCCGACCTCGGCTCTGACTCGGCCACTCTAAAAGCTCGAGAGTTGGTTCCACCGGCTCGAGGCTCCCCTTATATCCCACAATGCTAGGCGAGAGTTACCTCAGATCTCGTTTGTAAGCTAACCCCAGCTTATAATAGTAACAGAATAACTATAACAGAGTCCACCTCTAACAACAGGGAGAAAGAAAGGTGACCTACATCCTGATTCAGGAAATATGCAAAGCAGCATATGCCTAAGTAAAGAGGTGGTAGAAAGAGAGGTCACAATCACAACTCCTCTAGGTCTGTCCAGGCCAGGGGGAAGGAGGGTGGGGCAAGAAGAAGGCGAGAAGAAGACAACTAACATGGAACGTTATGGTAAGAACATAACTTCTATATGTTAAGTTGTCTATCTCGCCTTCATTCTTGCTGGATGGGACCGCGTCCCTAGCACCTTGTCCCGGGTGGCCTAACGGAACAGACTCCTGAGAACAGTGGAACCAAAGTTAGCTCTATGCCTAGAAGCTAAATCCAACTTATAATGAGAAATGAAAGTGTGAGGAGTAGCCCAAGTAGCCGCTGCACAAATGGTGTCAATAGGCAGTCTGTCTTGGAAGGCTATGGAAGTAGCCAAAGCTCTGGTGGAATGGGCCTTAGGTTTGTTAGGCAGCTTTTGGTGTCTAATTTCATAAACAAGGGAAATCAGAGATGTTAGCCATCTAGATAATGATACCTTCGAAACTGAAAGTCCCTTCCTGCCTTCTGCATAGGAGACAAACAGTTGGTCAGATTTTCTGAATTGTTTTGTTCTATCCAAATAGTACCTTAACTGACGATGAACATCTAGCCAGTGTAATTTTTGTTCAGACCTATTGGAATATTCTGGAAAAAACACAGGGAGGTCAATGCTTTGATTTAGATTAGACATCAAGGCTACCTTAGGCAAAAAAGACGGGTTGGTTCGTAAGGATACCCTGTCCTTATGGAACAACAGATAAGGAGGTCGACAGCTGAGTGCATGAAGTTCCGAAACTCTTCTAGCTGAAGTAATAGCTACCAGAAAAAGAGTTTTCCATGATAGCAATTTTAAAGAACAGGAAGCTGCAGGTTCGAAAGGGGGAAGAATCAAAGAAGTAAGAACTAAATTTAGGTCCCAAGGAGAAGGAGGATTTCTTACAGGAGGTCTGAGAAGAAAAACTCCTTTCAAAAAGGCTTTGCAAAGCTTGTGGGACATTAAGGCAGACTCCGAAATACCCACATGAAAGCTAGAAATAGCTGCCAATTGAACTTTAAGAGTAGAAGGAGATGAACCTGCATGGAAGAGTTCAGCTAGAAAATCAAGGACTATTTGGATGGAAGCAGTGAAAGGATCTATGTCCCTTCCTTGAGCCCAATATGTGAAGCGTTTCCACTTACTCAAATAAATCTTCCGAGTGGAAGATTTATGGGAAGCTATCAAAATATCTCGAACGGAGTGAGATAATTGAGGAAGCCTGGCTAAGGTTGGAACTGGAGGAACCAAGCAGTGAGGTTCAGAGAGGGGAGGGCGATGCAACTGACCCGACTGGTGGATCAAAAGATCTGGAACTAGGTCCAGATGCCAAGGTCGCTCAATAGAAATTGATGTAGAAAGGGGAACCACACCTGTCGAGGCCAGTAAGGAGCAATGAGGATCAACGAGGCCTTCTGAGCGATAGCTTTCTGTATCACTTGAGAGATTAGTGGGAAGGGAGGAAATGCATACAGAAGTCCCCGGGGCCAAACTTGGACTAGAGCGTCTCTGCTGGGTTGGCCTGGTAAAGGGAATAGAGTGAAATAATCTCTGCACTTGCTGTTTTGGGGAGTAGCAAAAAGATCGCAGCAAGGCTGACCCCACTTGAGAAAAATTTCTCTCACAACAGAGTCTTTCAGAGACCACTCGTGAGGCATGAGGATAGCTCTGCTCAACTTGTCCGCGATTTGATTGGACTTCCCGGGGATGTGCGTTGCTATCAGAAACCACTGAGAAGAAATCGCCCATTGCCACAATCTGAGTGCTTCTCGACACAGGGGGTAGGACCTGGTTCCGCCTTGTTTGTTGATGTACCACACTACCGACATATTGTCTGTCTGGATTGCAATCGTTCCTAAGGGAAGAGAGTCTTGAAGGGCTTGCAACGCTAAAAGCACTGCTCTCATCTCCAGAACATTTATATGCAAGTGGCATTCGTCTGGTTGCCATGTGCCCTGGACCGTCCTGCCCTGATAATGCCCCCCCCACCCGATCAGGGAGGCGTCCGCTGTCAGAGTAGCAACCGGAGGGGGAGGAACAAAGGGCCTTCCCAACAAGAGCTGAGGGGAAGACATCCACCACATGAGATGATTTCTGCACGCCTGCGTGATCATAATGGTGTGGGACATTGGAAGTTGCTGGTATGACCATTGTGTAAAGAGCATCCATTGAAGGATTCGCATGTGGAATCTGGCTAATGGAAGCAGAGGTATGGCCGCCTCCATAATTCCCAACACTTTCAAAACTAACCTGGCTTTGATTCTGTTGATGTTGAAAAGGAGTGAGACCAGTTTGTGTATGTCTGTTATTCTCTGATCTGTTAGTCTTGCAGACATGTCTACTGTGTCTAGATTTGCGCCTATGAAGGTAATAGCACGACAAGGCGACAAAACAGACTTTTCGCAATTTATTGAAATGCCTAACTTTTGACAAATGCGAAAAGTGTAATCCCTGGCCATCAGAAGGAGATGCTTGGTGGGAGCTGTGAGGAGCCAGTCGTCCAAATATGGAAACACCTGGAATCCTTGTCGTCTCAGGTGAGAAGCTACCACTGCCATGCATTTGGTAAACACCCCGGGGGGCAGTGGTGAGACCAAAGGGCAGGGCCCTGAATTGAAAATGACTGGTTCCCAGCCTGAAGCGGAGGAATCTTCTGGAGCATCTGTTCATTTTTATGTGATAGTACGCATCCTGAAGGTCTATAGAGCACATCCAGTTTCCTTTTCCCAATAGGGGAAGGATGGACTGCAGCGTGACCATCCGAAATCTTGTTTTCTTGACTGATCTGTTCAAGATACTGAGATCCAAAATTGGTCTCCAGTCCCTGTTTTCTTTGGAACTAAAAAGAACCTTGAGTAGATTCCGGATCCTTGCTGGTCTGCTGGAACTGGCTGAATTGCTCTTTTCGCAAGCAGCTTTGAAATTTCCAAAACCGCTAGATCCCTTTGAGCGGGTGGAACATCTGGAAGGGATTTTTTTGATTGGTTTGGAATGCGAAGAAAGGGAATAGAATAGCCTTCGGAAATGACGGACTGTACCCATTTGTCTTGAGTCAGGGATAGCCAGGCTTCTGGGTACAGTGACAATTTTCCCCCGACTGCCTCCGAAGGTGGGCAGTCGGGCAACACCTCAGGGATGCTGAAAGGGCTTATCAGAGAAAACTTCTCGATTGCCCTGGTTCTGTGGAGCCCCCCTGCCTCGAGGGCGACGTCTACCATTGTTATTCCCACCTCTGCCTCTGGCGGGGAACCGACTCTGTGCGTCAGGCGAAGTCCCTTGAGATTGTTTACGGAACCACATTTTCCCACTTTTCTGACCTTTGGGGTAAGGCCTAGAAGGAGTAGAAAAACGGACTCCGACGGCAGAAAGAGTCTTGCCATCAGTCTCGCACCTAGTCAAGGTTTCTTTCACTTGAGGACTAAAGAGAGATGATCCATCGAACGGGGAATTAGTGAAAGACGTCTTGAAGGGGTCCGCAAAATTGCATAGCCGCATCCAGGCATGCCTACGTAAGGCCACACCTGTCCCTGCGGCCCTGCTCGCTCCATCAGCCACATAAGAAAGGAGGTGCATGGAGGAGTTGGCTATGGAGTTCAGGGTAGCCAGCTGAGTGTTCATCTTATCTTGAAAACCCGCAGCTGTAGGGTCCTTCAACATGTCACTCGCTTCTTTGATCAAGTCCCTTTGAAGACGAGTAAAATGACACAGGTAGTTCAGCGAACGCATAGCAAATGTCGCTGACGAGAACATCCGCTTCCCGTACCTGACCATGGACCTAGATTCCTTGTTAGGTGGATGGACAGGTACTGAAGGATCAGCTAGTTCCTTCTTAGTGGCAGCAGCAACCACCATAGCATCCACAGAAACCCCTTTTGTCAAGAACTGTTTGTCTGCTGGTGCCGTTATGAATTTGGAGGGTCTCCTGGGAGTGGGGTCCACTGAATCAGGAGCCGTCCATGCCTTTTAGCTACCACCTGCATGAGGGGGTCAAAGGGGAGACACCCAGGAGGTGGAAGGACGAGAGCCAAATGCCTCAAGGTACACAGATTCATCCTCCGAAGGGTTGAGGGCTGGCCAATTTCCCCTGTTTGAGGATTTCTAGAATGTCTGCAAAGGAGACATCTTCAGAAGGGGAACGGGGGGAACCCTCGGAATCCTCTAAATCTGTGTCAGATGTGATGGACTCAGGTGAGTCAATGTGTTTCCTCTTACACTTCCTCTTCCGAGGGGGCTCCTCTGCCAAATCTGGAGAGGCCTCGGAAGAGGATGAGATCCCCACAGGGGGTTCCTGAGGAGCTGGCTCTCTGCGGTCCGGGATGAGGGAGTGAGTCGACTTGACCTGAGGCACCGTAGAGGGAGGGGCGGACGGAGCCGACTGTGGAGTAGAGCCAGGCTCTAACACACTCCGCATGACCTCGAACGCACCCCTGTCAGGCAAAGCCAGAGGTCCCCGCTCCGAGAAGCTGAGAACCTCCCTCGGCACCGACAGTGATGGCTCCGAGGCCGATGTCGGAGCCGAACTCACCAGCGCCGAAGCTCCGAGAGGAAGAGCGGGGTCAGACAAGGGTCCGATGCCACTCACCCCCTCGGAGCCGACGAGGGAAGTCCGGCGCCAAGATTCCTCGAAAGAAGAAATCGGAGCCGACGACAGAGCCGAAGACATCTGTATCGGCTCCGACGCTACCACAGTCTCGGTTCCGACACGCCCCGGCTCCGAGCTCAACGGAGTCGGAGGAGGAACATATTGATGGACAGGGACAGGCATCGACTGATGAGTTGGGCTCTGAAGCATTTGGGCCAGTGCCTCGGACTTAAGAAGTCGACTCACTACCCTTTGAAGGTCATGATCCGACAGCCTCGATGACCTAGAGGAGTGAGATTTATGGCTCCGTTCAGACAGCAGAGGAGATGCTGGAGCTGAATGAACGGAGCCAAGGGATGGTGACCTAGATCTCTTCCTAGATGTCGGCTCCGAAGGTCTGGTCGGAGCCGACAAGGGGATTTCTAATACCTCGGCTCCAGCCGGAGCCGAGGGAACCACAGAAGCTGTAGACTCATCGGCTCCAGCCGGAGCCGATGCAGACGCAGGTTTAGAAGCCTTAGGTTTCAGCTCAGTAGCTGGAGCCGAGGACCTAGAAGCCTTGGAGGGCTTCCCAGAGACAGAAAGGGAATCCTCAGGCTTAAGTAGACCCCTTAGGATCAACTTGTTCTTTCTTTCCTGCAGGACCCTGGGACTGAAGCCGTGGCATACAGCACAGGAGTCCTGCAGGTGCAAAGGCCCCAGGCAGTAGACACAAGAAGTGTGACCGTCTGTCAGAGACATTTTCTGACAGCACGCATCCACTTCTTGAAGCCTGAGACCTTTGTGTCTTTAGACATCCTAGAACAAGAAAGTGTAACCACACACACTCAGTCAGACACACTGATTACACTTATCTTATTTTAAAACTCAAAAAATAAAACAATTAACTAAGTTTTAATTAAGAGCAACACACACTCACCACTAGGGAATGGGGAAAGGCCTGAAGGGCCGAGGGAGAACTTTTAAGTTCTTGTGGGAAAGAAACGGGATTTTAAGAAAAAAGGGTAGAAAATCCACTAAACTAAGGGAAAAAGTAGTTAAACTTAAAAATATAAGGGTTTAAGTATCCTAACTTTACTGAAAATACACTTACCAAGAAGCCGGTAGAAAACCAACACCTCGATCGCTGTAGCGGCAAACGAGATCTGAGGTAACTCTCGCCTAGCATTGTGGGATATAAGGGGAGCCTCGGGCCGGTGGAACCAACTCTCGAGCTTTTAGAGTGGCCGAGTCGGAGCCGAGGTCGGCTCCGAACCCATCCAGCAAGAATGAAGGCGAGATAGACAACTTAACATCTGGAGCTAGATGCTCTGTGAACACTCTTGGTGCAGTGGATAGTACAAAGGGTATGCAGAGAACTGATAATGTGATCCAGACACAAAACCCTAAGAAATGCATGAAGTCTGGATAAATAGGGATGTGATAAGCTTCCTCTAAATCTAGTGTTACCAGGAAGCTTAAGAGAGAAAGAATAGGTAACAGGTTGTGAAGTGACAGCTTTGTGAACTTGGGCTTTATCACAAATTGGCTTTTGAGTAAACAAAATTCATTACTATTCTCCAAGCATTTTCTTTTTTTTTGGCACAAAAAACATCCTTGAATAAAAACCTTTCCCAAACTGTGAAGGAGAAATTGTCTCTATCACTCCCTGAGACAACATGTGTTGAAGGACGGGGGGAAATAGTGGTGAATGAGGAATTAACCCCTGGAAAGGAGGAATTTCCTCCCATTGTAATCTGTAACCTTGATGAATGATCTCCAGAGCCCATTCATCTGAAGCTATCTACTGCCAAACCGAAAAGTGGATGTTCAGACTGGTCTTGTTTTTTGGGGGAGGTGGGTCCTGTATTCATTTTGCTACCCCTTTGCCATTTCTTCGTAAATGTATGCTTGCCATAAATAGTGATACATTTTTTTCCATGCCTAACAATGATTTCCTACCTTTATCAGAAAGAGTAGGACTGGAATTAAATAAGTGCTTAGCAGCAGTGGGATCAACTAAAGCTATAGTTGCTGGGTCAGGTTTGGGAATAGTGTATAAAAATGTAAAAGGCTAAGTAACTACATACATGCTATCTGCCTTTTTAGGGGCAGCTGGCTGCCCATCAGGAAAAGAACAGGCAGTAACACACAGATACATCCTCTAAAGAAGACAGAACAGGAGGAAGTGGTGTAGGTTCTGGAAAATCTTTTTGTAGCAACTTGTAATATTTTCTGAGTGACTGAAGAAGCTCAGTACTCTTCCACTGAAAACACTGGCAAATTCTAGCAATAGTGTCAGAGAAAGAGAAACACCCACAGGTATAATCAGAAACTGAGCTCTTCTTTGAGGGTGAATCAAAAATCTGAGGAAAAACTCTGAATCCATCCCTGAATTTTCCTGTTCAGATTCAGAATATTGAGTTACTTCAGGGAAAGTGGAGCCTTTTTTTTTCCAGAAACTACTTTACAAGAAGGATCGATAGCCTTTACTAAACCCTGAGCCAGACCCAGTAAACTACTCCCATCCAAAAACATTTGATAAGGAGTAGAAAAATGCTTAGTTTTCTTTTTCTTTTTGACAGGAAAAATGGGGCCAATGGTGTTACTAATGGTGTTACTAATGGCAGCAGCTACTTCCCCAGGGATGGGCACAGCATTCTGACACAACAGGTAAACCTTCCTTATTCCTTCTCCCAGGACTGACAAGAGTGTCTCTCCCTTGCCCACTGAGGGGATCCCAACAGCCACAGAGGACATAGCTAACATGTATTTACCATAATGATGCATCTCTGTTGTCTTATTTTCATCCAGTTCAACCTTTGGGTTGTCGGATTCAAATGGACCCAACCTCAGAACCTTTGAACCTTTGAAGCTTATGGATCCCAGGGCTCTGACTATTCTCTTACTTATAATTCTCTACACTCGGCTTTAGTACCTCAGATCGAGTTTGCCATATGTATATATATATATATATATATATATATATATATATATATATATATATATATACATAGTTTATATTACTATTCAAAAGTATCAGAAAATGGAAAAGAAGCATACCTAAAGGTACAAGCAAGGCAACAGCATAAAGGGCTGTTAACAGACAAGGTCTCAGGTAAGGTCTAGCCGGTCACCAGAAGCTGCCAAGGAGAATATTGGAATGGGGAAGGAGTGAGGGATGTTGAACCAGACAAAAATAAGACAACACAGATCTATCATTATGGTAAGTACATACCTTTCATATCTGATGTTATCTTTTTTTCCCAGTTCAACATTTGGGGCAGATTCCAAGCTGCCAATTACCTGGATGGTATCAAGGAAGAGCATTCCTGAGGATGGTGGAACCAAAGGAAGAAAATAATCTAGTCTGTATATCCAATTTATAATGAGACACAAAGGTATGAATCATGGACCAAGTTGCTGTTGCACAAACATTATCAATGAGACGTCTATCCATAAAGGTGTAGAGGTAGCTACTGCCCTTGTAAAATGAGCTCTGGATTTTATTTTTAAGGATATTCCTCTTTTAGCATAAACAAATGAAATACTCTGATAACCATCTTGATAGGGTAACTTTAGAAATGCTCTTACCCAGTTTTGCCCCAGAAAAGGCTACAAATAACTGATCTCTCTTTCTGAAATCTTTTGTTCTATGGAGATAGAATCTGAGTTGATGTTTAACATCTAGCACGTATAAGATATACTCCCCTTTGTTTGAAAATAATGGGAAGTTCACTGGTACACCAACAATGTGATTTAGATTTGCTTTGGATGTCACCTTAGGGACAAAGGAAGAGTTAGTTATTAACACCACTCTGCCTTTATGAAACACTAAGCAAGAAGTTTTGCAAGAAAGCAGTTGTAGTTCAGAGATTCTTCTAGCTGAAGTGACTGCAACAAGGAAAATTGTCTTCCAAGAAAGGTCCTTTAAGTCAGGAGAAGCTAATGGTTCAAAGGGGGGGTAAGTCAAAACCTGGAGCAAGATTGTAATATCTCAAGGAGGGATTGGGTTCCTAATTAGAGGTCTTAGCAAGAAAATTAGCTTCAAGAAGGCATTGGAAATTTTAAGAGATGTTATGAAGGTGTCTTTTTGTCCTACGTGAAAATTAGAAATAGTAGCCATGTGTACTTTGATAGTAGAAAAACTGGAATCTTTTTGAAAAAGTTTTGACAAAAATTTCAAAAATAGAAAGAAGAGGTGCTGGGAAATGATCTAACCCCTTTGAAAAGGCCCAAATGGGTAACCTTTTCCAATTACTGTGGTATATCTACTGGAGAATTGTTTTTGAGAAGCTGAGCTAATGTGGACCACCGATGTAGAAAGCCTGGTGTCTCTAGCTATAGTTAAAACTGGAAGAGCCATATGGTCAATCTCATGGACTTTTGGTCTGGAAGAGGCAGTCTGGATGGGTGACAACAGATTTGGACACTGATCCAACATCCAGGGTGGATGCACTAGATGAGGGGTACTGGAGGAAAGGAGTAAAGGAGACCTGGAGGCCAACTGTGGACTACAGCATCCTTCAGTGACTGTCCCTTTGGAGGGATTAGAGCAAAATAACTGCTGCACTTTTTGTTCAGGCAGGATGTGAAAAGATCGCAGCAAGGTTGGCCCAAATGCAGAAAATCTGAGTTGCCACTGTTTGGTTGAGGAACAACTCATGAGGCATAAGTATCGACTTGCTCAGTCTGTCCGCTTGTACACTGGACATCCCTGGTATGTGCGTTATTATCAGAAATCAATGCAAAGACATCGCCCATTGACACACTCTCATGGCTTCCCAACAAAGAGGATATGCTCAGGTTCTCCCTTGTCTATTGATACACCAGACTACAGCCAAGTTGTCTATCTAGACAAAAATCACACCTTTGGGGAGGAAGTCCTGATAGGTCTGCAATGCTGGGAGGGCCATTCTCATTTCCAATACACCAATGTGAAGATTAACCAATAGATGTGACCAAGAACCTTGAACTGTCTCCCCTTCAAAATGTCCCTCCACCTTCAACCCAGAAGCAATGAATCCATGGTTACTTACTATAGCCAGTGGCTGTCCTGGGCAGAACAGCCATCCTTCTATTACTGATGGGGAGGTTACCCACCATCTGATGTGATCCTTGCATATTTGTGTGAAATTAATTCTGTAATAGAAAAAGTGAATGCTCTGAGACCACTGAACTGAAACAGTCCACTGAAGTACTCTCATGTAAAACCTGCCTAAGGGTACCAGCATGATTGTTGAAGCCATCAGATCTAGTAGCTTAACTATTAGTCTTGCCTAGGGAGAAGGATGTTGAATGACTTGGGTGCAAGTAGGCATACATAAAGTAACCCAGAATGTAGTAAATTGGCCATTTGAAGAGTTGCTTTTAGATGACATCCAATATCCCTTGTTGGGCAGGCATCAACTGGGTCTTGGACTGAATGACTGTTATGTCCAGATTGTGTATCAACTGGAGCAAAACGTCCTGATCTTGAAGCAGTAGATCCTTGAAAGTAGTGGTAAGGAGCCAATCATCTAGGTATGGGAAAACGTGAATCCCTAGCAGGTGAAGATGAGCTGCTCCCTGGTGGCTGTAGTGAGACAGAAGGGCAGACCTCTGAACTGGTAGTGATTAACCCCCTATATACAAATGGTGAAATCTCCTGGATTGTAGCTCTATTTTTACATGATAGTAAGTATCCTGGAAATCTGCTGAACACATCCAATTGTCCTTCCTCAGTTTAGGTAGTATAGATGGAAGAGTGACCATCTGTAATTTTGCCTGTTTCACAAGTTGATTAAGATGACTCAGATCCAAAATCTATCTTAGGTCCCCTTGTCTTTTTAGGTACTAAAAAGAGCCTGGAATAGACTCAGGAGTCTAATTGGTCTATGGGGACCTTTTGGATGACTCCTGTAGATCAACATGTGTGTACAACTTTAAGAAGCTTTCTAGGGGCTTGCACAACTGTATAAATACTGTTCACATGAGAGCTTGACTACCATTTTGTAGTAAGCTGGTGAGATGTAAGCATGTACGGTTGTGTAGTCTGTCATTTAATCAGTTCATTTATATTTTGTAATGCTGCTGTCCATCCTGATGTGTTTCTATGTAATAAAGCATATAAACAAACTACCCCACATGTTCATCATCTATTCTAGAGAGGGACAAGTGACATGGTGCCAGAATGGGGTTCAGATTCTCCAGATTTAAGACCAAGAGGCACTCAGTTAAGATTGGAGGAATATAGAGGAGTAAATCATCCCTACTGCACGTATAACTCGCAAAACAGGTCAGAAATGAATTTCATGTATTAAAACTTGCTCAAATGATTCTTATTAGCAAAATATGAAACAAGGCATTCAGAACACTCTAAACAAATTCCTAAGTAACAGCAATATCTGAAACTGTGACATTAATAGAAATAGTCTAAATAACTATGGAAAATGTTTTAAATGAAGTCTGGATTGCATAAAATGTATAAAATAAGGGAAACAACTGCATTTTTTTGCTAAGCGCTACTTTTTCACATTAATCAAAGCTATTTGAGTTGTTTGAAGTGTATGAAGTGTTTGCACATTTATGCAGTATACAATGCAGTTATTTCACACAATGCAGCCATTTCAAAGCATACTTTGCAAAGGGCATCATTTCAATGAGTTTATTGTCCATTTGAATGTTATTACAGGCACTTATAGCAGCTTGTTCATATATAATTACAAGGGCCATATTATTACAGTGTGTTTGGGCATATTTTGTTGGCATGGCAGATGGATTATGAAAACCAAGTCCACTTGTCTTTGACAATAATATTGCAGAGAACTAGAGAGTGTTTGAGCAAGAGCATCATATTTTCATACAGGCTGCATTTTCTGATAAAGATGACCATACAAAGGCATTTATTCTACTTACGTTAGCTGGGTCAGAAGCCATAGAAAGAGAGCATTCATTTGTGTATGCACCTGCTGTATTTGCAGGAGAGGGTGGGGGGGAACCATTATATAGTTGTACTGGCTGAGTCAAGGGAAGACCCCCGAGTGCTTAAAACATAAATTTAGAGAAATGTGTAACCCCCAAAGGGATATTTTATTTATTTTATTTTACATTTGTTGGCATATTATTATAATGGATATTATAATGGAAAGGCACTTATTTTACCCAAGGGATCAAAAGCCTCAGGGAAACGTTTGCATGATATATAAATGATTTGAGAAACAAGGCTAAAACATGTAGATTTGGTGATTTAAGGGATGAGTTGATGAAAGACAGACTTGTGTATGGTATTAAAGATGATGCTGTGAGAAAAATTTTGCTTTGTGATAGTGATTTAACTTTGAATAAGACCATTGAGATTTGTCAGATATATGAGCTTACAGAAAAGCACACAAATATGCTTACAAATGAGAAATGCATGCTTACAAATGAAAGTGGCTGTGGAAGATACTACAGTAAAGCCAATGTTGATAGTATGCAGCACCTGGTTAAAAGAAATAGGCCCAAGCACATGGCAGCAACTGTAAACCATGTAACAGTCATTGGGAAACCCTGTAGCTTTCTAGCAAATTCTAGAGTATGTGCAGTGTCAGTGAAGCATAAGAGTCAGCAAACCCAAAGAATGGGCCCTCACCCAGTTTCACTGCCATGTGCTGTAACTGTAGTGGAAATCATGAGCCTAAAAAGAAAACATGTTTAGCTTTTGGTCAGCAATGTCACAAATGCAATAAGTGGAATAATTTCAAAAGGTTTTGTAAATCAAAAGGGACACATTCTTTTATTAAAAGGGAACATTCCAAGAGACAAGTTGATCAATTATAAAACTGTGTCCATACTTTTTATGTTGATGGTGTGTCATAAAACAGTCAATGCAGCAGATTTTTGTACTGTTTGGATAAATGGAAAACCCACAGAGCTCAAAGGTGACACAGGTTAAAAGTGCAATGTTATGTCAGTAGAAACATTTGCTAGAGTATGTGCTGGTGAGAAGCTTGATTTGTCAAAGTGTGCGAAGCTTGTTGCTTGTGGTGGATTAAGAGATTCAAACTGAAGGCTCAGTAGTACTTTCATGTTGCTCTGCTGGGAGAAGCTACAACTTATTTTATGTGGTCAAAAGGCAGGTACAGTCATTATTAGGGCTCAGAGACAGTTTGAAAATGGGACTGCTTTCATTTAATAAAGAAATCCATCATGTTAGCTTAAAGACCAGTGCTCTAATTTCACCCAATATATTTTTTCTACCTATGCTGATCTTTTCAAAGACAAACTGGGCAAGCTTCCAGTTGTGTACTCCATGAAGTAAGACCCAGATGTTAGCCCAGTTGTCAGGCCAGTCCAGAAAGTTTCAGTAGCTAAGCAGAACAGAGTCAAAGCCGAGCTAAACAAAATGGTACAAAAAGCTGTGATTTGTCCAGTTGGTTCTTCTACTCCATCTGAATGGATATCTTCCATGGTGGTAGCTCATAAGAAAAGCTCAGATGATATCAGAATATGTATTGATCCACGAGATTTGAACAAAGCACTGGAAAGACCTCGCCATCCAATGCATACAGTCAAAGAAGTTGCAGGTCTTATGCCAATTGCCACCATTTTTTCAGTCTTAGATGCAAAGAGCTCATTTATGACAAATTATGCTTTACAAGAAATCTTCGTTGCTAACTACATTCAGTACTCCTTTGGGCAGGTACAGATTTTTGAGAATGCCATTTGGGATAGATATTTTGAGAAACCCTATGCATACAGCTCCAGCCAGACTGCAACGTATGATGTTGAGATTGCAGAAGTACAATTCCAATCTTCTCTGCACAAAAGGCAAACTTCTTTATCTTGCTGATACATTATCCAATTCACCCAGAAATACCACTGACCAGCATGAGAATGAGCAACTTGATTTTGAAGTCATGAGTGAGAAACTTTTCTTCCACATGTCTTGATGAGCTTAGAAATCATACAGCCTCAAATCCTGCTCTATAGAAGCTCAACCACTTTATCAATCAAGGATGGCCATCAAAGAACTCTATCTAGTTTACCTCAAGAAGTGCAACCATATTTTCCCTACAGAGATGAGATTTTGTCTGACAATGGTATCATCATGAAAAGTCCAGAAGTAATTGTTCCAAAGTCTTTGCAACAAAAGTATATTGCTATCTTGCATAGTGGCCACCCAGGAAATGATTCTACCAAAAGAAGAGCAAGAGGACTAGTATTTTGGCCTTCTATATCACAAGACATTGACAGAGTACTTTCATCTTGTTCTGTATGTAATAGTACAAAGCCACATCAACAGAATGAACCACTTCAGCTAAACCAGATTTCTGAACTACCTTGGTCGACAGTAGCCACTGACATTTTCAAATGGAATGGTCAACATTATTTGTTGTTAGTAGACTCTTATTCTAATTGGTTTGAGACTGACCTACTTCCTAATCTAGCATCCCGTACTGTCATTCCTAAGACGAAGTGTCATTTTGCAGTCCATGGTAGTCCGCACAAAATTATTTTTGACAATAGTACACAGTTTACTAGCCAGCAATTCAAAAGATTTGCTGATGAGTGGGACTTTATCCATGTCACAAGTTCTCCTGAGTACCCACATTCAAATGGTTTGGCAGAAAGTGCAGTTCAAAGTGCAAAACAGTTACTAGAGAAGTTTAAATGAGATAATAGTGAAGTTTTCCTAAATCCTGAATCTCAGAAATGTTCCTCGTGATAAACATCTTGGTTCACCTGCCCAGAGACTTCTATCGAGACAAACCAGAACTACATCAGCAGTCAGCAGTAGTTTATTGGTTCCAAGTGCTAAGAATAACAAATCAGTGAAAGCTCATCTGTTAAAAAGCACCTAGCCCAGAAGTCTTAATACGACAGATCCAACAAACCACTCAGACCATTACATGAAGGACTGATAGTGAGAATACAAATGTGCAATTATGATTGGATTGGAGTCGTGAAAAGTACAGAGTTTAGGTAGAATTGGAGACATCTGATGCCAGCGTCTGAGCCTGTACTGCAGCATTTAGCCTGTGAGAAACACTATTTCTCAGAGTGAGTTACCCAACGTTCCATTTCCAGAGGATGTTCCAGTAAACATCCCCGTTCCTGAGACAAATCCCAAAATTCCTGATACGAGTTGTTCACCAAAGACTGTCCCATTGCTAAACCCAGTTCTGATTGCTACATTACTAGATCAGGTTGCATTTCCAGGCCATGTTACAGATACATGGCAACTTGGACATGAACACTGTGTTGCTAATGTTTATATTATTGCATGTCTTATTCTAATGTCATTTCATTTCATTTATTTAAGAGGGATGATGTAGATCAATATATGTGTAGACCTTTAAGAGGTTTTCTAGGGGCTTGCACAAGTGTAAAAATGCTTACCATGTACAAGTCTGACTGCCATTTTGTAGTAAGATGCTGAGATGTAAGCATGTACTTCTGTATAGTCTACCTGTTAATCAGTTTGTTTATATTTTGCAATGCTGCTGTCCATCCTGATGTGTTTCTGTGTAATAAAGCATATGCATGAACTACCCCACCTGTTTGTCATCTATACTAGAGAGAGACGAGTGACAACTCCTTTTTCTAGCAACTTGGAGACTTCAGCTGCTGTGGATTGCTATTGATGGGGCAGTATGTTGGGAATCTCTCTCCTTTTTTGGTTGGTAAGAAAAAGGGAATTGAGTAGCCTCTGATTATTATATTTAACACCTAGGAATCTGTGGTGATGTTTTGCCAGGCTTGTAGGTGTAGGGATAAGTACTCCCTGACTACCTCCAGAGTGCAGCAGTTAGCCAACCTTTCAGAAGCACTGCTTGGGTTTATCAGTGAAGCAGCCATGAAAACCCTAGTTATGCAGTCAGGCTCTGCCTCTGGGATGCTGTCCATTGGAATTACTTCCTCCCCTGCTGCAGGGAAGTCTGTCTACAGGACAGGAGTTTCATAGTGATAACAGTGTTAACTGGTGACAGTTGGTTTGTAGAATTTAGGTATTGCATTATTGGGAATTTAACTTGTACAGTGACTGCTTTATGGCATGACCTCTATGTCAAATACTTTTAGTAGCAGTCTTATGGATGTGAAGTATAGCTCACTTTGTTTAGTTCCAAGTTCTGTTGCCATAAGACTGCCAACTGTTTTAACGCCTTAGCCTGGCTTGTAGAATTCAGGAGTTAAAGTACAGAATTTAGCTATATTCTTATATCTCAGTTAGTTTGATTATTTCAACTACAAAATGGCTACACGCTGTCGCCTCATAATAAAACGCTGTCCGGTTCGACTCTCAGCTAGAGCGTCTTCTGCATGGAGACATGCATGAATGGGCATACCTTCGTTGAAGGTTGTGTGTTAGGGCTGGCAACTCAGCACATAAAAATCAACTGCCAATCATTAGCGGACCGGAGTTCCGCTGTGGCGACCCCTAACCAGGAAAATCCGAAAGAAACAACAACAACAACAACAAAATGGCTACATGAACAACAGCAGACATTTTTATTGTTAGTTGTTTTACACTTAGACATCATGGTTAGTAGTTTTACCATTGTTATGTGAAAGTGTTATAGCAGAAGTAAGTTACTGAACCTTTGTCTCACATTGTTACTGCTCTAATATGTAAAGTTAATATCATATGTACTTTATTTTATTTATTTCTATATTTTTCATGTTTTACCTCCACTAACTTCTCTCTAGCTGATATCAGTAGTTGCGTGTATAGTACCTCCTGTTGTTTTTGTTTTTTTCCCTAGCTTTTACATTCAACACACTCTCTCCCCTCCTGTTTTCCCTAGGTTTTAAAAGCAAAGTGTCTTCCCTCAAGACTGCGTCTACCTTTACTGATACTGCTCCAACTCTTAAAATTATGCCTGTGCTCCATTGTATAGCCAGTTTACACTAAAAGTATGTTCTAAGCTCATACCACAAATTAGTCTGTCTTTGTCTACTGTACAGGATACCTGCATACCACTGAGAACCCCCCCCCCATACTCATCTGTTTAGAAACATTGTCTGTTTCTCTTTGCCATCTATAAGTTAGTCACTACCCTAGTGTCAACTCTCTCTTAGTTAGCTATACTTTTTTATTTTTCTGTTTGTGGTTTCCTTTTAATTGTTTTTATCTTATTGCAAATACCTGTGTATACCTTGCTATAACATCTCTTCCTTTTCTGTCTACACCTCTCCACCTCTTCTACTTACCTGCTGACTCTCACTGTGTGCTCCTTACTGTTTCCCTCCTAGCCTGCTGATTGTTTCTTGTGGTGACTGCTGTTTCCTGGCCCATCCTGCTCCGTTCACCCTCGCTACGCTCAGGCTCACTTTGCTCCCATCCCACCCACCCCCTCATATCATTTCCTTTATATCTAACCATCTAATCTATTCTACCCCTAACTCCACCCCTTCCTGTCTGCTAAAACATTCTAAACACCTTACCCTCCTTTACTTATCACTTCACAGTTTAGTCTGCTGCAAATCCTCCTTCTTCCTACATATCTCCTACCCTCCCTATAGGTTGTTTCACTTAAATTGTATTTCAACTCTCTAACAGGTCCAACTTATTTTTCGTAGTCCCTTACCCACTCCTCACTCCATACCATTCCTAATTCCCCACCTTAAGCCATGGCTATTGCAACCCTCTCTATTTTCCTCTTGCCTCCATTACTTCTCCTTCTCATTCTTACATCTTGTACTACTCCATTACCACCTGTCCATAGAGATCCCAATAATCCCCATACTAACTGCTTCTCATCTCTGCAGTACTCTTTTATAATCTCCTCCTCTACCTTTCCATGAACATCCCTCCGCCTAACTCTCTAGCATCTAAAACCAAGACTAAGTACTTGACTTACAACCCATTTAAATTCAAACTTTACCAACTTCATGTAATCCTGCTTCTATCAGGAGACATACATCCAAATCCTGGGCCCATCCATCACCCCACCATGCATAACTCTACCTCTCCCTACTTAATAAACTCATCCTCTCCAAACAAACATATTTCCTTTTACTCTATGAATGCTCGTAGTATTCTAAACAAAGTTAGTGAAATCCATGCCTATACAGCCTTCCACACCCCTGTTGTCATCACCCTAACAGACACTTGGCTAAAACCCCAAACATCTGATAAAAACATCCCCCCCCGGTTATAATGTACTCTGCATAGATCACCAAAGCAAAAAAAAAGGGTGGCGTAGCCATCCTCTACTCCAACCACCTCACCATTAGAAGTATTATGAAACCTATCCCATCCTTTTCTCCTGCTGAACTACTTACAGCTAACCTTAAAATCAATGACCACACCACTATCACAGTAGCAGCCATTTATATTCTTCCAGGAGACAACATTCCTCTGCTTGAAAATATTCTTTCATGCTTTTCTAAACACATCCCCAATGAAACTATCCTGATGGGAATGTCAACATTAACTGGTTAACTCTCAGTAATCCAAACTCTAATACCAATATTAATTTTAAAGTTTATCAAGTTTAAAATTAAAAGAGACAGCTTAAAATTAAAAGGGCAGCTAAAGCTTAACACTAAAAGGGACAAACATATATCTAGGAAAGAGTGATTACTTGAATCTTACCCACTTTCTCTGTACTACTTTCCCCCCGAACAGCACATTCACATTTTTTCTGTAGTCTCACGGCCTGGCTGGACCCACTCCATTCGCCTTGCTGTGCTCAGCTCACTCAACTCCCCTCCCCTACCCCCAATGCTCACCCACCCCCACTACACCTTCATTTATTCTCTCCCCTCTTCACCTGAAAGTACAGTTTTGTACCTATCATAAATGTAGATGTCCGAACAGGATAGCATCTGCAGTCCTAACAAATGGGTTGTCCTGTCGTCAGGCAGCCCTTCGGTCGGCCGGATTCCAAAGTCTGGGTCTGGCCTCGGCTGGTGTCGCACTTCACCCGACGTCATCTCTGCTGGTCTTCGGGTATAAAGGCATCAGCCGACATCATTTTCCTCAGTGTTTCTTGCCCCAGATGCCAGTTGCCCTCTTGGAAAACTAAATTTTGGGTAAATGCCAATGTTTCCAAAAAAATAGTAGGCAAACACAAAAAATAAGCATGTATGTACATATATACAAACAAATACACCATAAGAGATCCCCCCCTAGCTAGCTATTAGGAGGGTAAATACCCTAGGAGTACCACAGAGGGGAAGGAGGGTGGGTAATCCTGACTGCAGATGCTATCCTGTTCGGACATCTACATTTATGGTAGGTACAAAACTGTACTATGTCCTTCAAGGATGCATCTGCAGTCCTAACAAATGGGTAGAATACCATAGCCAAACTAGGGGAGGAGGAAGAAGAATTATGGTGTAGTTAGGATCCCTTGCAATACAGCAGTGGCAAACCCTGCTCGGGATCTAGAGTATAGAGGTAAGTTGTAATGCTTGGCAAATGTATGCACGGAGGTCCAAGTAGCCGCCTCAATAATGTCCTTGGTAGCCACTCCTCGTAAGAAAGCTGTGGTAGTGGCTGTAGCCCTTGTACAGTTAGGTCTTATGTTCTGTGGAATTTGCTTTCCATGGTAGGAGTAACAGAATCTTATGCAATTTCCTATCCACTTGGAGATTGTCTGTTTGGAAATTGCTTTTCCTTCCCTTCCTGTTGCATAAGCTACTAGAAGCTGGTCAGTTTTTCTATTGCCCTTGGTTCTGTCCAGGTAGTAGCGCAACTGTCTATGTACATCCAAGGTATGCAGCAGTCTTTCCCCCCTGTTCTGTGGATTGGGAAAGAAGGTAGGTAGGTGGATTGCCTGGTCTAGAGACACTCTGGATACCACCTTAGGCATAAATGTAGGATTAGTTCTCATGGACACTCTATCTTGATGGAAGATTAGGAAGGGTTGTACTGCCATTAAGGCCTGGAGTTCAAACCCTTCTTGCTGAAGTAATTGCCAGTAGGAAAGCAGTTTTCCAGGATAGGTGTTGAAGATCTGCTGTTGCTGCTGGTTCAAATGGAGGGAGTGTCAATTTTTCTAGCACAAAGTTCAAGTCCCATGCTGGTAATGGTGGTTTCCTAGGAGGTTTTACATTCTTGATTCCTCTGAGGAACTGCCTGAGTAGAGGATGTGAGAAGACAGGGGGATCGAAGCTGTATTCTGCAGAAATAGCTGATGCATGTATCTTGATGGAGGAATAGGACAGGCCTGTATGGAGAAGCTCTGCCAAGTACTCCAGGATGTTAGCAATATCTATCTTTGACACATCTTTTCCTCTTTCAGTACTCCAAATGACAAACCTTTTCCATTTTCCTGCATAGTTCCTTCTTGTTGAAGGTCTGCGGGCCTCAAGGATAATGTCTTTAACCCTTTGGGGTAAATCTGGGTTAGTTGCTGTTATGTAATGTTCCAGGCAGTCAGTTGCAGAGTTTTTAGGTTTGGATGCATGATGTTGTAGTCGTTCTGAGTTAACATCAAAGGCATCAGGGGTAGTGTCCACGTTCTCCCAGAGACATGCTCCTCAGCAATGGATACCAGTGTTGTCTTGGCCAATTTGGAGCTATCAGAATTATCCTTGGACGTTCCTCTTTGATTTTCAGTAGTACATTGTGCATCAAAGGAAGAGGTGGAAATGCATATGCTGTCAGGCCTTTCCAACTGAAGGATAGAGAGTCCACCTTCCATGCAAGTGGGTGGTATGTCCTTGTGCAGAATTTCTTGAGCTGGTGGTTGAGTGGGGATGCGAATAGGTCTATTTGTGGCATTCCCCATTTCTTTGTGATGGCCTTGAAGATGTCCGGTGTAGCATCCATTCGTGAGCATCCGAGGTAGTTCTGCTTAACATGTCTGCTAGGATGTTTTCTTTTCCCGGTACAAATATTGCCTGTAACTGGATGTTGTAGCTCAGAGCCATATTCCATAGGTCCAGAGTCATTCGGCATAGGGGGTATGAATGAGTGCCTCCCTGTTTGTTGATGTACCACATGACTGTGGTGTTGTCTGTCCTTATCATTAAATGGCCTTCTTTGAGGAATGGTCTGAAATTCTGGATTGCTAGTTTTACTGCCAGCATTTCTTTTTGATTTATGTGCAGGTGCAGCTGATCTGGAGTCCATAATCCTTGTATACATTTGTCCAGCATGTGTGCCCCCCCAACCTAGGTCTGAGGCGTCCGTTGTGATGGTTTGGCTTGCTTGAAAGTTGTGGAAGGGCAAGCCTGGGTTTGACTGGCATGCTTGAGCCCACCATAGGAACTCTTGTTTCAGGCATGGGATTAGTGGTATTTCGGTTTCTAAGCTGTGCCTGTGTTGCGACCATAAATTCTTTAGGTACCACTGTAGCTTTCTCATATGTAGTCTGGCATGGGGGACCAGGATTATGCATGATGCCATGAAGCCCAAGGCCTGCAGTACTTTCCTTGCTGTTAGTTTGTTCTGCTTTGTTAATGCCAAGAAGTAAAGAGGGAGTTGTTCTTGTTTTTCTGCAGTTAGGAATGCCATCTGTTTGACTGTGTCCAATTCTGCACCCAAGAATGTTCTTGTTTGGGATGGTATCAGTCTTGACTTTTTTAAATTGACTGTGTATCCCAGGGCTTGTAGTAAGCAAATGACTCTTTGTAAGTCTTTTGTCAGCTTGCTTTTGTTGTCCGCTTGTATCAGGCAGTCGTCCAGGTATGGATAAATTTGGAGTTCCTGTAGCCTGCAATGAGCGATTACTGATGCCAGGCATTTTGTGAATACTCTGGGCGCAGTAGATAAGCCAAAGGGCAATGCTGAGAATTGATAATGCTCTGATCCTGCAAGAAATCTGAGGTATCTTCTGCAATTTGGTCGTATGGGGACATGCAGGTATGCCTCCTTGAGATCTAGAGTTACCAGCCAACACTCCTTGCCCAGCATGGGAAGAAGTTGCTGTAGGGTCAGCATTTTGAATTTTGGAACAATGATAAATGTGTTTAAGGCGGACAGGTTGAGAATAGGTCTCCAACTTTTCTCTTTTCTTGGTACTAGGAAGAGTCTGGAGTAGAATCCTTTGCCCTGTTCTGTAGGTGGTACCCTTTCCACAGCTCTCATCTTTGTTAATTGAGCTATCTGTTTTAGAGCTTCTGTTTTTTGATTTGGAGGTAGGTTTGGCATTCCTCTTTTTACTGGTAAGGTGTGGAAATGAAACCTATAGCCTTGGTCTATAGTTTGCAAAATCCACTTGTCTCTTGTGATATAGTGCCAATTTTCTGAAAATAAGGCTAACTTTCCGCCTAAGGGTGCTGCTATTTGTTCCCTGGTAGGCGGTGTCAGAGCCAAGTCACTGTGATTGTCCTGTTGCAGTGGCAGTGGTTGTGTCTGTGCCTCGTTGGTTATTGCCTTGCCACTGGCGTCCTCTGTAGGCACCTCCTCTGGATTGATTTCTGCCTCTGGAACGTCTATTCCTGCCTCTCTGAGATTTAGAGGAGTCTGGAAAGGACCAATTTTGGAAGGCCAGTTCCTGCTAAACCTTGGGGCTGAACCTGTAAGAAATCTTTAATTGTTTGTACAGATTTTGCCTTCTCTTCCATTTTCTTCATTACTTGCTGGGCAGGAGAACCAAATAGACTGACCTTATCCATAGGAGCATCTAATAGCTTTGCTTTAACATGATCCGGCAAGACCTGTTCTTTCAACCATGCATGCCTTCTTATAACTGTGCCAGTCATGGCTGATCTAAATGAAGCCTCCAGTGCATCATAGCCACATTTTAAGGAATGGTTACTAACCTGCTGAATGTTATTCACCATTTCTAAAACATATTTCTTATCTAAGGAATCATCAGAGGACAGTTTCTTAGTTAACTGATCAAGCATAAACTCTTGGTATTGGATCATATGAAACTGACAGTTCAAAGCTCTAGCTGAGAGAGTAGCAGAGGTGTAAACTTTTTTACCCCATCTCTCTAAGGACCTGGATTCCCTTTCAGAAGGGAGGGTTTTTTTTGCTGAGGTCGAAGCTACTGCCTTAGGCCCCTGGGAGATAGTCTCAGGATCTATAGGTGGTGATGAGTGTCCGGTACCCTGTAAAACCTATCGGGCTTGGCAGGGGCTGGAGGTAAAGTATCAGGAGCAGTGCAAACATCATTAAATGCATCATCCACAACAGGAAGAACTGGAGGTATAGCTAAGGGCCTATGTTGCGGTAAATGTAGAAAGGTCCTAAGCCTTTTTCTTGAATCAGAGAAATCTTGTCCCTGCCATTGGAATTGCTCTCTCATGGCATGTAAGGTTTCCCCAAAGGAAAATTCCTCTGGTGGAGAGGCAGAAGGAATAGATTCTTCAGCATCGGAATCTTCATAAGTAGAAAAAGGAGCCTCTGGATGGTCTGTATTGTCTGAATAATCAGAAGAATCATCTGAGGACACTGGCTCAGGGGGCTCTGCTCTAGGTCTCTTTTCTGGAGGCTGAGAGGCCCTGTCTGGGTGAGATTGGGTTCCCCTTATTAAAGAGATGAGATCCTCTGCCAGAGTAAGCATTTGAGAACTGGAACTGGGCCTGTGTGAGGGGGGCTTAACAGGCACAGATTTAGCAGATTTGGCTGCTTTAGCCCTGGCAAAGGCCTTTATAGACATGGCTGCAGGAGGCCTAGCAGCACCACATGCTGGGGTAGAGACATCCAAAGGGATGGTGTCCGATAATTCTGGAGGAACCACATTAATAGGCAAAACTTCAGAGGCCGATTCAACTAGGGTAGCAGGAGCCTCGGTAGTAGTCATGGATTCGGCTGAAGATTGACCCGTTTGCTCGGTTTCGGCCGAAACCGAGACACTCGCGGTTTGCTTAACCGTGGTTTCGGCCGAAACTGCGGACCGCGAGTGTCGGTCTTTTTCTTTGCGTTTCTTAACAATTTGAGAAGTCGGAGGATCCGACGGCATAATGTACGCAAAATCTGAGCCGAAAAACTGTTCAGCAAACTCCGACCGACGCCTAAGCGTTCGTCGGTTGAAGGAAGCACAGGCTAAACAGGCTGCTACGTCGTGGTCTGGGCCTAAACAAGGTAAGCAGTAAAAGTGGAAATCTTTATGAGGTATTTGTTTCCCACAAGTTAAACAGTTATTCACTTTTTCTGACATCGGCTGAGGCAAGAAAGAGTCCCAACGGGTACTTAGCTTTAGAAGTCTTGAAGTAGTATTCGGTAGTAGTAATCTCTGGATCTGACCGACCGGCACTTGCGAACAGCTTCTGCTTCGGGCGCCACGCGGCAAGAAAGACTGAGGAAAATGGCGTCGGCTGATGCCTTTATACCCGAAGACCAGCAGAGATGACGTCGGGTGAAGTGCGACACCAGCCGAGGCCAGACCCAGACTTTGGAATCTGGCCGACCGAAGGGCTGCCTGACGACAGGACAACCCATTTGTTAGGACTGCAGATGCATCCTTGAAGGACATCAACCCCTACACCAATCAACAATTTCAAATCATTCCACATCAACCACACCCCCAACTATCCTTCCCACCCAATAAGCACACTAGGTACCTAGGATCCACCACACTACATCCATCCAGTTCTTCAACCCACAATACTTCTAATACCCAAGCTCTACCTAGACAAATTATGCAAGGCATACTACCACTTCTACTACTAACTCTCACCACCCTAGCCTACACTACATCCATACATACTAACACACCATTAAACAATACCTTCCACACAACGCATACTTTCACACATACAGACACACACAAATGTCCTCATCTGTTCCACATTATTTAATGACAGCTCAATATTTTATATATATAAAACATACACCGCACGACTTTTCACAAGAAATCTACAATCTTGTAGATCTAATACAGAACTAGCACACTCAATTAAATTTAAACTACTCCTTAGAAAATGGCTACTAATGTCAGGGGACATACACCCCAACCTAGGTTCATGCAATACCATACTCAAAAAACAAACAGACATCAGACCTACTTGTTATTAACCTTAACTCTAGATGTATATCTAACAAATTACATGACTTACATGCATTCATAGCTCACTACTCCCCTGATATACTAACCATTACTGACACCTGGCTAAAACCCAGCACCCAAAATGAAGAAATTCCCCTCCCAGGATATAATATCCTAAGACTAGATAGAGGTGGTAGGAAGGGAGGCAGAGTTGCAATTCTATTTAAAAACACACTCAACCTCCAACATCTGCAAACTCCTCTACCCAAACTTCTAAATGCCGAAATATTAGACTCAGTTTTATTTCTAAACAACAAAAAGAAACATTCTCTGTAGTTACATCCCTCCAGGAAACAACTCTCCCATAATAGAGGAAATCTTACAATGGACTAGAGATAACCTGCCTCAGGAAACTATCCTATTAGGTGACCTAAATTTAGACTGGCTAGCCTGCAGCTCTAACAACCCCTCTAACCATATTAACTTATTTAAGTTCTCACAACTCATCCAAGTACGCACTAGAGTGGACAGGAAATCCCAAAAACAATCAATTCTTGATTGGACTTCCCAAGACAAAATTACCAAATGGACTGTCTACCTGATGAGCTTAGTGATCACCTCCCCACATTCCTCCTTTGAAAACATGTAAACATACACAAACTCTTAATTTATAAGCAAATTAGGGCTGAACACAAACTAAACCCACAAATTCTTAACAGTATGTTAAAACAATGTAATTGGCATCCATTACACACTCTGGAATTAGACCAGGCAGTTGATTTCTTCAACAGTACTTTTACCAATGCCCTTAATACAGTCACTCTCATTAGAAAAATACAGCTAAAGCAAACTATGCCGCATGGCTATGTAGGAGCACAAGAGCCTTACTAAAGTCCAGAGATAAAGCCTGGAAGGTCTGGAAAAAGAATAACACTAGCCTACCCAAACAAAACTACCAACAACTAAAGAATCAGGCCAAAAAAAAAAAAGCAGAACTTGATAAACAAAACTACTTCCTAGGTATCCAAGACAAACACTCCAAAAATCCCCAAACGTTTTGGCAAGCTATCAATTCCCTACTAAAACCCAGCAAAACTACCACTCCAGCTCCAAACACCACCACTAACAATGATAACATAGCTTCTCAATTTAGTCATCACTTCAGAATCTATTCTGTCATTATCTGCCCAACTAACCAAGAATAACTCTATATCTACCCCAACCACAAGTCCCGATAATATACCTTCCTTTACTCTCTCACCTGTACCAACCTCTATAATTAAAAAACTACTCTTAAAACTGAAACCTACCACTCTCACAGCCAATGGTATACCCACTAACTTCCTAAAAACAGCAGCTGAATCCTTAGCTTACCCTGCCTCAATTCTTATCAACTGCTCCATACACGAAGCATACATCTCTCAACTATAGAAAGTCTCATATATTATCCCTCTTCACAAAGGTGGCAACTCCTATGACCTATCAAACTACCACCCCGTTGCTATCTTATCTCCCCTATCTAAGCTCCTTGAGAAATGTATTCACACTCAAGTTATGCACTTCCTGAATTTACATAATCTCCTCACCATCACACAGCACAGCTTCCACTGAAACCATAGCACAACTACTGCACTTCTCTCTTTTACTAATCAGGTTAACCAACTTAGAAACAACAACAATTTTGTATCAGCTATATCCTTAGATCTCTCCAAAGCATTTGACATGGTCTCACATACCATATTAGATACTCTATCCTTCCTGTCCTTTGCCCCCTCTACTATTGCCTGGTATAAAATCTATCTATCTGACAGGAAACAATGTGTCTAATGGCAAGGTGTGCTATCACCTCTACTGCCAACTACCATATGTTACAAGGCTCAATATTGGTGCTATTACTATTCTCCATTTTCACCAACAAACTACACACTTCCACCCAGCATGCCTCACTTATACAGTATGCAGATGATTCAACACTAATCTGCTCAGCCCCATCCCTAACCACTTTACAACAACGTACCCAGGAATCCTTCAGCTCCGTGGAAAGATGGATTACTGATATCCAACTTATCCTAAATCCCAACAAGACCAAATTACTCCTATTTACCCCCAACAGATCTAAAACCTCTCCTCTTTCCTTCACTATCACCTTCTGTAATGGCACTGCAATTTCTCCGTATTCCCATACTAAACTCCTTGGTGTAGAAATAGACAAAGATCTTCACTTTGATGTCCATCTTTCTCAAACCATCAAAAACGTACATTAAAAAATGGGAACTCTATACAGACACAAAAACTTCCTATCATATCAAGCATGGGTCGCCTTAGCCCAAACTCACCTATTGTCTACCCTTATGTATGCAGAACCAATCTTAACCAGGTCAGGAAATTGGACCTAGACAAACTTGAGTCATGTTACAATAAAACTGTGAAATTTGCCAATAACTCCGCTTTTAGAAGCCATCACTGCCTCGCCCTAAAGGAACTACAGTGGCAAGAACTTCCTCAGTTACTTAGTTACCACCAACTAGTTCTTGCCTACAACATTCTAAGGAATCCTCACAAAACCCGAGCACTAAACCAACTACTGACCCAATACTCAGCAAATCATCCTCTCCGTTCTACCAACAAAACTCTCCTCTGTATCTCTAACGCTAACAACACTGCAGGCAAAGCTCTATTCTCTCATTCTTTCTCACTAGAAAGTAGAATAACCTCCCCCATAATGAGTCTTCTGCATCATCTATAACACAGTTCCAAAACTCACTTAAGTCACATCTTATGGATTCCTGGCTCTGTCCATGCATTACATAAATACTTTCCTTCTCTCTTCCACTTCTTCTTACCTTCCTCTCTACTTCTTCTTACTGTCTACATGCTACAGTGTTGGAAACTCCTCAGCTGACTGTCATCTGGGGCCAATTTTTCTGCAATTTAAGCTTGCTAGGAACAAATCCATTGTAGAAATGTATGATTTCTTGTGTGATTTTTTTACTTGTCTTATGACCTTTTGCAATTATTGTTTAACTAATGTGGAGCTTTTCTCCCAGGCCTCCACTGTAAATGGATATCGTTCCAGTCGAACGTTCCCGTTCAACAAATGTAAAATAAAAAATAAAATAAAATAAATACATTTATATGGCATTACTCAGCTTAGCTCCCAACCTACTCATACAAACAACTCTCACACATCTAGTACTCTTATTGACTGGGTACTTGTATTTAATCCTTCCAAATATCATAACCCTGAAACCCTACCAAATACACTGAGCAATCACTCCCCTATAAAAGTGCTTAGATTCACTGCCCACTTCTCAAAACCTCCTAGATTTATCACTTGTCACAAACTCTCTAACTTCTATCCAGAAACCTTTAATGCCCTCCTCTCTAAAGTAAACTAGAAATTCTTTACCCAACTCCCACTAGAAGAAGCAGTCCTAGATTTCAACTCCACCTTCCTTAGCATCTTAGACTTACTTGCACTCCCTCGCAAAGTCCAAATTAAGTCCACCATATCTCCATGGCTTTCAAAAGCCACTCGTACCCTTATGATGACTAGAGACAAATTATGGAAAAACTGGTCACAAACTAAGCTCCCTGCAGACTTGCAAAAATATAAAGATCTTAGAAATCTGACAAAAAAACACATAAACAAAGATAAAAAAGACTTCTATAACAAACCTCCCACAGCCCTAAAATCTAATCCTAAAAAATTCTGGAACTCTAGTAATCAAATATTGCATCCCGGTAATCTTAGCTTCCCCAATCCATGCCCAGACAAGACATCTGAAGAAACTGCCACTATCTTCAATACCTACTTTATCGATTCAATATCTAAGCTACTGAACCCTAACCCAAACTCCTCTACTACTAACATCTCCAACTTTTCTGAACCTAATCCTAATACTATCTCCTCAAATACCTTCTCCCTCAAACCTGTACCTACTAGCTACATCAACACTCTACTCTATAAATTAAAACCATGCTCAGCATCAGCTGACAATGTTCCTTTCACTTTTCTTCTACTAGCAGCTGACTCTCTTGCTTTCCTTGTATTTATCCTAAGCAATTGGTCTATCTCTGAATCTAAAGTCCCTTCCATCTGGAAACAATGCTACACTCTACCTATATGCAAAGGAGTTAACTCCTCTGATATCTCCAAATTTAGACCTATCGCTATCCTCTCCCCTCTCTCTAAAGTACTAAAAAATGTATTCATAAATGAGTTATACAGCATCTAATACAGGAAATCTGCTTACACCCATGCAACACAGCTTCAGACCCAAACATAGCACCACTACAGTTATATTATCCTTCCTCAACACTGTCTCAATAGTCATAGATGACCATAAACGTATTTCTTGCCTATTCTTGGACCTCTCAAAAGCTTTTGATAGTGTCTCACACTCTCTTCTGCTGCACAAACTGCATAACCTCAATTTCTCCTCTGATACTGTTGCATGGTTCCCCAGCTACCTCACGGATAGATCTCAGTCAGTGAGATGGCACTCTGCACTCTCCCCTCCTCTCCCTGTAAAAATGGGTGTACTTCAAGGGTCTATCCTAGGGCCTTTACTTTTTAATATCTTTACTAATCAGCTCTACACCTCCTGTCCTCAGTCATCTTTAGTGCAATACGCAGATGACTCTACAGTCATCACCACAGTCAACTCTCCCTCTAAGCTCTTCTCAGCTACTCAGGCATCTTTTAACTTAGTTTTAACATGGCTCTCCAACAACCATCTCAACCCTAACTCTAAAAAAACAAAGCTGTTACTCTTCCTACCTCAAAAGTTCAACAATATTAAACCATCCTTCTCCATATAGTCTCTTAATGACACTCCCATTCAGGTAGAATCCAGCACTAAGCTCTTAGGCGTAACCATCGACAATCAGCTTAAATTTGACTTGCATGTTAATAACTGTATCAAAAAGACTCATTCAAAACTAGGGCTCCTTTACCGTAACACAAAATTCCTTACCTCTGAAGTCAAACTTACTCTCTCTTACCTATCTTTGACCCAGTCCAATGTACAATTCTCAAATTCTCACAAATCTTAACTCAGCACTCCTGACCAAACTCGAATCTACCTACAATAAGATTGCTAGATTTGCTGCCCAGCAAACCTACAAATCCCATCACTGTCTCTCTCTAAAAAACCTAAACTGGCTTGAATTACCCCACCAGCTTCTTCTCTCTCAGCTCCAGATCATCCATTTTATCCTATACCAGCTTTCCTACTGCCCAGCACTATCCTCTCTCATCTCTCATTATTCTCCCTCCAGACCTCTCTGAAGCTCTAACCAAGACCTACTACAAATCTACAAACCCAAGTCTAAAGTTGGATGCAACATGTACAGCTATCACCCCACTATTGCTTGGAATAGGCTCCCACTAGAAATCAGGACCCTTACACATCCTAAAGAATTTAAGACAGCCACCAAAGAGCACTTTAAAAGTCTCTGGTTCTGCCACTGTACATTCCTTCCCTAAACATCCCCTACATCTCATACCTTAATCTACTTTCTGCCCTTAACTCACTTTTCTCACTAGCTCTCTCTAATCTTTCTTGACTACTCTTTCTACTGTCTTCTAAAATCTGTTAAGCAAATTGCCTCAGAGAAATATTCTACTGTAATTGTCTTGCCTTCATGCAACTACATTATGATAAAACTGGGTTTTTGTAACCACTTAACCCAAAAACTACATTCATCTTAATGACATACTTCTTTTTATATATCTTAAAATAGTTTTGCTATACTCGTGATTATTCACACTATATAACATTGTATTGCTACTTAATGCCTTGTAATAATCCTGTAACATTGCTGTTTAATGCTAATTTATAATGAAAATTGTTTAATATAGGAGCTTTTCTCCCCGGGCCTCTACTGAAAAAGGGCTCTTCAGCTCAGTCGGACAATCCCTGTCAACAAATGTAAAATAAAATAATAAATAAATAAATAACCCTGTGACTTCCTGAATCACATTTTCTTGTCATATCTCTGATTCCTAGAAAAGGTTCTTTGGGGGACAGTGAAATGGATTCCCACAGCAAAGAGGGTTTTACCAGGGTTTTACCATCCTGTTCATACCTGGTCAGTATATCTTTTACTTTTCATCTGAAGAGTGTGGAACCATTAAAGGGGGCATTAATAAAGTACATCTTGAAGCCTTCTTGGAAGTTGCAAAGATGCATCCAAGTATGCTGGTGCATTGTGATGCTGGTGCCTGCTGCCCTAGCTGTGCCATCATCTGTGTATAATAACAGACACATGCTCACATATCCCACATAGACTGAAGAGTAGAAAATTGTGAGTCCATATTTTCTGAACATCCATTGGTAAGCTACCTGAGACTAGGTAAGTTCATTGGTCAAGTCCCTCTTGAAACATGTCATGTGAGCTAAATAATTCAGTTCTCTGACTGCAAATGTTGCTGAATCCTATGTCTGTCTCCCAAACCTGTCCCGAGCTCTTGATTCCCTATTAGGGGATGGACAGAGGAACCTTCTTTGGACAGTTCCTTTTTTTGGTTGCTGCTACAATGATGGCATCTCCTGGTGGACCTTTATGCCAGTGCTTCCTGTCCATGGGAGCTACTAAAATCTTATCTAGCATTTTCAGAAATGGTTCCACTAGACCAGGGTCCTTCCAAGACCACAGTCATGAGGTCTATAAGGTGATCAGTGGGTGGTAACACTCAAGATGCAGAAGAGCCAGCATCAGAAGCTTCAAGGAATACACATTCATCAGGTGAAAGATCATTGCTGAACCAACCCCCTCATTGATTCATCAATTCAAGGATATCAACAAAGGTGATGTCTTGAAAAGGGGATCTAGGGGAGCCTTAACCCTGTTTCCTCCTGTGATCATATCCAGTGATGAGTCCAAATGCTTCTGTTTGCACATATGTTTTCTGTGACCCTGCTTTGGGGAAACATCAGAAGGGTCAAAAATCAGACTAGGAACTCACATAGTGAATGTCCTCTGGACATACTGGTACTGACTGTCCCTGTCAAGTAGAATGACTGGAAGGAGAAGCAGTGCCCACATGAAGATGAAAATGAGCCAAGCTATAAGATAACACTTTATCTTTTTTGTCTGGCCAAAACCCTTTCAAAGGCCTTGAAAGCCAAAACTGTAACTAGAGCCTAGGGAACCTTTCTGCCATCTGATGATGAAGGAGACTTCCCTGTCCAAATGGCCCTCAGCTCCAAGACTGACATCGGATGTGAACTGTTGAGGCAAGGCCCTCAAGAGGTAGAGCTGGATCCAAAATCATTGGAGTTAGCTCATCTCCCAGAGTCAAAACTTTGGCTTCAAGACCCATCCTTACTCAAATGCATCAGTCAAGAGAGTCAAGGAAGTTCCTGATGTCAAAGTGATTCAGATTGTCAGCTACACCAAAGGCATAAAAGGGGAGCTTGGATCTGAGGAAGCCAGGCCTGAAAGGTGGACCACTACTGGAGATAACAGAGGAGGTATTTTTGGACCTATACCTGGGACATTTGAAGTGGATGGCACCAAGAAAACTCCAAGCTGAATCTGCTTTCTCTCAAGAACTTTGCCCTCATTCTATTCTCCATCTCTGTAAGGCTTTTGGATTAATGGGCAGGCCTTGAGGATGATGTCACACAGGAGACCTTGAAGTATCTCTTTTCTTGGTGAGTGAAGGCTTGAACTCACTAGTTCTGGGGTAAGACTGAGCCATGGAGAGGAATATTGAACCCGAGGAACTGATGGATTTGACTATTGAGGCATCATAGGATCCAGACTGAAGGAATATGTTGGATCCGGGGACCTTTTCTTTGCCTTTTCCTCTACTCTTTCTTTTGGTCTCTCCTTTTCCTTTGATTTAAGCTAGTCCATTTTATTTCTTGGAGAAGCTGATGAAGCAGAAGTAGTAGTCTGTGCAGAACCTGTCTGAGGGGGAAGAAGACCTTTTAAAATTAGCTTTTCTTTTCTAGTTTAAATGGCTCTGGTGCCAAAGGAAACACAAGCCTTGCAGATGCAGTCAACATCTAGGTGGGCAGTGCCCTAGGGAATACACACACACAAAGAGTATGTGGGTTCTGTGAGGTGGGTGGGATTTTGTGCCACAGACCGAGTAGTTTTTAAAACTTTGAACTTTCTCAGTCATCCTAGAAAAGCACACTGTACTAAAATAAAAAGTATAGAAATAACCCTTATACTATCAGTTGGAAATATTAATATTAATAAAAGACACAGCAGAAGTACTGTAAGAGTACTTGCTTCTAACTATCAAAAAAGGCATTGTGTTACTCAATACAGGTTAAGATAGCTAGGAAGTGGAAGGGTTAGCTATTGACTACAAAAAGCTCTAAAAAATTTAGCACGCGCACACAAATGAGTTTACTAAACTATGTTTTTTTTTTTTAAACTAGGACCTAAAAAAACAGTTCACAAACACTTTATCCACAAAAAGACACAAAAGCCTGGAAATGGACCCCAAGAATTTATTGACACATAAGTGCTTTTGTCAATTCAAATGTAAGACTTCATCAGATAAACTTAATCACAAAAAAAATCAATAAATAGGGAAGCATAATCACATGACCACAACCCAAGCAAACATTTAAAGACATAAAAACATAAACCATAGAACATTTTTCTTTGTAAATAACCTTGAAGACATTAGTAAAAATACATATATATCACACACACTCATATGAAACCATAAAAGATATATGTGAATAAAAATGCATAAAATTAAATGAGTATATATATATATATATATATATATATATATATATATATATATATATATATATATATATACATATTACCTACACTGTGCCTTGAATTTTAATGCACATCCAGTGGAATGCATTTCATTTTATTATTTATATGTCTTGATGTGTCACTTTTCAGACACAGTTTTGAGTATGAAGCCAATACTGAAAGTGTACCTCTCACATAACTATGAGGGCTAACTTGAAAAATGAAGACAATTCCTCGTAGCTGAAGATAAGAAGATGTTTTTTTTTTCTGTCAGCTAAACTAGGAGCTGGTATTTTGTTGTATTCACAAAGTAATTTAAAACATTCATACCAAGAGTAGCATACAGGACTGGACAGATGTACTTATTTCCGAGTGCATGGAATGATTTTAGATTCTTTATCTAGAAGAAGGGAACCTAAATTCTAATGAGCTTGTGGTGGTTAATATAGGAAATGAAACAAGCCTTGGGGTGGGCAAAAATAGTGGAGGCCATGTATATTCTGGTTGCCTTCTTTCAAACTGAACTCCTGAAATGCAATTATTCAGGAGAGCTTTGGAACATCCTGAAGGAATCATATTGAGGAAAGTGCTTTGCCAAGTAAAAAAAGTCATCCTCCAGCAGGTCCATTATTTTTATCTAACATAAGTTACATCAGCCCATGACTGTTTGCATACTAGTTAAAACATTCACAAAGTCAGATAATTTAGAACATGTTTAAAGATGATGAAGTTTTGATCTTCTACTATCAGTCTCATTTCAGGACAGAAAGGGTTATACCATCTATTTGACTTCAAGGGATAAGAAGAAGAAACTCCTTGCCCAGAGTGGACCAACAGCAGAATCCTTTGGCTTCATGATCATTTTTCAGCAATGCTTTAGCTTGAAAGCAATTGGATCTTGTCCTAATGTAGAAGTTCAAGCAGAAAATAAATTTATATATATATATATATATATATATATATATATATATATATATATATATATATATTAATGTATTATAGAAAGCATCAAATTTGGAGGATGGAGACATTTAAAGGGAATGTCGCTGTTGCTATACTTAAGCAGGACATCTGTACCACTGAATTTACAACCTGTGGTGGTAAAATGTATGAAATGTTAAAATTGGCGCAATTCTTTTTTTATTAATATTTGTTTACCTGGAAAGTCCGACTGGGCACAGGTGCCCTTTTTCAGTTGAGGCCCAGGGATAAAAGCTCCAAGGTATCATACTTAATGCAATCAATATTTACAGTAACAAATTTTATAATGCAGTTTCAGTGAATAAATAGCATAATAGTCATTATAATAAAATTTGTACTGATGCAAACATTAATATACATACATTGTATGAGAATTTACTGATAGAAGGGTGGCATATAAAATACATAGAAATAATTTAAGAAACACAATACCCCTGACAATCTTCCAACTAACTTCCTTAAGCTAGCTGCAGATGGCATTGCACTCCCTATTTGTATACTAATCAACTCCACAGGCAAACAAAGGCACAAAACAAACAAACTAAATAAGCAGAAACCAGGACTAGCTGTACAGGCTAAAACACACACTTTTTTATTTTGTTAGCGCTTTCGGAAAATCCAGTGACTCTCCTTCCTCAGACAACAATGAATGCTTGCCATTTCTAATAAATAGCACACCTTAGTACGTGAATTAAACAATCAAATAATTAGGAACCATTAAGTAGTTTCTTTAAAAGCAAAACAGATTAAAACAGTTGTTATAATGATTAATACAAATTAATAACTTTAAAAATACAACACAACCCATATAGCAAAAACATCAATGCTATAAAAAAGTTATAATAAAACTTAAATCTTAAAATACACTAAAGACACCAACACTAAAATTCTACTAAAAGGCAAAATGCATCAGAATGCAGAACATCAAATTAGCTTAAGCTAAATCATTTAAATACTAGGCAATATGTGTATATTAGCAATATATGAAAATGTACCTACTATCATATTTTCCTACCTTTTCAAAGCCAGCTTCTTAAGACAACATTTAATGGACACGGTCTCATTGAGACCAGGCAATAAATATGATGCAGTCAAAATCTGCCATCTCAATTCTTCGATTTCGAATTTAAAATTTAAAAATGATCTTACGAATGCCTTAGCTAGGCACATTAATGTTAATCCTGGCCATTCTTTTAAATTTTCGGTTCTAACCCAGATTCATAAGGATGATAGGGGTGGCCCTTGGCAGATTAACCTCGAAATCGAAGAATTGATCTTTACCCCTTCTAAAAACACCAAAATAGATACAAACACTTTCTCCATAGTTAGCCAAGATAATACTCCCATAGAAATAGTCTCCCTTACTAAGCGTCTAGGGGTCCCTGTAGATGAACAGTTAAAATTCGACTTTCACCTCCAAGTCAACATTAAGAAAACATATCAAAAACTAGGAATGCTTTATTGGCACAATCACTACCTCACATCTTCAACTAAGCTTACCCTCTCTACCACATATCTCCTCCCCTCCTTCGTGTATGGGGCTCCTCTACTTACCAACCTTCAAGCAGCCCTCAAAACTAAACTTGCATCCTGCTACATTAAAATTGCCAAATTTGCTACTATCTCTAAATCCTTTTTCCACCACTACTACTCCCTTCACTCCCTGAACTGGCTAGAACTCTCTCACTACCTATCCTACATTCAACTCTCCACTGCCCAGAAACTCATTTTCAACCCTTCCCATTGCCCCTCCCTCTCCTCCATTCTCACTGTGCATCTTCCTTCCCGAACCATTAGATCTAACAATGAAAACCTCCTTGCTGTACACAAACCATCACATAGCCCTGGTCAACTTCTTCTGTCTTTCTCCCTTGCATGTAAAATGGAACTCACTCACTCCCCACATCCGTACTATACAAAATCTCTCCTCTTTTAAGGAATTGCTACACTCGTATCACTCCGCTACCTGGGAATGCTCCTGCTCCCATCCATCCTAACCCTCCCCCATCCACTCCTCCTCCTACCTTCACTGCCCTACCCTCCCTTAATCATGCTTTCTGCCTGCCACATCTGGGAGTTGGGGGGCAGGGGGGAAATATGTACATTTCCTATTTAGGAATCTTTTATTGATGTAACTGTTACTGTTTGTACTACTTATTGTTTGACCATTGGTTGTTTGTAACTAGAACATACTATGTATCAACTCCTGGTTTTTCTCTTGTATTATCTGTTGCATGTAAATATTATTACTGTATTAATTTCTTGTTAAACTTCTTGTTGATTTTTTTGTACATATCTACTGTGGAGCTTTTCTCCCCGGGCTTCAATTGAAAAAGGACTCATCTTGGCCCAATGGACTTTCCCGGTTAATAAACTTGAAATAAATAAATAATAAACTGAAGTATTAGAGGGGGTAAGCAAGTTTAAGAGTTGATGGAGAATTAGTGATGGAATAGTAATTTGGTTGCTTTAATTAGAAGAAGGTATGTAGTTTAAGTACAACAGAGTGAAGTATTAGAAGGGGATAAGCATGTGAAGCGATTTAATGCTTTAAAGGGAGGTATAAGAAAGGTAATGAAAGGTTTTAGGAGAGCTATGTCCCAGATTAGGAGTGGGAACAAAGCCAGGAGGCAGAGAGGAAGTCTTTTAGTAATGGTTTGAAACTATAAAGGTGTGAGATAACAATAAGAGGAATATTAAACCAAGAGGTTCATGGATAAGTCATAAACTTAAAACTTTGAAATTTAGTCCATATTATCCTGCAAGTCAGTGTCTGACCGAGTATTGGACTTTGATATATGAGTGAGTGGACAGACAGTAGCCGCACTTCAGGTACTGACCCAACTATCACTGCAACCACAGCTTCATATCTAACTAGATATGCAACTGTGCTCCACGGTGAACATTCATGCCCCTTTCAGTATGCACCTGTCTAAACATCTGACACAACTTAATGCCCACAATGCTTTCTTACTAAGAAAATCAAGGGACTAAATCATATAAACTACGTGAGCTGTCTTAAAGCCTCATCTCTCCTCTTGGTGTCATACAGGCTACTGACAGCCGGTCTTGTGTAAAGAGCCATAACAGATCCTATCTTGTCAGACCTACTGCACATTCGCAAATTCAATGGGGCATAAACACCTACTCAAGAGATCCAAATCTCTTTTGCAACATAAACTGAATATGTTGAAGGGACAGATATGTATCACAGAGAATACCACTTATTTGGAATCACCTTCCTGTCTACATAAAGCAAAGTCCTTCTATTACACAAAGTACTTCTGGATGAATACATGGGGAACCACAAATTCAGACCTAGTTTAACATTCTTTTAACATTCTTTTCCCTCATGGATCGGGCAGCATGCAAATGTTCTCTTCATCTCTGGGTAATCATACAAGTGCTAAAAAGTTCATGGGAATGTATAGCTAGGCCTCTAAAGACCCTCATGGATCATTAGCCTAATAATTTCATATGAACCTATGAACTATTTGCCAAGATCCTCCAGACAAGAGAACAAAAAAAATGCAGCAGTACCTTTGCTTCACCTGGAGAAGAAAGACCAGGAAAGTACAGTTGTGTTAGGTGAACTTACAATAATGGTAGATGGTCGAATGTCCTGCCAAGGATTTAACAGGCAGCCAGCTTCCAAAGCTTCAGGCTACCTTGCATGTACCAAACCTGTCAAGCAGCTGAGCTGACTAAAAGACAAGTCTGAGCATGAAGCCTTTCAGAGCTTTCCTGCCAGCAGAGAGAGGGAGGCTGAGCCCAGAAAGGATAATGCTAGGAACAGCAAAAAGTAAATGTCCACACCCTGGCATAAAAACAGGGAGGGAGTGGCTATTGCAGCAGTGATTATTAGAACATCTACTGTTATGGTAAATTCAATTTACACAACTGCACTACATCATATTGATCAGTGATGCAGTATGGATATATGTGAATAGATTACCACAGCTAACTACAAAGATGAATGCGGACCTAGAGAAGGAACAGAGCTTATAGTACTTTGTAAAACTATGTACAAAAAAACAAGTAGCAGCTTCTAGAATATTTCTGGAATCCAACCCTTTCCAAAAGCTACAGATAAGTCAAGACCCGGATAGAGTGGGCCATGACCCTGCCTTGAATAGACTTTCTATGGTGACTATAACAAAAGATAATAGTCTTACACAACCATTTGGAAATAGTCTGTTTTGACTCAGGTTATCCTTTCTTACCTTCACAAGAAATAAACAATTGATCTGAAGATCTGAAAGATTTAGTTCTGCCAAGACAACACCTGAGTTGTCTCTGAACATCCAAGTATGCAGTATCCTTTCTTTCTCATTTTTAGGTTCAGGAAAGAAAACAGGGAGATGGATAGTACAGCTTAAAATAAACATGGATACCACTCTATGCATAAAAGAAGGCTTAGTTCACAAAGAAACCCTGTCCCTATGGAAAATGAGATAGGGTTGACTCACCGTAAGAGTTTCCAACTCAGATACCCTTCTTACAAAGTCAGAGCAATAAGTAAAACTGTTTTCCACATTAAGAACCTCAATTTATCCAGATTAGCTGGTTCAAATGGAGTAAGTGTTAGCATCTATAACATAAAATTAAGATCTCAAGGACGAGCTATTGGTTTACTTGTTGGCCTCTTAAGTAAAACCCCTTTCAAGAACATTTTGACATGAGAGTGCCTTGAAAGAGGAGGATTCATGAGCAGACATCCTGAAATGGACAAAAGAACAAACAATGATAGAAGAATATGAAAGGTCATAGGACAGTAACTCACACAAATACCGCAAAACTAGTGAACAACTAGCCCTGAATGGGTGCTGGTTATGCTGTTGGCACCAACTAGAAAACCTTTTCCATTTGCTAATATATGATTTTTAGTAGCAGGCTTTCTTGCCTCCATTTGTATCTGCAGCACATCCTCAGTAACAGGTGCCTAAAAATAATTAAGACCCTATCATCCAGACAGTTAATTGGAAATGATTGAGGCTAGAGTGTGCCAAGTACCCCTGTGCTTGTATAAGTAGATCCAGTCTATGAGGAAGCTTGTGGTAATTGCCCGTGGCCATTTTTGAAAGAAGGGAGAACCACAGTTGACTAGGCCAGAAGTGAATCACCACAATGACTTTGGGGGTTTACTTCTAAATCTTCATAAGTATCCTGGATATTAGTGGAAAGGGTGGAAAAGTATACAGGACAATTCCTGTCCAAAGAAAAGAAAATGCATCTGCCTTTCAGGCCTTCTTGCACAGAGTGCTGGAACAGAATCTTCCCAGTTGATTAATCAAAGAAAGAGCAGGTAAAAAGGTCTACTTGAGGAAGTCCCCAAAGATAGATCACATCCTGGAAGACCCCCCCCCCCCACTCTCAATGTAGTTTCCATTCATAAGGGCCTGCCCTGGTTCTGCTTAGCTTTCTGGGACACAGTTTGCTCTGATGCCTGTGCAGAGTGAGTGTGCTGTGAAGCAATATCCCAAGCTAATGTGACTAGTCTGCAAAGGAGGTATTAACTGGTTCCCCCTTTATTTGTAGATGTATCAGGTGACTATGGAATTGTCTGAAACCAAAGGCCAAAGGTGGTTCAGAGAGGGGTACATTGATCTGAGCAGGCATCTCCTTGATATTTACATGCTTGCATCTGTCCTTGGTATCCCACACCCCTTGCACTTTTATCCATCCTGAAACTGCTCCCTAAGCAAAGTCTTGAAGTACCTGTGGTAACTGACTGCTTTTGAGCAAGGCCAACCTGCATTTAAGGATGTCTGTTGTCTCCACCAAAATATCTCCTTTCTGACAAACCGCAGCACTGGGATTTGAAAAGATAAAGGATGTTGATGCTGGGACCAAAGTGATTTCAGATACCACTGTATCTTTCTTATGTGGAGTCTTCCCAGGGATATCATGAAAATCATAGATGCAATGAGACCCAAACTCCTGAAGTATTCCCTTTCAATGACTGAAGTCTGAGTGGAAAACCTTAGAAATACATCTAAATAAAGACATATTTTTTCCTGTGGAAGAGAAATTCTTTGAAATTAAGTGTCTAGTTGACATCCAGGAACACAATCTTGTGTGAAAGAGTCAAGAAAGTATTTTGAATGTTCTCTTGGAATTCCAGCTTGTATAAAGATCTCTCGCCCAAGAGAGAGTGATTCCTGATACTGTGTAAAAAGACTCTGCAAAGTTAAGCAGGTCATTTAAATATAGAAAAAAGTGGATCCCCTGTTGCCTGCAATGAGCTGTAACTGGAGTTAGACACTTTGTGAACACTCTTGGTACAGTGCATAGTCCAAAGGGTAAGACAGAGAACTGCTAATGTGATCCAAACACACAAAACATTAAGAAACCTCTGAAGTCTAGATGAACAGAAATGTGTAGAAGAACAGGATGAAACAAAAGAATCTGATCTGGAGAAGAGGAACAACCCCCTGGAAAGGAAGAAGTTCCCCTCACTGTCATCTGTAACCTTTATGAATTATTTTCAGAACCCATTTGCTTGACACAATTTGTGGCAAAAGAGAAAAATGGAAATTCTGACTTTCTGTAAAAAAGGGGGGGGGCAGGGTGGGAGGGTGTCACAAGGTCTCTTGAATAGTCATTCAGACCCCCAGAACTATCTTTATTTATTTTATTTTATTTATTTATTTATTTGAGTTTTGATACTTCCTTTAGGAACCCTCTTGCCATTTCTTTTTTAAATGTTTTTTTGTCTGAATTTGTTGAGACTGTTTAATCTATTTTTGCCGAAATTGAATTAGGAGATAGAAAATTCCTTGGGAAATTTGGAAAAGGAGGAATGAAATATCTTAGAAATTTCCTGGATCAGATTGACCCTTTCATCACACTTTTAATCACCTCTGCAGCAGAAGGGCCGAACACTAAATCTCTTTATCCAATGGAGAATCTAAAATCTCATTTTTAACATCACCTGAGAGGTTCTGAGAATGCAACTATGCAAACCTCCTTAAAACAGTACCAGTGCCCATAGCCCCAGAAGAAGTATCAACAGAGTCATACACACACTGAAAGCAATGAATAATAACCTATGCAACAGAAGAAATTAAGTTATTTAAGGCAATTTTTTTTCCTCACAAGAAGAAACTTCAGATAAAAAATTCCTCATACTTTCAAAATTTTCAGACCAAACTCTTAACATATGAGCCTGACATTTCAAAATTTTGAGAATCAAAGTTGAAGAAGTATACACTTTTTTCCCATACCTATCAATAATTTTCCCATCCTTATCAGAAAGACTAGGACTGGAATTAGCAACGTGCTTAGCAGAAGTGGGATCAACAAAATCTATAGCTGCTGAGTCAGGTTTCAGAACAGTGTATGAAATTTAAATGACTTAGGAACTTTACACATCTATCTGCCAGTTTAGGGGCAGCTGGCTGACTATCATGAAAAGTGCAGACAGTAACACACACATCCTCTGACAGAACAGGAGGAATGGATGTGAGTTCTGAAAAATCTTGCTGTAACAACTCATGGTATTTTCTGAGAGAGTGAGAAGCCTCAGTGTTCTCCCACTGAAAATGCTGGCACATAGTGACAACAGTCTCAGGGAAACTACTCCCCAAAGGAAGAATCAGAAACTGAGCTCTCTTCAGAGTCTGAATCAGGAATATCAGGAAAAAAACTTGAATCCATCCCTGCATCTTCCTGTTCAGTCTCAGAATCTTGAATCTCTTCAGGAAAAAATAATCCATCTTTTTTGTACCAGAAACTACTTTACAAGAAGGAGCAGTAGCCTGAATTAAACCTTCAGCTAGACCCAGTAAACTACCCAAAGAAATTTGAGGAGTGGATACATGCTTTGCTTTCTATTTCTTTTTGACAAGAAAATAGGGCCAACTGTGTTACTAATGGCAGCAGCTGCTTCAAGGATGGCCACAAATTTCTGACACAACAGATGGACCTTCCCTGTTTCCTCTCCCCACAATGACAAAAGGGGCTCTCCCTTGCCCACTGTGGGGACTCCTACAGCTGTAGAGGATATGGCTAACCCCTGGTCCACAGTGGCTGTAGGTGCAACACTACTGGGATCTAGGCTAAAAGATGAGCTGTCTGAGGTACAACATATGGCCCGAGCAGTCGCCCACCTGTGGCTGAGGCAAACTACTCACCTGCTGTGGTGGCAATGGCTGTTTTCTTAACTTTTTCTTTTTGTGGCTGGAAGAAGGACCAACAGTGGGACCAGTAGTCTGTTCCAAGGTCAAGATGAAAATAGTGTCTCTTTCTCAATGAAGACAAGCAACAACTGCCAGTGAAACTACTAGTCCACAAAGTTACTTTTTGTTGACAGACAAAAAACACAGTAAAAAGCATTTTACAATGCTATGTCAGCCCCATAAAGGAACAATAAACAGAATTTCTCACAAAAATAAATTTTGAGTTAGTTTACACTAGATTAAACTGACAAAAAAAAGTTCTCCATTTAAAAGTATGTTACAATGTTGAAACAGTCCATTAAAACATAACACTTCTTGCTTTAAAATAACTTTCACGAAGAAGGAAGTAATAAAACATCAATAAAATTAAGAATTTTAAGTTTTTCCCCAAAGGGAACTCATCTATCCAGGAAAGGAAAGTACAAGCCGACTATCGATCTTCAAAAACCTCAGAGGAGCTTACTCTTCCGTGGCAGTAAAGCCCTGGTAGGCTTCACCCCCAAACTTGTCTTTAAGTATCTCACCTTGAGCTGTTTTACATTTTGGGCACGTGGAAGGTGCCCTGAAACTTTGGAAGGTGGCCTGCTCTTTTATCCTTGGCTAAGGCTACTGCAGCAGTGATAAATATGATTAAGATATTGTAGTCCCTAATTATACAGAACTGCATTTGACTGGGAGCTACTATAACCATTTCTAATCATGAGAAGGAAGGTCTGCAGAGGCCAGAGGCTGTGAGTAAAGAGGCCATGATGCTGGATGAACCAAACAATCTATATAAAGTGTTTACCTCAAGTAGTCAACTAACCACTTTCCATTCAAGCTTGTTTTGTTCTTTTTGGATTTTGGTATAATTACTGTAGCTTTGTCGCCTCACAGTAAGACGCTGTCCAGTTCGATTCTCAGCTAGAGCGTCTTCTGCGTGGAGACATGCGTGAATGTGTGTACCTTCGATGAAGGTTGTGCATCAGGGCTGGTAACTTGGCACGTAAAAATCAACTACCAATCATTAGCAGACCGGAGTTCTGCTGTGGCAACCCCTAACCGGGAAAAGCCGAAAGACACAAACAAGCAAACAAACAATTTAAAAAAGAGCTTATGGTCCAGAGTATAACATTTGTAAAATGGATTATAATATGGTTAAAGTAAAAAAAATAGTGAAGTGGTAGATGACAATTTAATGAAAACACCACATGATAAAGGAACGCACATCACTGTCAAGGACAAAGTCCTTTAGAAGACTACTATACTAGATGCTAGGATATGAAACTATGCTTATCAGTGTATTTTATACATATGCATCTGTATATGGGTGGTGGAGAAAAAATAATATGTTGTATGAATAAATGTAGATTTCATAGGAAACGTAATTTCATTGTAGGCTACATTTCACAATGAAAAGAAGTTAAAAAGTAAAGTACAAAATAATAATTAGTAAGGAAAAGACATATTGTAGTAGCATAGAAATTTCATATTTACGTTGAGGTCATGAAGTCATTACTTAGTAATGCAGGTAATAAGATGTTAAACCTGCTGATTTAAAAATTTAGTACAGGCAGCTATCAAAGAGCTGCTGGTGTTAATGAAGATTCATAAGGCTATGTATTATTCAGAGAATTGATGATTGAGTGTACATTCCCATTGGTGTAAAAATTTTAAATTTAATTATATAAGATGGAATTGCAAAGGGAGATGTGTTCTGATGACATCTGCAGTCAGCAGACAAAAGCACTTAACCTATATGAATTGTGTTTCTAAACCTTTTATTTTTATTTTTTTATAAAATAAATGTATTTTTACTGTTGAAGTGATCGTGAACTATGGCTCCTACTATTAGCGTGTATAACTTTACAGGAGGGGAATTCTTAGTTGAATATACGCTTTTTTGTTATTTTTAATCCTTTAGAAGACTGCTAATAAAAGCTGTTTACTTATTTGAGGTCTGTATCAAAAGTCCAAGCAGTAATGAAAACCTTGCTCATGAAGTAAGATTAACCCATGGTACTATTCAAAGTAGTGTAAACTACTATATTTACTGTCACACAAATACACAAAGGACACCCACAAGTACTATTATTTTGCCAAAGATAAACAAAGAAATCAACACCCTGTGGATAAGTAAAGCCTGCAATTTTGTTATCTTGTTGCAATAAACTAATGCAGAATTGATATTCCTGAATCCATGTTCCAAAACATATCTCTGGCATATAGAAAGAAATGCACTGGAAAAAACAAGAGCAGATTGTTGAGCTGTGTACACCAAGGGATCACAAAACAACTATTAAAGTATTACATCATTTCATATTTATTCATGCAGCACTCATAACCGAATTAAAACTAGCAATGTGGCTCATTTTTACAGATTCTGACTACAATATTCTCCTCTAAGTTAAGAAAAAATATCCTCACTTCCATAGTGGGGCATGGGTAGTTAGAACAGCTTAGCACTGTCATCCCAAGTTTTGTCATAATTAACAATGGCACATCTGATGACAGCACTGCGCCAAATATTAGTTGAGGGACTGTTACAGCATGTCACCATCCTGGTCAGCAAATAAATATTCTGCTGAACACAGATGGAAGAGATACAACAGAAAAAATGGTAGAACTCAAAGTAAATCTTGGACATTAACATTGCTACTTCATAAACATCTGCCTTATTGATCAGGGACTAAATACAAGTAGAATCAGGGACATGGATGGAAGAGATACTCAGCTGATTTATTTTGCTCTTTTTCTCCATAAATACACACACACACATGTGTGTGTGTGTGTGTGTGTGTGTGTGTGTGTGTGTGTGTGTGTGTGTGTGTGTGTGTGTGTGTGTGTTTTCTGCCTCTGTACTGTAGTAAAGTAGTATAAGACCAGAAAACTGCTTATGATTTTAATGCAAAACATAATCCTCTTGGTCTGCTCTTATCAGCTGCTTCCACAAGCGAATTAAAGTAAAGTATTAGCTTCTTCATCTGTGGCTGAATGCATTTCCTTAACGTAGTGCCATAGAATTCTGTAATAGAAATCCCAAAGAATTTAAAGTTATGAATTAATTGTCAGATTGGGAAGTCTAATAAAGGCAAAGCCAAAGGTTGATGGCAGACACGTTGGCCTGTCTTGTGATTTTAGTATCTTCAGCAAAAAGTCAGCCCATGTAAACTTCTGACAGCTGCTTGCAAAAACAATAAAATATAGATTTCTAACTTATTACTCAATTACAGATGACACAAAGCCAGGAAGAAATGCAGGTGTCCTAAATCTTAACAGAATATGAAACAATGCTGATTAGATAACAAATCACAAACAATTGTTGTGGATGCTGTTATGAAAAAACATTTACAGAAAAACTCCAGAGTGATAGACTGAATGTGAATTGCACCAATCACTCAATAAGAAAACTTATCTCAAAAAAATAAAATTCATGTGTCTGTCAGTCCGTGTACAATAAAACTGTTAAGCACAACAATGTGGGAAGTTGGAAAAGAAGGTTAAGCTGTTTGCTGTAGTTCATGGGTACAGGGTGTGACCCCTTTGACTTTCATTTGCCTGCTGTGTGACCTCACTTAACTAGACAATACTCAAGGGCAACTGCGAATTTGGGCAAGGCTCCAGAACACTGCTCTGGACTGCAAGCCTAATAACTATGAACTTAGACACAAAAATCCCCTCTCATCTCCCATTATTCTCCCTCCAGACCTCTCTGAAGCTCTAACCAAGGCCTACTACAAATCTACAAACCCAAGTCTAAATTTGGATGCAACATGTACAGCTGTCACCCCACTATTGCCTGGAATAGGCTCCCACTAGAAACCAGGACCCTTACACATCCTAAAAAATTTAAGACAGCCACCAAAGAGCACTTTAAAAGTCACTGGTCCTGCCACTGCACTCTCCCTCCTTAACATCCCCTACTTCTCACACCTTAACCTACTTTCTGCCCTTAACTCACTCTTCTCACTAGCTCTCTCTAATCTTTCTTGACTGATCTTTGTATGGTCTTTTAAAATCTGTTAAGCAAATTGCCTCAGAGAAACATTCTGTTGTAATTGCCTTGCCTTCATGCAACTACATCATGATAAAACTGTTTTTTTGTAAACACTTACCCCAAAAACTATACTCATCTTAATGACATATTTCTTTTTATACATCTTGCAATAGTTATGCTATACTCCTGATTATTGACACTGTATAACATTGTATTGCTACTTAATGCCTTGTAATAATCCTATAACATTGCTGTTTAATGCTAACTTATAATGAAAATTGTATAATATTTTGGAGCTTTTCTCCCTGGGCCTCCGCTGAAAAAGGGCTCTTCATTCAGACAATCCCGGTCAACAAATGTCTGTGTGTGGTGCATATATAACCAGCCATCACCATCAGAGCCATAGTTAGGTTATGTGGCACCCTGATCAATCCCCAGGTCTTATGAAGATGAGGGCTCACAGACTCAGAAATTATGCATGCTCTAGTTAAAAATACACTAAACTTCTAAATACATTTGTTTAAGAAGCTATGATATCACCTATGACTTCTTCAGTGAATTGCAGTACTGCATTCATGTCTCATCAACAACTGCCGCTCACACCCCCTAACAGCTTGCACCAGGGCAGTTCCCTCTTCTTCCTATGATATTTATGGCTCTGATCACCCAAAGATGTCTGTAGCATTACTAGATTTTTCTCATCTGTTTGTATATGTAACTGTTTCTCTTTTTATGGTTACACAACGTCCACATCACAGACAGGTGAGTTTGAGAACAAATCTGAAGGTTTCTGTGTAATGTGGAACCTACCTTGAAATTCACAGATAATCTGTTTACCATGTAAAGCTACACTACTAGCTATGCCTACTACGCAAGGATTTCCTGATTCAAAAAGACCTCACTGCTTGATGGTACAGCTCTGCTCCATTGCATAGTATGGTGATTCATACATGTTCATCATACTCAAATTTTAGGCAAAGCAGTGCACAATGTGCTTCACATCTAGATCAGGGGAGGTCATCGTGCCTCTTTACTCATCCCTCATCAGGCCCATAATTGAGTACAATGCCCCTTTTGGGATGTACCTTACCAGACACCTGCAGCAACTGGAAAGACCCCAAAAGTACCTCACCAAGAGGATCAAGGGGCTCAAACAGATGCCGTATGCTGCCCGGTTAAAGAAACTCCAGCTCTACTCAGTGGCATACCGCCTGCTCAGAGGCGATCTGTGCCTGACTTATAAAGCCATGTCCAACCCGGAATTAATGGACATGCTGCACCTCAGAAAATCCAAATCCCATCGAGCTATGCGCTCGAGGGACTTAAACCTCAGCACTGAAATAAATAGGACATGCTGGAGGGACAGATTCATAACCCAGAGGCTCCCTTCACTCTGGAATAAAATCCCAGTCCAGGTTAGGCAGAGTCCCTCATTGACTCTCTTCAAGAGGAATCTTGATGAGTGGATGGGAGATCGTAGGTTTACCCCGGGTATCACTTCTGTGTCACTGTTAGACAGAAGCGCAGTATACTAACCTCGAAAAAGGGCATAGCAAAATTAATTTAAAATGGGTGGCGAAAGCCATACACACTCTGGCTAGGCTTATAAATGCCCTAGGGCAGATAGCCTAGTATGAACCTATGAACCTATGAACATGGTAATTTAACTGTGGGCACTTCTGCATTCCAATGGTAAATTGCTTATCCAGATAAGTAACGTAGTGTAGTGTGTGTGTGTGTGTGTGTGTGTGTGTGTGTGTGTGTGTGTGTGTGTGTGTGTGTGTGTGTGTGTGTGTGTTGGTGTATCTCTGTCTGTGTATGTATGTCTTTCTATGTATCTGTGTGGGTATTTTTGTGAGTATGTAAACGTGTTTGTCCATGTGTGTGTGTGGATGCATCTGACGAAGTAATGTTTGTTTGTATCTGTGGACATGGGAGTGCATGCACCTCTGTGTTATGCTGTAATAACTGCACTATTTGCTCAGGATGGCAAGGGTCTTAGCTGAATAGTTATTCACACTGTTGATTTGAGCAACTCATAGTCATGCAAACTGTATTTTAATATAATCGATGTCCATGTATTTTGTGCATGATTATGAGTTGTATTAAATCAGAGAAACACAAATTGCACTGTTTGAGCATGGTGAATTGCACTTTAGCCAAGTATGACAATGAGTTATATCCTCTAGGATTGCTGCAATGTAGATTATTTGAGCAAAGACCAGTGAGCTAAAGGCTATGAGAGACTGAAATATATACAATAATACTTGTTACCTGTTTTTAATTGAGGCTAAAGCCAACAACCCCAAGGTAGGAGGTTGCTCTTCATGTTATCCCACTGTTTATTATATTTAACTCCAAGGTCCAAACCTCATAGAAATAATCTTTTGGGAAAGTTTTAGGTTTTGCAAACAATCATTTCATTAGGTTTGACCAAATGGTCTTTGAGCCTCAGGCTACCAGTAAAACTATTCTCCTGCAATACACTGCATATGGAGAATTTTGTCACTCACCATCACAAGAGTACCTTGCAGTGAGCTATGGACAATATTCCTTTGTGCAAAGAGCAAAGTGCCCAGGAAATACTGTGCTGATGTCATACAAGCTACAAACAGTTTAAATAGAAAACTGAAAAGCTAATAATATTAATGTGCCATAAATGTGCTCATTTTTATTTATTGTTAGTATTAATTAACATTGATATTTATGCACATTCTGTTCACATTTAACTGAGATGTCCTATGATGCAAGGTTAATTCTTTTTTTATATGGATACTGGACACAGCTCTGCAACAGAAATGTGGCAAATAAATGAAAATATTTATAAAATCACCATTAAAAGTCAAGCTAAACTTCAGTATAAGCAATAGTTTAGTGACATATACAATATAAAAAACATATAATAAAATTAACCAAGCTTCACAGTAATTTGTTAAGGAACACTGAAATATTCCAACTTTCAATGTCCCACTGTTTGTTCCTACATTGCAATTATCCTGTCTTGTTGGTAAACTTTGGAATAAGCTCTTCCTTAAATTAAAGCTAACTCACTTAAATGTATATTTCATAACACACTAAAGAACCTTCTCTACTCTCACCAGATTTGCCAGTGCAGAATAATAACATAATCAGGCAAAATGTACACAGTTATTCATAACTTTACTGTTTTTATTATTTGCACCTGACATCTGTACTTGATTATTGTGCCAGTAATTTCTGTATGTTAATTGATTTTTACTGCTGTGATCCATTTTCTTTTCTTCCAATGATGTCTTTTACCTCCTATGTTGAGTTTGTCTGTTTTCTCACATTTGCATCACATCTACTGTTGTCTCAAAAATTATACTACCATGATAGCAAAACATGAACTATGAGGCAAGTATAGCGCTAAGAAGTATAGGCTAACTAGCACATGTTGTTGTTGTCTTTCGGCTTTTCCTGATTAGGGGTCTCCACAGCGGAACTCCGGTCTGCTAATAATTGGCAGTAGATTTTCACGAACGCCGAGGTGCCAGCTCGACGTTCAACCTTCAACGAAGGCATGCCCATTTACGCATGTCTTTCGAACGCCCACCCAACTGCATGTCCTCCCCGCGGTTGGGTGGGCATTCGAAAGACATGCGTAAATGGACGTGCCTTCGTTGAAGGTTGAACGTCGAGCTGGCACCTCGGCGTTCGTGAAAATCTACTGCCAATCATTAGCGGACTGGAGTTCTGCTGTGGCGACTCCTAACCAGGAAAAGCCAAAAGACAACAACAACATGTGCTAGTTAGCCTATACTTCTTAGCACTATACTTGCCTCATAGTTAATGTTTTGCTGTCACATGTACCAGTCGGTCTATATTCATAACATGGGTTATAACATCTTTTCTATTACTGTCATATTGATTTATACTGATTGTCTCATTACTGTGTTTAAGCTTTTCTTGATATTATACTACACTGAAAATGAGCTCTGCACAGCTGAACATTATCAGTCAATGAATATAAAAGAGAAAAAATAAAGGAAAATGGAGGAGATGGAGAAAATGACCAAAATTCATCATGCAAACAATCATGCACAACAAATTTGTGTTATTGGGGAATTAATGCCTGCCCAGGAATGTTGTGAGGCCCGATGCTGCAGGTGGAGGGCCTCAATACCCCTGGAAAGATGTTATTTCCCCCAATAATACACACCCAGAGGGCAATTTTGTGCTTAGAGAATAGGCTATCTGCTAAACTGTTTTGCATTTTTTATTATACTTTTTAAATATATATTTTGATGTAAAATAGGTTATCCACCAAATGATTCAAACTTGTGTAGCATATGTAATTTTGTTGGAGAAAGTCTTTTACATGCAAAATACAAACTATGCAAGTATTTGATATCTACATACATGCACACATATCCAGACATCCATTCAGAAGCACAGACAGACTCAAACACACGCGCACACACACACACACACACACACACACACACACACACACACACACACACACACACACACACACACACACACACCTGGTAGTAACAAGCACTTTGAGTGAATACACCTTAGATACTTCATTCTGATCAAATGAATGACAAAAAATGAATGCAGGTTATTACAACTGACATCCTTTCTTCTCCCCATACTATTTTACTGTACCTGATTTTGCCACTACTCTTTCCTGTAGATTTGCATGTAAACCATGGAGGATTAAGGTCGGTCAATAATGCCAGACATTAAAGTTTCATACTTCTTATTTTTAAGGAAAGGCTGCCTATAAGACTGCCTATTGCAGTCCGAAGGTGTTGCTGTCTCTCTCTCTCTCACATTCTATTCTCTCTCTGTCACATACACACATATACAGATACACTCACACACTTTTCTTTCTTCTTCTTTTTTTTTTTTTGTGTTCACTTTTTAAACTTTAGCAAACTACTGTTTAGTGAATGCAAAAAAAACATGTTGCATGTTTGTTTTTTTACCGTTCAAGCTTCACGGTAGTTAAATTGTGCCATGAAGTGGCCAACTTGTTTTTCAGATGGCATTATCTGCACATTAACACTCTGCTGGAGAAAATCTGTCTTCCAGTAAAGGTGGTGATATACAGATTGCTCATTCTTTAAAGGATATTATTCATTAGCGTTGTCACCTCACAGTAAAACGCTGACCAGTTCGACTCTCAGCTAGAGCGTCTTCTGCGTGGAGACATGCGTGAATGGGCGTACCTTCGTTGAAGGTTGTGCGTCAGGGCTGGCAACTCAGCAGGTAAAAATCAACTGCCAATCATTAGCGGACCGGAGTTCTGCTGTGGCAATCCCTAACCGGGAAAAGCCGAAAGACGCAACATTCATTAACAGCAATCTCATTTACGGCAGCATGGAGGTATCTCCTCTTTAGCCTCACTTTTGTAACCATGTCATTTTCTCATGGTTCATAAACCTATGTTCAGTGCTTTCAGAAAGATTTGTCCATCCCATTTACTTTTTAGAATCCAGTTTAAATTGATGTTTGATTCTCTCTCTCTAGAAGTCATGACTGCTGTTCATTAATCAACTGAAGAAAATAAAGCTGCATAGAAAGCTTTACCCTCGTGACCGAACCACACCAAATGTGGGTAAATCCAGCATTACCTACACCCAGCTGTGGATTATTGCTATAATAATAAATCTCACTAGAATATGTTGTATGCTATATTTTACTCCCACATTCCCATTAGCCTTATTACTTAATTAACAAGTGGAAATACAGAAATTTTTGGTACAGTTTCATGATAAGACCTGCCAGGCTGTGATAGGTGATACTTTAAAAATGCACCGGTCACTTGGAAAACACAAATGAATGGTTCTTAGTCTGGCATGCAAACATATTTTGTTTATTTTAAATAAAAGGCTATAGAAGCTTATGCAAGAAATTATGTGGGACACAGTTATAGTTTCATACATACATACTAGGATAGTTTCTCTTGTGGGCCATTTTGAGCCTAGCCAATCTTCTTCAGAGTTGAGAATCAAACCTTGCACCTATGAGGTAAACACTATAACCATTATGCCAAACCCCAAGCTCCAACCTCCAACCCTATTTATAAAAACTACATTGCAAAAACTGAAGAATGTATGAGTGATATCTTACTGTATACATGTTCTTAGTATACATGGATAACTGACACTACATTACATTTCATTACATGACAATTGCTTGATGACAGTCATAAACAACAAGCTTTTCTATTCTGCACTCTTTCCCTTAATCTTTTTCATCCTGTCCCATGTCCTCTTTAATGCCCTCTCTGGATTCCCTCTCTACCAACCATTCCACTCCATGGGTCTATAACCATCTCTGTGAAAAAGTACTTTGGACCTTCCCTACAATCTGCTGTCTGTGCCCTTCTTTCCTTCCTCCTCCTCTGTCATTCTTACTGAGAATGACACCTTTACATCTCCTTAACACAAATATCATGCCCCCCAATTATTCTGTTCTCAGGCAAGAAGAGCTCTAGTGGGTCTAGTATTTGGTCATATAGAGCTTTCTGGTAGACTTCCTCTAAGTTCAGCCTCCAGAACTATGCACAGTATTCAAGTAAACTGACCAAGGCCCTACAGAAAGAAAGCATTACCTCTTCACTTGTAGACTCTAATCCCCATTAGGATACGCCCCAGCACTGTGAGAACTGGTGACACTGCACTGTCACTCTACTTCTGGTGGTCCAAACCAGGTGTGATCAATATGTGTAGATCCAGTTCTTGTTCTGCTGTCATTAGTTCTACTCCTCCCATCGAATACATCAGACCTGGACTGTTGTGGCCTTATGTGCAGTACTGTGCATTTGTTTGCATAGCACCTCATCTGCTACTTTCCTGTACACTACTTCATTATTTTGAAATCATTTGCTAACTCTCCTTCCTGTCTTCACTGCTTTGGGCCATTAGCAAAGCATTTGGTCTTCTTCTCAATTCCTTTACATACATGTTGTAGACATACTAACAATTACTGGATACAGGACAGATAGGAATATCACTTTCCTAATTTTACAGCAGCAGGAATGAATTATTTACTTACAGAATGCATGTGGCTAACAATAAGTTAATTCTTCACTAAACAAAATAAAAGTATTCAACTCATTAGCACTAGTGTATTGCTGATGTCAGTGTTAGCATAATGTATCTGGTGTGAAAAACTGTTCATCATGTGATCAGGGATGTGGTGTGTCTGATACAGTTGCTTATATGTAGCACAGGCAGTATAGGGGGAAACTGTAGAATCAGTCACCGAAACTCAGGTTGGGAGAGATGTTGATGACCAACGGATCATTAGGAAATACTCCTTAGGCATGATCATCACTACACTGATGTGAGAATAAATAAGTGCAGACAGAATGGGCAGGCTGGGTGGGAAATAAGAAGTTATGTACTTACCATAACTTTCCATGTTTGTAGTCCATTTCACCTACATTCTTGCTGGATGGGTTTGGCCAATACTAAAGCTCGAGAGCTTTTACTGGCCCACGGCTATCCCCTATCCCTTGGTGCACCAAGGCAACTCCCCAGATCTTGTTTGCAAGAAAGTAACTAAATACATAATAGTAATTATACTGTCAATAACTATGTACATACAAACAAAAGGACTTTATTTTACTATCCATGCTATGTGGACAGACAACTATAACAAGGTGAGACAGCATAAAGGATAGTCCACCAGTTCCTCCAGGATACAGGAAGGGGGAAGGAGGGTGGGACACAAGAATGTAGGCGAGATGGACTACAAACATGGAACATTATGGTAAGTACATAACTTCTTAATGTTATGTAGTCTTATCTCACCATAATTCTTGCTGGATGGGACAGCGTCCCCAGCACCTTTATCCCGGGTGGCTCAAGCAAAGAGACTCTTCAGTACAGTGGACCCAAAGGATGACCTGTCCCAGGAGGCCAAATCCAATTTGTAATGTGTGACAAAGGTATGAGGTCTTGCCCAAGTAGCTGCTGCACAAATGGTATCAACTGGGAGTTTTGATTTGAAGGCATATGAAGCTGATACTGCTCTAGTTGAATGGCCTTTTACTTTAGCAGGTAGTTGTTTCCCAGCGTTTATGTAAGCAAATGAGATGCAGTCTGAAAGCTATTTAGACAGAGTCACCTTGGAAATGGGCAAGCCTTTGTTTTTCCATGAGAAGGAAACAAACAATTGATCTGATTTCCTAAAATCTTTAGTCCTGTGCAGGTAAAATCGGAGAGTTCTATGGACATCCAATTCATGTAGTCTGTATTTTGATTTATTAGTGTAATTTGGGAAGAATACTGGTAATACGATAGTTGTGTTTAGATTATGTTCTGAGCATACCTTAGGGAGGAAGGAAGGGTTAGTTCTTAGGGAGACTCTATCGTTATGGAATATAATCTATGGAGGTCGAATGGTCAGAGCTTGCAATTCTGAAACACTCCTAGCAGATGTTATAGCTACTAAGAACAATGTCTTCCAAGACAACAATTTCAAGTTGGATGAAGAAGACGGTTCGAATGGTGGAGAAATCAATGAGATCAGAACTAAGTTTAAGTCCCAGGACTCCGGAGGTTGCTTGATTGGAGGTCTGAGAAGGAGGACTCCTTTAAAAAAGGTTTTACATAAAGAGTGGGACATAATTGGATTTCCCATGTTCCCAAAATGATAATTTGAGATGGCAGCCAACTGAACTCTAATGGTAGCAGCTGCTGCTCCTTCTTGAAAAATAGATGCAAGGAAGGACAGGATAGATTCTATGGGGGCTGAGTAGGGATCTATGCCTCGTTTAGCTGCCCAGATTAAAAACCTTTTCCATTTGCTGGAATATAATTTCCTGGTGGAAGTTTTGTGGGAAGAAATGGGAATGTGTTTAATGGCAGGAGAAAGGGATATACACCTGGCTATTCTTGGAATTGGAGCAGCCATGCTGTCAATTTCAGGGTTTGGGTGGTAGGCCGGAACTGTCCTGATTGATGAATCAGAAGGTCTGGAGATGGTTCCAGAATCCATGGTTCCTCCAAGAGATAGAGCCACAGGAAGGGGAACCAGACTTGACGAGGCCAGTAAGGAGCAATGAGGATCAGGGTACTCTTCAACAGTTTTGCTTTCTGAATCACTTTTGATATGAGAGGATAGGGTGGAAAAGCATAAAGAAGTCCCGGAGGCCAATTGCAGACCAGAGCATTCCTGGATGACATCCCTGGATGGGGAATGAGGGCAAAGTAGTTGCTGCTTTTGGCGTTCATGCACATGGTGAATATGTCGCAGCAAGGGAGGTCCCATTTGCGGAAAAATCTCTTCTGCAACTTCTTTTTTCAGGGACCACTAGTGAGGCATCAGAATTGCTTGACTCAGTTTGTCTGCTATCACACTGGACTTCCCCCGGAATGTGCATTGCTACCAGAAAGCATTGAGTGTCCATCGCCCATTTCCATACTCTTTGTGCCTCGCGACAAAGTGGGTAAGACTTGGTTCTCCCTTGCTTGGTTATGTACCACACTACAGACATGTTGTCTGATTGAATTGCAATTGTCCCGGTAGGAAGAGAACTGTGAAGTGCTTGCAACGTGTATAGTACTGCTCTCATCATGCAAGTGGTTCTCATGATCCTGCCAGATACCTTGGACCGTCATTCCCAGATAATACCCCCCACCATATCTGAGAAGGTTCCATGGTCAAGACTGTGTTTTGTTGTGGGAGAACAAGGGGATGACCTAGATAGAGCTGATCTGTATGTAACCACCATGTTAGATCCTTCTTGCAGGAGTTTGTAATGAGTATTTGGTGTGACAAGGGTAGATCCTGCATTGACCACTGGGCAAATAGTAGCCACTAAAGTACTCTCATATGTAGATGGGCTAAGGGAACTAAAAGAATGGTGGATGCCATAGTCCCTAGAACTTGAAGAACTATCCTGGCCTGTACTTTGTCTTTGTTCAGCAAGAATCTGACTTGGTTGTGCAATGATTCTATCCTTTCTGGAGTCAGTTTTGCTGTCATGGTGGTTGAGTCTATGTCTGAGCCTAAGAAGACAATGTGCTGCGATGGAGATAAGGCATATTTTTTTTGATTTACTGTAATTCCTAATCTGACGCACAAGAATAGAGTCTCGTCCCTGGCTTGGATTAGCTGGTTCTTGGTGGTAGCAGTGAGGAGCCAGTCGTCTAAGTACGGAAACACCTGGAATCCCTGACATCTCAGGTGAGCCATGACCACCACCATACATTTGGTGAACACTCTGGGGGCTGTAGTGAGGCCAAAGGGCAGTGTTCAAAATTGAAAATGACTGGCTCCCAGCCTAAAGCGTAGATATCTTCTGGAGCACCTACCCATTTTGATATGGTAGTACGTGTCCTGAAGATCTATGGAGCACATCCAATTGTCTTTTCTGATAAATGGAAAAATTGACTGCAGAGTGATCATACAGAACTTCAGTTTTTTTACACACTTATTTAGCTTGCTGAGATCTAGAATTGATCTCCAGTCTCCAGTCGTTTTAGGAACTAAAAAGAATCATGAGTAAGTTCCAGATCCTATTTGCTCTGTGGGAACTTCTTGGATGACTCTTTTTTGAAGCAACGAGATGACCTCTGATGTTGCACGGTCTATTTGATTGGGTGGTACATCTGGTAAAGATTGATTTGTAGGGGGATTAGAAACAAAGGGAATCAGGAAACCTCTAGAAATTACATTTTGTACCCATCAATCTTGGGAAATTTGCAGTCGGGTGCTTGGGTACAGTGAGAGACGACCCCCCGACTGCCTCCAGAGATGGACAGTCGGGCAACTCCTCAGGGACAATGAAAGGGACAGTCAGAGAAAGCATTTCTATCACCCTGGTGTTGCAGACTCCCCTGTGCCACGAACATGGCGCCTTCCATTATAACCTCCACCTCTGCCTCTAGGGGAGGGCTGACCTTGTGCTTAAGGCAAACCTTTTTGGGATATACGGATCCACATTTTCCCTCCTGTTTGACATTTGGGATAGGGTCTGAAAGGAAGGGAGAAATGGACTCCGACAGCAGATAAGGTTTTCCCTTCCTGCTTCCACCTGGTCAAAGTCTGTTTTACCTGAGGTCCAAAAAGAGTTAAACCATCAAAGGGGACTTTGGTAAAGGAAGACTTGAAGGATTCTGTAAAATTGCACAGACGCATCCAGGAATGTCTCCTAAGAGAGATCCCTGCTGCAGCTGCCCTGCTCACTCCGTCAGCTGCATAGGAAATCAGCCTCATGGGAGGAGTTAGCAATAAAGGTAAGGGTGGAGAGCTGCACAGATAACTTGTCAGCAGATCCCAAAGCTACTGAACCCTGAAGGGTATCTCCCAACTCCTTTAGGAGATCCCTTTGAAGCCTAGTAAAATGGGACAGGTAATTCAGTGATCATAAGGTAAAGGCCACTGAAGAAAAGTTACGCTTTCCATACCTATCCATCATCCTAGACTCTTTATTAGGAAGATGGATATTTGAGGATGTCTCTAATAACTCCTTCTTTGTGGCTGCTGCTACCACCATAGCATCCACAGGTACTCCCTTAGTCAGAAATGATTTGTCTTCTGGAGCAGTGATAAATTTGTTTGGCCTCCTCGGGACTGGCTCCACTGTGTCCGGAGAGGTCCAAGCTTTCCGAGATATGACCCATAACAGTTGGTCATATGGTGGTGTCACCCAGGAGGTGGAAGGTCGGAAACCAAAAGCCTCAAGGTACACTGATTCATCCTCAGTAGGGTTAGAGGTCTTCCAATCACCCCTGTGTCTAAGGATTTCAAGTATGTCTGCAAAAGAGACATCCCCAGATGGGGATCTTGGGGACCCTTCTGACTCATGCAAATCAGTGTCAGAAGTGACAGACTCAGGTGAGTCAATGTGCTTCCTCTTACAAAGTGTCTTCTGAGGGACCTCTCCGGTGGGGTAATCTGGGGAGGTCTCAGAAGAGGGGACACCTCCAATGGGGGTTCCTTGGGGCTCTGGTTCCCTGCACTCAGTGGCAGGTGGGGAAGAAGAGGTTGCTGCCAGTTGCTGGACGGACATCGGGTCCAATGGCAGGGCTTTAGCACTAGACAAAGCTTTCTCTATCACCTCGAAAGCCTTACCACCCCACTTCAAAGAAGACCTCCGCTCTGAGGAAATAGAAGGTTGACTCCGAGAAGGAGGGCAGGCTCCAAAGCGGACATGGGAGCCGAGCTCACATGAGCCAAAGCACCAACAGGGAGGGTCAGTTCCAAAGGAAAAACCAGGGTGACTATCCCTCTTGGTGTCGACTGGAGAGCGTCGGCTCCCAGACCCCTCGTCTTCAGACTGAGCCAATGAGGTTAGAGTTATCGGTTCCGAGGAAGCAGGAAGAATTCTTGGAACTGAAGGTTCCGGCACTAAAGGAACCAAAACATTAGACTCCACAGTCAGAGGAGGAACAGTAGACTGAAGATTGGATGGCTCCAAAGCCTTTGGGTCCAGAGGAGCTAACATTTTTGCCAGTGCCAGGCCACAGAGCAGCCTCTTCACCACCTGCTCTATATCCTCATCAGAAAGTGTCCTGGAGGAATGGGAGGAGACAGATGGAGATCTCCTCCTTTCCAAAATCGGAGATCTTAAGGTGAAACCGGTTCCAAAATCGGTAAGTGTCTTGACAGAGAAGATTGTCTTGGCACAGATGAAACAGATGGCATTAAGACTGAAGAAGCAGAATCAGAGCCAGAACTCTTAGGCTCCGTCACTTTTGATTTCTTCATCAGTTCTGAGACAGGAACAGATGGAGATTTCCTTTTATGACTTTTAGGAACTGTCTAACCTTGTTCCACCTGTTCTTTGAAGGAACTAGTCATAAGGCCCCTATCTATAAGTTTTCTTTTCCTTTCACTAAGAACCCTGGTGCTGAAGGCATGACAGAAGGTACAGGGTTCTTGCAAATGAGCCTCTCCAAGACAGTGCACACAACTGGTGTGACTGTCAGTCAATGACATTTTTTGAGAACATTTATCACATTTATTTAAAGCCAGAGGGGCAGTGTTCTTTGTGTTCTCTGTCTTTATCCTTAGACATATTTCTTTTGAGAAGAAAGAAAGTACAGTTTTGTACCTACCATAAATGTAGATGTTCGAGTGTATACCCTGCTGCAGTCATCACACTTGGGTTATCCTGCCATCAGGCGGTCCCGCAGTCGGCCCGAATTCCAAAGTCTTGGTCCGGCATTGGTTGATGTCGCTTCTTCCCTGACGTCAGTGCACCAGGGGTATATGAGAGGCATCCAATGCCATTTTCTTCAGTTTTTCTTGCCCCAGATGTCAGGTGCCCCTGGTGCTGAAGGCATGACAGAAGGTACAGGGTTCTTGCAAATGAGCCTCTCCAAGACAGTGCACACAACTGGTGTGACTGTCAGTCAATGACATTTTTTGAGAACATTTATCACATTTATTTAAAGCCAGAGGGGCAGTGTTCTTTGTGTTCTCTGTCTTTATCCTTAGACATATTTCTTTTGAGAAGAAAGAAAGTACAGTTTTGTACCTACCATAAATGTAGATGTTCAAGTGTATACCCTGCTGCAGTCATCACACTTGGGTTATCCTGCCGTCAGGCGGTCCCGCAGTCGGCCCGAATTCCAAAGTCTTGGTCCGGCATTGGTTGATGTCGCTTCTTCCCTGACGTCAGTTAACCAGGGGTATATGAGAGGCATCCAATGCCATTTTCTTCAGTTTTTCTTGCCCCAGATGTCAGGTGCCCCCCCCCCCCCCCCCAATGATGGTCAGTAGATAGTACCAATAATAAAAAGTATAGCATAAACAAAAAATCCCTCCAGCTATAAGCAAATACACCACAAAGGTTGTAACAGATTTTAAGGTATAGAAAGGTCTTAGGTTAGAGGGGATGGAGGGAGGGTAACCTGGACTGCAGCAGGGTATACACTCGAACATCTACATTTATGGTAGGTACAAAACTGTACTATGTTCATCATGTTACCCTGCTGCAGTCATCACACTTTTGTAGAATCCCAAAGCTAAGGATGGGAGGTGGAGTCAAACAGGGTTAGAGGAGGCTAGAAGGCCCTGCAAAACTGCAGTGGCGAAGCCAGCTCTAGTCTTAGAGTAAAGTGGTAAGTGGTAATGTTTGGTGAAGGTGTGTACTGAACTACAAGTTGCAGCTTCCGGAATATCCTTGGTTGGCACCCCCCTGATGAAGGCTGTAGATGTAGCTGCTGCCCTGGTAGAGTGGGGCCTTATGCTAGCAGGAACTGATTTTCCATGGTGGGTGTAGCAAAAACGTATGCAATGTCCTATCCATTTGGAAATGGTCTGTTTTGAGATAGCCTTTCCTTGTGATGCTGTAGCATAGGATACAAGAAGCTGGTCAGATTTTCTGAAAACTTTAGTTTTATCCAAGTAGTAACGTAGCTGCCTGTGAATGTCCAAGGAATGTAGGAGTCTTTCTCCTTTGTTCTTTGGATTTGGAAAGAAGGTGGGTAAATGGATGATTTGATTTAGAGCCACACTGGATACCACCTTAGGCATAAAGGAGGGGTTAGTTCGTAGAGAAACTCTGTCTTGATGAAAAATGAGGAAAGGCTCTACTGCCATTAGTGCCTGAAGCTCTGAAACTCTTCTCGCTGAAATAATTGTTAGCAGCAGGGCAGTCTTCCATGATATAAACTTTAAGTCAGCTGAGAAAGCTGGTTCAAATGGAGGTAGCGTAAGGTTTTCCAGAACAAAATTGAGGTCCCAGGTTTGTGTTGGTGCTCTCCTGGGAGGCCTAATGTTTTTGGCCCTTCTGAGAAGCTGCCTTAGGAGTGGATGTGAAAAGAAGGGAGGATCTGTGTTGTAGTGAGCTGAAATAGCTGAGGTGTGGATTTTAATAGATGAAAAAGAAAGCCCTTTGTGTAACATCTCAGTTAAATATTGCAGAATCTGAGGTATGTTAGGCTGAAGGGAATTATGGCCTTTAGCTTGGTTCCAGGCGCAAAACCCTTTCCATTTGTCTGAGTAAACTTTCCTGGTGCTGGGCCTCCTGGCCTCCAGAATAACATCCATAACAGCTTGTGAGAGAGGAGCTGGCTGGTTGCTTAGGTGATTTGCCATGCAGCCAAGTTTAAGATTTTGAGCTGGCTGTGTAGAATCGGATTGTCTTGCTGTGTGAGCAGATGGGTAATTTGTGGTAGAATCCATGGTGGGCCCTGGGCCATATTTCTTAATAGTGGATACCAGTGCTGGCGTGGTCAGTCTGGGGCAATGAGTATCATTCGGGGTCTCTCCATCCTGACTTTCAGCAGCACCTTTGTGAGAAGGGGTAATGGAGGAAAGGCATATACTGTCAGCATTTTCCAACTGAATGAGAGTGCGTCCACTTTCCAAGCTTGATGGTGAAAAGCCCTTGTGCAAAATTTTGTTAGTTGATAGTTTTGGGGGCTGGTAAACAGGTCTTTGTCTGGGAGCCCCCATTTTTGAGTTATCATTGCAAATACTTGTGGATCCAGTTTCCACTTGTGGGGATCCATGATGTTTCTGCTTTGGTCGTCTGCCAATGTGTTCTTTTTTCCTGGCAGGAATTGAGCTTGTAATTAAACTTGGTAAGCCAGTGCTGTGTTCCACAAGGTCATTGCTTGCCTGCATAGAGGGTAGGAGTGTGTACCCCCTTGCTTGTTTATGTACCACATTACTGTGGTGTTGTCTGTCCTTATGATAAGCTGTCCTGGATGTAAGAGGTCCTTGAAGGCTGTCAGAGCATTTTGTACAGCTAGCATTTCTTTTTGATTGATGTGCAGATTCCTTTGATCTGCAGTCCATATGCCTTGAATGCACCGTCCTGCCATGTGTGCCCCCCAGGCATAGTCCGATTCATCTGTTGTCATAGTTTGCCTGGCTGGGGGTAAGGTGAAAGGCTGACCCTTGTTGAGGTTACATGCCTGTGACCACCATAGAAACTCCTGTTGAAGGCAGGGAATGAGAGGTATCATTGTTTCCAAGCTGTGGCTGTGTTGAGTCCATACGCTTTTTAGGTACCATTGTAATTTCCTCATATGCAGTTTTGCAAATGGTATTAGTAGTATGCAAGATGCCATGAAGCCCAAGGCCTGCAGAATTTTTCTTGCAGGGAGTTGGGACTTTGTTGCCATTGTTCTGAAGTATTGAGTTAATTGTAGTTGTTTGTCTGGCGTCAGATAAGCCATCTGGGCCGTTGTATTCAAGCTGGCACCCAGGAATGTCATATTTTGTGAGGGCACTAGTTTTGATTTCTTTTTGTTTACTGTGTACCCTAGGCAACTTAGAAGATGTTTTACAAAAGCCAGGTGTTGTAAGAGAATGTCCTTGCTTTCTGCTTGGATGAGGCAGCCGTCCAGGTATGGGTATATTTGAATTCCTCTTTGTCTGCAGTATGCAATTACTGGTGCCAGGCATTTTGTGAAGACCCTGGGCGCAGTAGATAAGCCAAAGGGCAGTGCAGAGAATTGGTAATGGGTTGAACCTGCAATGAAACGGAGGTATCTTCTGCAATTTTGTCTGATAGGGACATGCAGGTATGCCTCCTTGAGGTCCAACGTTACTAGCCAAGCTTTCTTGCCCAACATGGGAAGAAGCTGCTGTAGTGTTAGCATCTTGAATTTGGGTACTTGCAAGAAGGTGTTTAAAATTGAAAGGTCCAGAATGGGTCTCCAAGCATTTTCCTTTCTGGGGACTAGACAGAGCCTTGAGTAAAATCCTTGGCCTTGCTCCTGTGTAGGTACCAGTTGAATGGCTCTCATGTCCATGAGAGCTGTAATTTGTTTTTGTGCCTCTGCCCATTGATTTTGTGGCAGGTTTGGTATTCCTTTTATCCTTGGCAAGGTGTGGAAATGGAATATGCATCCTTGTGAGATAATGTCTAGGACCCATTTGTCCTTTGTGACGATGCGCCAGTTGTCTGCAAAAAGTGCTAATTTTCCTCCCAAGGGAGCTGCCAAGAGAGTTTTGCTTGGCAGTTTGAGGTTTAAGTCATTGTGTTTGCCTTCTAGTAGTTTGGGACCTGTCTTCTCCTCCCTTCTGTGTTGCAGTGCCCCATTGGCGAGGTTTGTAAGGGATTTCTGCTTGTCCTCTGCCCCTTGGGCACCTGTATGTACCTCTCTGTGGTCTGTCAGAAGCTGGAAAGGACCAATTTTTTAAAACCTCCTCTGCTTTAACCCCAAATAAGACATCCTGCTGTAAGGGTGCATCTAGTAACTTTGCTTTAACATGATCAGGCAGAGATTGTTCCTTTAACTAAGCATGCCTACGTATAACAGACCCAGTAACAGCTGCTCTAGAGGAAGCTTCCAAGGCATCAAAACCAGATTGTAAAGTATGTTTGCCCACCTGTTCAGCTGCATGCAACAGATCCTGCATTTCCTTGAATTCAGACTGTTGAGGGTGAGTGCCCATCTTTTGTTTTATTTGAGACATTAGGAATTGTTGGTATTTAAGCATGTGAAATTGACAATTTAGTGCTCTCATAGCTAGAGTAGCTGAGGTGTAAACCTTCTTCCCCCACCTTTCTAGTGCTCTGGAGTCCCTTTCAGAGGGTACAGGATTTTTAGCCATAGAAGCCTTAGCCCCTTTGGGACCCTGGGAGATTGTCTCTGGATCAGCAACAGGGCTTTTGTATAGGAATTTGTGTGAGTCAGGCACTCTATAGTATCCATCTGGTTTGGCTGGAGCAGGAGGCAGAGAATCTGGATTTAGACTAGATTCTAAGAAAACATCATCCACAATGTCTAAAACTGGGGGGATAGCAAGTGGTCTGTGCTGGGGGAGTAAAAGAAACTCTCGGAGCCTTTTCTTTGAGTCGGAGTAGTCCTGACCTTCCCAGTGGAAATGTTCCCTCATGGTATGTAAGGTTTCCCCAAAGGAATAATCTTCAGGGGAAGAAGCTGAGGGAATGGAGTCTTCAGCATCAGAATCTTCATAAGGGGGAAAGGAGTAATCCTGTTCCTCAGAGGAGCCTGAGGAATCAGACACTTGATCAGAGGAGGCATAATCCTCCTCTTGTCTAGGCCTTTTGTCGGGGGGGGGGGACCCCTGATCAAAGAAATCAAATCTTCAGCCATTTTAAACATCTGTTTCTTAGGCATAGGGCCTTGACCTGGAGAATGAAGTGTAGTCTTTTTTGGTTTTAGAGGAGTCTTAAGCTTAGCATAAGATTTTATGGTGAGAGTAGTTGGTCTGAAGACACCTTCAGAAACCGAAGGTGTTTCTACAGCACCAGCTTCTCCTTCGGCAATGTTGTTGGTAGGGCCTAAAGAAAATGGCTGTGTCGGCCTAGAACTCCCTGCTGGAGAATCCGAAGCAGTCTGGGGATCCAATTCAGCGGTAGCCAGGGGTTGCGTAGGTGCCTCACTGAAAACCAGAGAACCGGCGACTGGCCCAGCCGAGGCCTCGGAGTCTGGCTTGGATCTAGGCTGTCTTTCTTTATCTTTGCATTTTTTATGCACGCTGGTAGTCGGTTGCTCCGACGGCATAGTGTAATTAAATTTTTTACCAAAGTAGTGTCGTGCAAAATCAAAGCGTCGCTTTATAGTTCGCTTATTGAACCTAGCACAAACCGACAACCAGTGACGTCGTGGTCTGGGCCTAGGCAAGGTATACAAAAAGAATGAAAGTCCTTATGAGGCATTTGCTTCCCACAAGAAATGCAATTGTTAACTTTTTCTGACATCGGACTGAGGCAAGAAAAGATTCCCCAACGGAGTACTTAGCTTTGAAGACTTCGGACTGAAACTCGATTCGAAAATCTCAGGTGTCGGCTGACCGGCACTTGTGAACTGCTTCTGCTTCGGGCACCATGCGGCAAGAAAGAATGAAGAAAATGGCGTTGGATGCCTCTCATATACCCCTGGTGCACTGATGTCAGGGAAGAAGCGACAGCAACCGACGCCAGACAAAGACTTTGGAATTCGGGCCGACTGCGGGACCGCCTGACGGCAGGAAAACCCAAGTGTGATGACTGCAGCAGGGTAACACGATGAACATCCATGCAATAACAAAAAAAACAATAATACAACTATAAGAAGAAGAAAAATATTTTTGTTTTTTTGTTTTTTTATAGAGAAAGACAAAACCTAGCACACATAGGAAAGGCCCTCTAATTTAAACGGGCGACTATGGCCCTCTAGCTAAAATGGGCCATATAATCCTTAAGAAAGGTGACAGGGGTAGCAAACTCTCATGACAATCACTCAAATAATAAAGAAAAAACTATTAAAGAGAAAGGTGAAGCGATATAGTCAAAAATATTTCACTTAGCCAATGAGCCAGTAAGAAGACAATCTCGAAGCTTTCGTGGCAAATGAGATCTGGGGAGTTGCCATGGTGCACCATGGGATATGGGATAACTTTGAGCCAGTAAAAGCTCTCAAGCTTTAGTATCGGCCGAGTCGGAGCCGAGGATTGGCTCCAAACCCATCCAGCAAGAATTACGGCAAGATAGGATTACATAACATCCATGATTATCAATGGTATAGGTGGGGAGAAGGCAACGCTTACTGAATGTTAACAGGCCAGGTGTAAGTACCTCTAATTCTATCAGGCTGTATGAGGGAAGTCATGGAAACAGACCACTGCCTGGAAGGACCAAGCTAAGACTTCTGATTACTGATATGAGGCAAGGTTGGGGAGTTAATCACTAACAGGAAAGGGGAGTGGCATGCAACTGAAATCACTGGGAAGTTGCACAGGTGATCAGTATGTCTGCTTATCTGGGCAGGAAGGTTGTTCATACTAGGGGTGCAGGCTCAATGATCATTGTTAGGATGTCAGGGGTTCAACAGCACTATTCACCACTGTGATGAGAAAGGGAATTTGGGGGTAGTTGTCATTTGCTAACAGTGTTTGAGAGGATCTGGGGAATTGAATGAAATCACGTTAGGGTATTAAATAGCTGTTGTCAGGGGTGTGTTTGTAAAATATTTCCACATTCTACACAACCCTATCAGTCAACATCAGTTAAATATGGGAGTGCATACTTTAAATGTGTGAGTGCATTATGTACATCAGTATAACAATAACACAGGTATGCAGCAATTAGCAAAGATAGCTCTGAACTGGGTTTCTCAAAGATACCTCTTATTCCTGCTGTATGCATGCTTATACCAGAAAGAAGGGGGTGCATAAAACATGTCTGCAGTTTATTTGTTAGCTATTAATCTCTCCAGTATTTATTTATTTATTTATTAGCATTTGTTTACCGGGATAGTCTGATTGGGCACAAGTTGTGACCCCTTTTAAGTGGAGTCTGGGGAGAAAAGCTCCACAATCAACATATAATATACATGTATTCAGGAAATATACACAGAAATATGACAGACACAAAAGTAGAGCATAACAGGTAATTCAACAACAGACTATAACAGATACGCAGTTTTTACACAGAACTGAAAAATAATTTGTAATATAAGGTACAATAGTTGAGAATTATTTAGTTATTCAAGTAAACATAAATATAGTAGGAAAACATCATTAGTTTAGATTCAGTTAGGGAGGGGTTTCAGTACTGAAGTTTGTGAGATGGCAAAAAGGGTGAAGCTTTACATCTGGACATTAGAGAAAATAAGATTCAGTAGAACATGTTTGAGTTGAAAGGTTACTGAAATTAATATGAATTCTAATGAAGTTAGAATCAGGGAGTTCATGTCTAGAAAGAGGCCAGTCAAAGTGGACTCCCTCAGGGAATCAGTCCTTGGACCACTCCTTTTTGGCATTTACTTCTCTGAAGTCAAGGCTAATGTCAATGGTCTCTGGCTGACAAAATTTGCAGCTGATTGCAAATTAGAAGCTGTCATTGAATCCCACGCTAATACAAATGTTCTCCAGGAAGGGCTGACAGACAAATAACTGGTTTCAGAGCCGTGGGCTAATATTAAAAATGCATAACAGTACCCTTTGGGAAGTCATCCATCCCTGGTAAATATCAAATTGACAACACACTCCTTAGAGCTGACCAAATAGTCAGGGAATTAAGGACACACATAAACATTACTCTATCCTTTGACCAGCATGTGTCTACAGTAGTGAGGAAATCATTCTGTGCTGTGCAACGTATAAACAAAAGAGTGGAATCTAAGTCCAAGGAAGTCACTGTTCCACTGTATTCAGCAGTCATCAGACCTATCATTTAGTACAATGCCCTCATTGGTATGTACCTAACAAGGTATATCCAACAAGTGGAACATCCACATATGTTCCTCACTAAAAGAATATAGAGAATAAGTAAAATGTCCTATACAGGCTGCCTCAAGGACCTAATCTCTGTACTCTGTCTCCTACAAGCTGTTGAGGACCGATCTATGCCTGGCATACAGGAATTGCCAGACCGCACTCTGATGGACCTCCTGCATATCTGCAAAACAAACAGCAGCAGAATGACCCATTCAAAAGACTTGAGCCTTGCCTGTGATATAAACAGGACCTGCTGGACAGGCAGGTATGTATCTCAGAGACTGCCCCATCTCTGGGTTCCCATCCACGTGAAGTGGATTTCCTCCCTAACCCAATTCAAGTGTAACGTGGACAGTTGGATGGGGAACAGGAAAGTCATCTCTGGCTTGACACCAGCGTGTCTAATGGACACAGGTAACCTGTAAATGGTTCATTTCCCAAGACTCTGCTTACACTTATTAAGGAAACCAGAGCTTGTCAAAGATTTGGGATGCATGGCTAGGCTTAAAAAGGCTTTTGTGATTGTTAGCCTTGTAATCACCTATGAACCTATAGAGTGGCAGCTGGTGACTTCAAATCAAAGGGGGCTGCAGGATACAGCTGAATGGGTGTGGTCAGCTAGAAAAGGGTGTGGCCAACTAGAAAGGGATGAAGCTATGTTGCAGAAATACTCATTAACTCACTAATTATTTTCTATTCATCTTAAAATACAGACAAAAAAGTATTACAGTTTTGCAAAGATATAACTACAACAGTAAACAGCAGGGTAATTTGTTTAATTCACACCCAGCCCCAATTCCCAGTGCCTACCCCACCCACAACATCTGATTTGATCTTGCGAGGTTAAAAACAAAAACAACAACAAAAAAAGACAATACTGTCATTAAGGTAAGTATTCTTTTTTCACATAAACAACACTCAGTTCAGAGCTTATGGTTGATCTTACTTCACTCAAATGCACATTAGTCTTGCAAAGCAAGCTAGAACTGCAGTCATTCCATTTGCACATAAGCATTGACCCATCCCAACTGCCTACCCAGAGAATCTGCTTTGAGCCTACAAGGTTTAAAATAATGAAAATAAAAGACCACTGTTACATTACTGTATTTCTTTCACATCACATAGCCAAAAACTTGAATGTGATCTTACTTCAGTTCACCCATACACACTTTACTCATGAAAAAGTAGAGTTTGTTTCAACAACAAAACATTGATAAGCCATCCTAATTTATCTTGACTAACCCTGCAAAAAATACTAGGTTAAAAAAAAAAACAGATGTCATCCACAAACTGCTCTCCAGAACACACTGCATACCTAGTATCTCTTTGACTCCTGCCAGGATATTATATTAAAAAAAAAAAAAAAAAGAAAGCCATCAACAGCCTCCAAAAGACATCGATCACTAGCATCTGGCTGACACTCCCAGAGTATTATGTTAAAGAAAGAAAATCATCAACAGTACCCAAAACCCACTGCCTCCAGTGTTAAAAACTCTGTGAGCATACTGTTTTATGCTTTACTTCTACAGTGATTACAGATATTTGGATTTAATTTACAGCTAACCGGGAAAAGCCGAAAGACACAACAACAACATTTCAAATTTTGTAGCATAAACACTGACAGACATTTAGTAAACAAAACAATACAGTCTTACAGTGAAAACAGACTCAGCATTAAAACTTCTCTGCCTTTGAAACTCATTCATTGAAACAGCACTGAAACCCACACTCAAAGAAAATGCATTTGACTAGTGGCGGGTTAAGGTTACCTTTGGGCTGTTTTCAAATCATAGGCCCCTTGGACACATTTAGGACCATGAAAACGATCTTTGATTCACCTTACTGATTTATTCAATTATAAAATATATTAATTACATCATATCCCTTGTATAATACAGCAGCACTTCTCAGACTGCCAAAACTATATAAACAAACACAAATGACTGTAAAAACAAGAAAAGAGAGTCATACGTTCACACTTAACTCTTTTATTCCACAAAATGTCAGTATGAAGCACTTTTCATTAAGCTAGATAGCAAAACTGCTTCAGATAAAAAAACCTTGCTTGACTAATGTTTAAATATACATCATGTGACTACATTGGTCATTATAACACATTCATTATTCATTAGCAAATCATTGAATTTAAACAAGAGACTTATAAAGTCAGAAACTAGAATCAAAACTAAAAAAGTCAGAAACTTAAAATGTGCTTGACATTCCCAACAAAAGATCTTTTTCTCTTTCATTTGTTTTTTTAGATTTACTTGATATTTAAATTCATACTAAAATATATATATGTGTGTAGAAAGGAAATGTATTTAAAAAGATTTTTATTTGTATGTATATGTATATGAGCTTTTATCTCCTTAGGGCTTTCAATTTTAGAATGCTTGTGATAGAGCAGAACTCATTCAAGCCTGGATACTGACAGGCATTTAGTTTAAGTTGCCATAACAGTTCTGCTCTTTCAAGTAGTAAGGGCACTGGTCCACCTCGTATATCTGTCTGGACTTGGTCAATGACTTTAAACTTGAATTTATGCAAAACCGACCTTAAGTTTAAAGAGAGGGTTTAGGAACATATTTACAGTATAGTAAAGAAAAAAACTTGACAATGCACTAGCCAAACATTGCAGTGACTTTCCAGATCCAGATTTCCAGACACACACACACACACACACACACACACACACACACACACACACACACACACACGCAGTGCATTCACAATTTTCTATGTACCCTTTTTTTTCCTCTTCATTTACAATGAAGTTTTATTTTACTTGCCAACTGTACTTACTTTATCTGTTCTGTGTTGTGTTAAATGTCAAGAACATAACAATTGTTTCACTGGGCCACTGACAATGAATCTTACCACCTTATTCTGATCTTAGACTTCATATCTGTAATGGAACTGCAGGCATAACTCTCAACATCTTTGTTCAAAAATCAAGGAATAAGCCAAAAATAACTGGGAGGAGGGGAGTCCTGGGGGAGTCCCAAAATCGGGATTTTTTTTTTTTATAATAGTTACTAGAGCACCATACACAGTTTGCATAGTTCTCAACTCACCCTAATTTTGCCCCATATATTTTTTTCCTTGTCCTTGATTTGATTTTTTGGTAAACCATTAAAGATTACAGACAGTGATGGCAGATATTAGTTTATTACATGCACAGAAATTGAGTCTTATAAATCAACAGATTTTGCATCAACATGTATTTTCTGAACACTAACAAATATTAAACTGAAATTGTCTGGCATTTCTGACCAACTGAATTGAGTGATTTAGCACAAGAAAAAAATATGTGACAGGACAAAATGCAAGGCAAAACCAGGGACATTCTGCAAGTTGTGTAAAGTCTGATATGTAATACAAACATCACAATGAGACTGTAATTTTGTAACCACCATCATGACCTATTGCAAAATCCCATCAAATCATTTAAACTGGAAATTACATGCCTTCTACTTACAACAGCAACTCAAATTCTGTTTATTAAAACATACTAAACAGCTACTGCGACACTAAATGAAATAACTTGCAATATAATGGGCACAATTTTCTTTTTCTTTCATTTTTTTCCTTTTTACTTGCACAGGGATGCATTTGTTTCTGTAAAATGTTCTAAGCAAAACAAGTAATACGCAAGACTTCATTTAGATTTGTGCATTTATATGCTACTCCATTTCATAACAGTGATATCATGACATTAAGTTGGTGGTTTTACATTTAACTCTATGGGCTGAACAGTTTAAACACTTAAAGAACTGAGATCCAATGTCATACAACCATTCTAACTAATAAACGAAAAAGAAAAATACATCACTAAGGTCCCATGTCTCAACCTCTTAGTGCAAGAAATCTGGACAAAGCCTAAAATAATGGGGATACAATGGCCTGAAAAGAAGGACAGATTGTAATACTGCTCATTTTAAATTAGAAAGTTGTTAGAATAATAGGATTTGTGTTGACATGCAATTTACTGAAGGACATGAAGTCTGCAACTTGTATATATGTCATTATTTAGTGTTTTCAAGCCTCTGTGATTTGCCAAAAATCCAAAACATTTTATGAGAAACAGACCAAAAATATATGGTTAAATCTGGACATTCTGGGAAAATCTGAACAGTTGAGAGGTATGCTAAAGAGAAATATTAATGGCGTTTATTAAGGCTATCACTTTAAAATGAATTGCATCTCACTAGCTCAGTAGCTTTCTAACAGGCCAGAGTGAATGTTTCTACTTCAGACAGAAACCATACCAAGTATTTATCACATGCAGGTTGAATGGATCTGGCACACTTTTGAGTTTGTGTCATTTGCTGTACACAACTTTCTTGCTAGATTCTGTGTTTGAGGTGGGTATAACCGCATAACTTGGAACTCACTGCACAGTTCTTTATTTTACCTGCCACTCACCTTTTTTCTCTTGGCAAATACAGTTTGACAGTAACTAGAGAATAAACTAATAGCAGGTGCAACAGAGACCAGGCAGATTGCCAGCAATATAATTAAACAAAATAATCAGATTGTCATAGTCGACTTTCACAACATGAATATTTACTACACAGGAATATATCTAAGGAAGGCATCTATCAGCAAAGACATGTGTACCTAGACATAATCAATATGCTCAAGTTAGCTTTTTTTTTACTTAACATGTTTCAGAACCTACATATCTCACATACACCAGAACATGGGTAACTGCCTAAAGCATTGCATGCAGCACAGATCTGCACACATGCTAAATACCTGCAGCGCAAATCTGCTCGCACACACACCCACACACACACACACACACACACACACACACACACACACACACACGCACACACACACGCACACACACACACACACACACACACACACACACACACACACACACACACACACACACACACCAATACATGCAACGCAGATCTGCACACCCACATGCCAATACATGCAACGCCTGGAGAATAACCACAGTAATGTCCTTACACAGGCATGGTCCTCCAGTTGATCCTTGGAAATATTTCCCTCTTTCTGTTTTTTCCAATCCATTATCCAGGCAACAGGTCGCCATCAAACAAGTTGAAGTTAAGGTGCACTGTACTGCTCTGTCTGCTGTACTGTCCAATCAAACTTCAAGTACTGCTGCTGACTCCCTGACTGTTTCAAATTCTGGCTCTCTTTTTCCCAGAGTGGGAAGACAGTGAAACCAAGAAGAGAAGCAATCAGTAACCATCCAGCCATCCACATCATGTACATGACTGCGGACGTGATAGTTCAATCCCTTTCCAATTTACTGTGGTTACAAACCGCACAGACTTCTGGGCATCTGTGCACTGATGCCTTCTCTTCTTAATCTGGACTGCTTTTACAACAATCCAGATTTACAGAAACTAGTTTTTTTTTTTTTTTAAAACTCAGAACTCGCTGAGCAAACTCAGTTTGAGTTCTGGAACTTTAACAGTGAGTCAGTCGAACTAGCAGTCACAGCTAAGCAGCCAGTATACTAATTTAAATATTTTATTTTTTAAAATGTTGTTCTTTCTTTTCACAGCTGGGGAGCTGCAGCCCTGCAGTCCGATAGCACGAGCCATGACCACTGCAAAGTATCTAAGCGAGATTGTTTAAGCTGAGATTTAAAGGACTTGAAATTATTATTTTGCCTCTAGGCAAGAAGTAAGCATCCCAGAGCCTTGAGACATAAGAAGAGTATGGCAAAACACCTGTGGAGTTATTGGATTTGTTCATGGAGAATCTCAGTAAGCTGAGATTTAAAGGACTTGAAATTATTATTTTGCCTGTAGGCAAGAAGTAAACCATCCCAGAGCCCTGAGCCATAAGAAGAGTATGGCGAAACACCTGTGGAGTTATTGGATTTGGTCATTTGAAGCAGTAGTTTCTTGGATGAATGAAGAGTTCTGCTTGGTTGATATTGCTGAATTATGTTACTGTAATCAGTCCATTATTATATTTTACTCAGCTTTTATCCTCATATGCAGTATGACCTAAATAATGGATAGCTAAAGAAATTAATATGAAATAGAGTAGTCAATGGGCAGTATAGCATTCAGGAAATATAAGGCATCATATAGCATCCCCAATTGCTGCATCAGACCTGCTGGGAAAGAAGAAAATATATTTTATTTTTAGAGGGTGTTCAAGTCTTTGAATGAACATGTGCATATTAGTACAAGTAATACCATGAACCATCCAAAGGGCTATACTAAAAGGTAATTTGCAGGGGGGGGGGGGGCTACTGAGCACTTGGTCCACTGTTCCAAGAGATGTGATAAAATAATCCTGTATTGTGATTTTTTTTTCTGTCTACTGTCAGGACAATGTTTACAAAAAGTTCCTGGATGTTTTCCCAGTTCTAGATATTTTAATATCTTACTATAATGCACCTCTAGGAAAGCTTTATTGAAATTTTAACAAGAGCTTATGATTTCTTTTTCTTTCCTTCTTTCTTTCTCTCTTTCTTGGGAAAGACATGTAGACTTGTCTTATAATAAAATTGAAAAGACATGATTTTTTTCTTACTGAAAAAATAAATAAAACTTCAGTTACATACAGATTACTAGCACACTCCATCTTACAGTATTTTTATCCAAACTCATCTCTTAAATGCATCTTTACTGGACCTCCTGAATATGACAACTGCCTTCATATTGTCATATAGCATTCTAACACTATACTTTATGGTTCATTTACAGAATCTCTTTTGGGGTTATGATATCATAAGTTTGCTTTGTTTTTGCATTTGTGAATCAGAAAAAGATTATGCCAAATATCTGGTATAAAAAATATTTTATAAACACTGGTACTTTCAATAGCCCACCCAACGTAACAACATAGCTGTTTTACAAACAGACCTATGTAGATACAAATGGAAGATGTATTTTTTCTGGGTCTTTTTATTTCTCACTGTCTGCTAACCTTTAAGTTCCCTATTTCTCTTGTGGCTTTTGTGTTTTGGTGGGATATTATCCAGGCAACCATCAGTGTTTACTGCTTAGCCCTACTTTGTGAGAGGTTGGTTGATTGATTTTCCACACTGTAGATTCAGCATATTTACTCCCCGTCCCTGCTATAAAGTGTGAACTCTCTGTTGGTGGGCACCTGTCCTCAGCTCTAAGACTGCAGTATTATGCTATCTGTTGTCAGATAGGTGCCAGTTTTGCACTGGACTGTGCTGCCTTTCCCCCACCTAAGATAGGACAGCTGATGTCAGCCTCTCACTCCCACCTTCCCAGGCTGACTCTAGAATGCTCAGGTCTCTCACTTATGCCAGGATGTCTGAATGAAAAAAATACTTTATCCTACTGCAAAACAGCCAACCTTCAGTGGAAGTAGTCACATTAAATGTGTTGTTTGAATCAGGTCAACCAGAATGGTTGGAGCCTCCTTTTTCAGTTGGAGCCTCCTCCTTCCCTGCGATTTTCACCACTTGACACTTAGGTTCATAGGTAGGTACTAGGCTATCTGCCCAAAGGCATTTATAAGCCTAGCTGGAATGTGTTGGCTTTTGCCACCCCCTTAGATTAGTTCCCTGTGCCTCTTTCCAGCATAGCCACTGAAGTGATCCCCGAGGCAAACTTCCTGTTTCCCATCCACTCGTCAAGGCTTCTCTTGAAGAGTGTTAGTGAGGAGCTCTGCCTAACGTAGATTGGAATCTTGTTCCAGAGCATGGGAAGTCTCTGGGACAGGAATCTATCCCTCCAGCATGTCCTATTTATTGTTGTGGTGAGGTTTAGATCCCTGGAGCGTGTGGCTCGAGGGGATATGGTTTCTTTAGGTGGAGCATGTCCATCATTTCTGGGTTGGACATGGCCTTGTATGTAAGGCAGAGATCACCTCTGAGTAGGCGGTATGCAACCGAGTACAGATAGAGTTTCTTCAGTCGAGCTGCATAGGGCATCTGTTTGAGGACAGTGATCCTCTTGGTGAGGTACTTCTGTGGTCTTTCCAGATGTTGCAGGTGTCTTGTAAGGTACATCCCAAATGGGACATTGTACTCTATGATGGGTCTGATGAGTGATGCATCGAGGGGCACAATGACCTCTTTTGATCTGGATGCAAACCCATTTGTGATTAGGTGGGCCACATAGAAGGATTTTCTAACCATTTTGGCAACGTGATTATCAAAGGAGAGATTACTATCTACTTGGGTCCCAAGATCCCTTACTTCATCTTCCGTATTTAGGGGGCTACCACCTATGTGGTAATTTGTGGGTACTTTGTTTTTTCCAAAGGGGATGACTATGCACTTTTTGGCATTTAGCTTGAGGCCATGGTTTTGGAGGATGTCTGTGTTAGCTGGAGAGTCAATTATAGTCCCTAGTTTGCAGTCATCTGTGAACTTGGTCAGCCAGAGTCCTCCTGTGCTTGCTGTACCTCTGAGAAGTACATGCCGAACAGGAGGGGTCCTAGGACTGAGCCCTGGGGAATGACACTTAGAATTTCAGTTTAAACTCTAAAATCCTATCCAGAAATGCACTGCAGCATACAGCCACTCTGTTGTAAACTAATATCTTCTGTCATTGCCTCTAATTGCTTATTACTGCAAGCTGACCATCAGCTTCTCCATTCCCCTTGGTTTTCATTCAGGAAAAATATTGTTCATTTCAGAAAAAAGTAGTAATTACATTTCCTCCTAAGTGTAGAAGATTAATGAATGAATGAATGAATGAATTAATTAATTAATTAATTAATTAATTAATTAACTGATTAATCAATTAACTCATCAGTGCATATGTTTATCTATCTATCTAGTTAAAGTGGCCTGGGAAACATTGGTCTATATATAACCACAATCCTCTTACTAAACATGTAAAAAATGATGCAACATATAGTAGTACACGAATAAAGAAATCCACATTCAGCATTTATGAAACTGTCTAGTGGTTTAGCATGTAGCAGCACACTTGCCTTTGATGCTGAAAAATCAGAAGACTGGGTGTTGTTTTCTGACACAACATGCTTGGATTTAATTTCCTGCTGCCACTGTAGTACAACAAAACAAGGTGCTGCACGTTTCAGTGTGCCGACCTTCAGATGAGATGTTAAGCTGAGGTCAGTCTGCCTGCACTGGGGGTGGCTCAGTTGGATGTAAAATATCCCATAACACTTATTGAAAATAGGAGTTATGTTTTGTTTACTGCAAAATATATACACAGACAATGACATAACATATTTACCCGTATTTATATCAACTGAAAAACAGTTCATGTGTTATTATACAATACAAAAGAAGACATAGCTAGCCAATATTGCCAAAAATAAGCAAGAAAACAAGCACTACAGATTCACAGTGTAGAACATACACCACAACATGTACAACTTTCATGAGGTACAGACAATAGTCACATTGTATTCTGAAAATTATATTGAAGTAAAACATCCCCAAATGATTTCCAGTTCCCCACAACTGCACTACTAAGCTACACAGATGCCAATTTTCACTAGCTACTTGCAAAAGATTTTTTAATTTAACAAGCTTTCTCCAGCAATATGGACTACTCTTCTCAATAGCATCAGTGCTTCAAATTATTTTTTAAAAAAGCTGAAATCACACTTAGCTCAGGAATGCAAATGTAAATGTTTTAAGAGATGTTAGCACATACTGGCAAAATTCCAAGCACCCCAAACCTAGTACACAACACAGCATATGCTGACCTGTTTACAAAATCCATGTACAGCCATGTTGACAGCTGTATAAAGTGAGCTGTGCCCACTCTTATTAAGAATAAGGCAAACTCAAAAGACAAGTAACCCTGGTGGAATCACAGTATCAACTGGTTATACATCAACAGAAAAGAACATCTTGGCCAAGTGTAGGAGGAAAAAAGCCCAATATACTGAAAACACCTTAGCCACTCTAAACAGGCAGCTAAGAGGGTTAATTAATACTTCAAGAGCTAAAGTTGAAAAAAATTGCATCTCAGGCAAAGGACAGCTACAAAGCTTTCTACAGCTATGTCTGTAACCTCAAGAGAAATACACAACAATGTGCAGAACTTAATGTAAATGGCATCACCCACACTAAACCAGAGGCCATTGCCAACCTTTTGCTTTACAGGTTTAGCTCAAATTTCTCTCTGACTCCCATCCAATAGTCCAAAGAAAAAAATACATACCACAATATCCCCAAATATTACTAGGGAACAGTCATCAATGCACCTTCCAAGGCCAAATACACTACATCAGTGGGCCCTGACAATATCTTGGGATGCTTACTAAACAGCATGAAATATAACCTCTCTGTTCCACTTGAATCACTTTTCAGCTAGAGCCTGCAGTCAGATTTTGTGCCCAAGGAATGGAGTAGGGCTACAGTCATTCCCCTGCACAAAGGAGGTCAGTCCACCGATCCGAGTAACTACAATCCCATGAGTCTGACCAGCCTCATTTGTAAGGCCATGGAAATAACCACAATGGGCATGATAAATGAGGACAAAGGTAACAGGCAAATGCTGGATCCATCAGTTCAGCTTTGTTAAAGGAAGGCCACCAAAGCAATGAATGATGGGAAGACAGTACACACAGCTCACCTTGACCTGGCCAAGGCTTGTGATATAATACCCCACTCAGGCATTATAGACCAGCTCACTAAATTAGGTTTAAACCCTTTTATCACCCACTGGATAGCCAACTGATTCACTGACAGGGCCCAGAAAGTCAAAATAGACAAGGCCAGTCACTAGCAGGGTCCTCCAGGGCACTGTATTGGGCCCTCTCCTTTTTGGTATATATTTCTCTGAAGTGGAAGCAAACACTGATGGTTTATGGCTAACTAAGTTTGCAGATGACTGCAAGCTGGAAGTTAACACTGACTCCAGTGCAGACACTAGCATTCTTCAAGAAGGCATATCTCTGACTAACAAATGAGGCCAAAGCCATAGTATTAAACTCAGTGCTAAGAAATCCATAATTGTACCCTTTTGAAGTCATCAATCCCTGGCTAATTACCATGTTGATAATGCACCCCTAAGAGTTGACCCAGTGGTCAGGGATCTGGTTACACACATACACAGTAGCCTTATCTTTGAATACCACATGGCCACAGTTGTCAGAAAATGCTTTTATGTTCCATATCTTGTAAGTAAGGGCATACAAGGTATCTAGGTCCAAAGAGGTCTTTATGCCAATGTACTCTGCCCTTATCAGACCAATCAAAGAGTACAATGCTCTCTTCATTATGTACCTGACAAGGCATATGTAGCAACTAGAGTGACCTCAGAGATTCCTTACAAAAATAAAACAAGATGTAACAAACCTGCCTTACGCAGAGTACATTAAAGCCCTTTCCCTCTACTCAGCCTCCTATAGATTGTTGAGGGATGATCTATGACTGACTTACAAGGCATCCGCAAACCCCATAATTATGAATCTCCTGCATATTTGTAAGTCAGACAGTACCAAAAATACAAGGTCTAGGGACTAGAATTTTGTCTGTGACTTAAAACAGAACATGCTGGAGAAACAGATATGTGTCCCAGAGACTACCCCATCCTATGGAACAGGCTTCACACTCACGTGAAACTGAGTTTATCTATTACCCAATTTAAGCACAACCTAAACCAGTGGATGGGGAATAGGAAATTTACACCAGGCCAGGCACCCATGTTCCTTATGGACAGAAGTAGCTTATAAATGCCTGGCCTTCAATGTCCTGTTTGGATACAGGATGTCATTATTCTTTCAGGAAAACTTGACTAGGGTTAGAAAGTCCATCCTCCCAGGCTGTTACCTAGGAACAATCTATGAATCTATTATTTTTTGTTGCTTTTGCCTTAACAAAAATGCATTATTGTTACAAATGACAGATTTGTTAATCTTTGATTCTATTTGTATACACTTTTGAAATGTGTTGTGTTCCATTTGTTACAGAATCTTGTTCACTACACCTGTAAATTACTATTTAAATTACTGATCGTACTCTTACTCTTAACTGTTGGTGTCAATGTTGTAATCCTTTGTGTGTCTGTTTGCTCTCAAGGTAAATTTCTTAGCATCCATGTCTAGAACACATAATAAGTGGGTTATGATGGGTGAACCAATCATAATCTTCTGTATTATAGCATATATATATATATATATATATATATATATATATAAAAAAAAAAATATATATATATATATATATATATATATATATACACACACACACACACACACACACACACACACACACACACACACACACACACACACACGCACATATATCTGTGATGTGTTTTCACAGAAACCATCTGGTGAATGCTGTAGATTCCTAAAATTGTAACTCTAAGTTATTATCTTGTATTCAGAAATCTTATTACATAAAAACAGGGGACCTAAACACAGGTCACATTAGATGGGAGTAATTTTCTTCTCCTATGGTCAAGAAAGTAAATATATATAATATTACACTGCCTGGCAGAGCCAGGGTTGTTACTCAGAATGTTTCTTGTAGGACTAGGAAAGTAATATCCTGAACATAACTGTGCCCCATCTCAATTTACTTATCTCTGACAAAACATCATGTGGTCCTCTCAGCACCGTTGGTCATACTTGCATTACATAGAATGATACCAAAGTCATAGGAATACATGTCCCTCTACATCATCAGGAATGTACTGTCAGGGTAATTATGTCAATTTTCAAACTGGAAATTCTTCAGTGATATGAGAAACTTAGATACTGAGATGAGTTGGAAAAGTTTATATCAAAAATGGAAGACCTTGTCTGAAAATCTGTCCCAATTAAAAAAAAAAAACTTTAATACATATAAGAAAAATTCCTTGTGGTGGAATATGTTCCTTAACAAACTATGATTCAAAAAGAAGTGTTATTGGGCTGTTTATAAAACAAACCTTATTCAGAAAAATATATTTTGGATAATATTAGTCAATAAAGTGAGAAAAAGGAATAATATAAGACAGTCTAAAACAACTTATGAAAGATGTTTAGTTAACTCCACAAATGACAAGAACATTTTATAAACATATTAGGAGATTTTCCAATGTGACCAGGAGTAATATTAATTATAAGCCTGATGTTTATTCGGTTAGTGAAAAAAGAAGCCCAGCAGAAATTTTTCCTAAGAGATTTCTAATTCCTGGTTCTACTATCAAGAATGATGGTATGAGCAAGGTACTTAGTAAAAGTAATCTAGGTCCACATAAACACTGACCGAATCCTAGAGGAAAATAAAGACAGATTCAGCGGCAAACTGAGAAAAACTTAATGAATATTTCTTATGCAAAATCATAGATGATGCAGGCAACTGCTTAGTCCATCTGTTTCCATGTAACCTGAGCACAGTATACCACACCAATTGTTTGGTGGATTGCTAAAGCCATCCCAATACACAAGGATGGGAGATACTGCAGGCATACTGGTCCATTAACCTCAAAAGTAAAATAAACAAAATTTCTCCACAGAAAAAAAAAATTCAGCTACTTTACACCACTTCTAAACTGACATAAAAATGAGTGCTCCATTTAAAGTACATGGAGGCAGTCTGTTACAGCACAACATTCCTAGATTTATAATAACGTCCCTGAAGGGGAAGGTAATAAAACATCAACATAACCATGAAAATGGAAGTTTTCTTCCCTCAAAAAAATTTATTTGCCCAGCAAAGGAATGCCACCAGTTGGTCCTTGAAAACCTCTGAGTCTTCAGCGGCAGTGAAACTCTGAAGAGTTTTGCACCCAAACCCGTCTTTCAGCTAACGCAGCTTGAGCTGCCTGACAGTTTTGGTGCAATGGAAGGTGCCCTGTAGCTTTGGAAGCTGGCCAGTAGTTATATCCTTGGCAGGACATAACCCAGACAGCTAAGGCTACTGCAGCAGTGATCGATATGATGAACACGCAGAAGACATGCATGGATATAATACCTTGGGGGGGGGGTGATAATTATGTAAAACATTAAACATCTTCTACTCAAGGATTGTGAAGCATAATGCACAATTTGTGGCTCTGCCATTCAACAAAAAATATGTTTCTTAAGCCTATAGTACAATACAATTTAGGTTTCATTCACCCACATCCATGTTTCTCGAGTTCATATCCACAAATGCCCCCCCCCCCCCACACACACACACACACACACACGCAAACACATACACACACATTTAGACAGCTAGTAGTGGTTCTGCCCTTCAACATGAAATGTGTGCATTACAGTCCCAGCTGTAAACTGAGGTTATTTTATTTATGCAAAAATTCACACTCAAGTTTTTGTTCACTGGGACTAATAAATTAACTACTGAAATCCTTATATGCCATATACACTTAGTTTCCTTTAAAACTTGGTATAATTAATTGTCTGTTGATTTCTTACTGTATGAAAATCTGCTCCAACAATGTGCTTTTTGTATTCATCATTTTATATTTATACAGGTTATTATATTATGTGACTGGAGGATTAGCAGGTTACTTACCTATGTGCCTTCTGAGGTCTTCTTTTCATTTTTCATCAGGAATCAATTCTTATTTATTTGTTTTTCTTTTTCTTTTCTTATTGTTGTCGTTTTAGGAAAAGTGTTCAGCAGAGAAGGTAGGCTGAGGTATAGTCCTGACTCGGATACAGAAGAAACTGAATATCCACTTCTGTATAAAGATCTATCACAGCATGTCAAAAAGATAGACTGATACATTTCACTTTCTATCATATTGAGAAAAGGGCAGTGAAGTCCCTTGATATTTTTTTGCTAAGAGATGGCTTTGTGTTTTTAGATCATCTTCTTCTTTGATGTCGTAATCAAACAATGCAAAAAATACCCAGGACCAGAATCTGGCTCTCTTCAGTAAGCCTATTTAAATTCAAAGTATGACTAAATCTAGGAAAGATACCTGCTAAAATGATTTTCTGTCTCAATATGTAGGTTTTAGAGACACAGGAGCAGTATGAAAAATAAGAAGGCTAAACTCAAATGGTTGCAAAAAAAGAAAGCATGACAAAGTAATATTGCTTATTTTAATCTGAAACTTGAATACCCTAACAATGGTACAGTAACAAAAAGTGTTAAGAAATTTGTGTCCTTTACGAATAAAACAATTTGTACTTAAAAGATAAGCACGTATGATGTATGTGGTGTGATGGGTTAAACTGTCCTACTGATTATTATGAGTCATGTATTAGTATCAATCATATTGTATCGTACAAACTACTAAGAGGTGACTTGTGTCCACCATACGAGGCATCCTCCAAACCACTACTGATGGATTTACTGCACATCAGCAAGTCAAATGGCATCAGAAATGTTTGTTCTAGGGATCTAAATGTCTTCTGCAACATTAACAGAACAGTTTGAAGGGACAGGTATAGCTTACAGAGGATACTACTGCTCTGGAACAGACTCCCCATTCACATAAAACAAAGTTCATCCCTGTCCATACTCAAGAATAACTTGGATCTAAGGATGAGAAACAAAATAATTACCCCAGGACTGACCACTGTACTACTAATGGCCACAGCAATGGCTAAATGCTATATCCTATGCATGGGTCCCCTTAAATTATCTGTGGTATGATCCCACTTATTTTCATTAGGTGTAGTGTATAATTATCGACTACGGGATGGGTAAGGACAATCTCTTAGCAAATGGGAGAGGTTCATTTGAGCAAAAAAAGGGAAACTAGCTTAAAATGGCCTGCAAAAGCAGCTGTCCTAGTACTTCTTATGAATCTACTATGCAAATATTACGAGCCCCCTGAGTATAATGTAAAGGGGGCAATTCACTGGAGGTTATTTAACTAATTTTTTGTCTATCATTGCTAATGTTGGAGTTATAGTACTAGGTGTCCAGCTGAAAGTAAAAGAACTCAAAAGCACTAACTATAAAAAGGGAAGAAAATATGTCCAACAGCCACTTACCATAAATGAGTAAATGCAATTTCTGGTCTGTGTGATTGTGAGAGTATAGATATTGACTGCCACTATACTTTAAGGAAAATCATGTCACATATATAAAGGGCTTTGGAAAATATATAAATAAGATTGCTTTTCGGCTGTGTATGTGTATGGGTCTACCCCTCAGCATGAGCACATATAATTGTAAGCAGAGACACATACTGCCATACTGCTCTCCTATTTATTTATCTCTGTGTTTACACAGTAGGTTGATTATTCCCTAAGGCATTTTCAGGCATGAACTGCGCTAAAGGCATATACAAAACTTCAAACCAAGCAACTGTTGTATACTAGATTACAGAGAAGAACATGGCAAAACAACTGAGTTTTATTATCTCTCAGAACAATAAATAAGTAAACTGTTAGATAAAAACTCTACAGTACATGGATTACTTCAAATTAAGCAATCAAAAATAAATTATTTATATCACTGTGACACTGACAGATGTATTAAAAAATTATCCTTGATCCCTGGAGCAAATACATTTATATATGGATCCTACGTGATTAACCAAATTGCATTTATCTGACGGTACCTGTTTGTTGGAAGGAAGCAAACTGTTTCAGCAAGCTAGTGCTCCCTTGCTAAAAGCCATTTCTCTTGCAGCCTGAATAAAGATATGTTACTTTAAGGTGAGTAATGACCAATCTTGTAATAATAAAGGAGAATAACTCCTTAACCAAATACCATTTGTTTCCCCTATGCTCCTTGTACTTGCAGTCAGTAAGGGGTACACAGAACAACAATCTCCTCATAAATAATTCACTCCTCCTCCTGGTTTTGTAATTTCATCCTCCAACCTACTTAGAAGTCCTTAATCTCCTTCACAGTCTGTAAGCCAAAAGAGATGTACAACCTCTGTGCATCCCATTGGAGTCCCTTTTATCGCTTCTGTCAGCCAATGAATTACTGTTTTCCATGTCACCAGTCATCTGGATTGTTCTGAGCATCCTGTCACACTGCATGTCAGTGACCAGTGCTACACCTAACCATCAAGACATGCCTGTCAGTGATTGCTCTTCCCTGCTTATACCTATACACATACGTATGCGCAAGTACATGTACATTCACACACAGGCACACAGACACACACACACACACGCACACACGCACACACGCACACACACACGCACACACACACACACACACACACACACACACACACACACACACACACACACACACACACACACACACTTGGCAGTTACTGTCCTACCTAGAGTGTTAACAATTTGCTATATTCCCCAACAACAGAAACCAACAGATGAATTGACCTTCCCCCTGAAATGGCAGAGATTTGACTCCCGCCCCAAATGTCAGGCCAAAAATCAAACTGCCTACCCCATGATTTTGTAACCTTTTTACCCTCCAAATCTTCCAAAAACCATCATGCTACAATTGTTCTCAGGAGGTCTGCAGATGTAAAACCTGGATACCCAAAACTCACAGATAAAGATGTCAGTAAAGATTTTGGTTCGGTATCACACTTCTTTAGCATTGTAATAGGTATCAGGCTTTGCATATCATGCTGAACACCCATAACAGTAATGCTTTTAGTCCTGCAATTCTTTCCCAGAATGCAAAACTGACAACAGGCATGCATGAACCTGATCCCTATACAGAAAGGGGAAAAACATCATGGAAGGAACTGTTACTTCTTCTTTTTATTTCATTCTTACAATCTTTGTTTTCTCTCATTTGAAAGAGAATTCATAAAGGTTTTTATATAATGTTTAAAGGAATTATCCTTTTCATCCTGAACTATAAACCTACTGAAAGCTTGCAAATCAGTCATCAAAGCTATCTGTCATTACTTTTTATAGTCACATCATTGGTATAGCTAAAAATGTAATTTGGCACTTGTATTGCTGAACAAAACAAATGACCGTGCACATGGATTAACTGTTCACATGCTGTAGAGCTAAATTTTCAGCTGCTTATGTTCTGTTTGATCATTAAGTTGATTTGCATCTTCAGCAGACCCTCTCATAATTGCTGTCCAGCCTGTTACATCTAGATCACATCTGTTGTGTGTATTAGTAACTCAGTAATCTTGTGTTCTTAATACTAAAGGAAGAATGGCTTAATACAATCTTACTTCTATTTTTTGTTACTCACCTCTCAAGGTCAGTTCATGCTCTGATGACAAAATGAAACTGCCTGACCTGCAAATACTTCAGTGTCATTGTTGACTCTTGCTCTTTGGCATTCATTGTGTCTGGTGTTGCTGGTGTACTAAACATAATGTTTTCTACACCACTTCTTTTGTTATCTCACCCCATTTTCCATTAAAATATTTATTCTTCATTTTCGTTTCCATACCCATCTTTGTTCGTGCTAAACCGTGAGCTGTTTTCTATTTAAACACCACTGTCATTAGGCTGAAGGAAGCTTATCCCAGTACTGATCACTTTGCCCATGGAGCTATTTTCCTCTGAAACACTGATGCACCATCCATGCTGTCCTCTGCTGACCCTCTCCTGAAGCTAAGCTATAATATATCCCATGTTACACCTCACTTAAACTCTGACCACATAACCATTGCTTTTGTTAATAAACAGGCAATGAAAGTCAGCAGAAAGATTTCTAAAAAGAGTGACTTCTACCCTACCAATTGTTTGCAAGGCTTGACAAACCATGACATGGGGAATTATTTATCAAACTCCTTTGTACTAGTTATCATTCACCCTTGATATGATTTCTTCCTCAGCTGTCATCACATGTGATTGCCTGGATTAATATTATTAGGTGACAGTGATTTTTTTTTTTCACTATCTACATTATACCTTCATGTGTATGTTTAATTTTGTGAGTGATTGATAGTAATACCTCCCATCATCTTTGTATGCATGCTTGAGTAACCATAAAATAATGCCTTTCACTTCTGATGTAGTGCTTTACCAAAATTCAAATAACTAACTAAATTAACAGTATGTCTTTATACATGAGTGGTGAGTAATAATAGTTGAAGGAAGCTGCAATAATTCCCAGAGGCATATCAGCATCACACTGTTTCTGCTGTGAGATGTTTGGACTCACTTGCATTAAATACCAGTACTAAGTCTAACTTGCCTGCATTTCTGCTCTACTTCCCTTATCTGTGCAGGCAGACACAAAGAAGAAGCACCATGCTTGTTCCCTAAAAAAAAAAAAAACACTAGAACTCCTGAGGAAAGGCTCCTGTTTGTCTGAAATCTTCAATAACTCTTAAAATTATGTTTGAACCTATGTGTTCAGTGGTTTTTGAACTTTAAAAGCATTTCAGTGACACATTATACATCCTTTAAAGGAAAGAAAAGAAACTTGCTTCTGCTGTGTCTTGGAAGCCAGTAACAGTCTATCAACCAATGTGCGCCATATAGTGTAGTGACAGCTTGATCTGTATTTGTTTAATGCATCAGTCTCCATCTGCCAGAAATGGATGAAAACAGATTAACCTAATAGTATAACATTTAGAATTCCAAAATGGCATTCTGAGGAACAGAACTAAAAATAAATGTTGCTAGTTGTCACTTCATGAAACATGTACTGCTCTTTCCAAAAGAGAATATTGCTCATGATTAACACAAAAACACCTGTGCTGACTCAAGAAAAATAAGTTATGTTCTCAGCTTAACGTTCCATCTGTGTTGTTCATCTTCATTCATTCATTACTGATGGGTGTCAGCTCCATCCTTGGAACTGAGTCGGCCTGATAACAAGCTTGTGACAGCCAAAAATCTCTCAAGCTAAGCTTTACCCATACTGCCCCTCTCCCTGTTACCTCAGATCGAGTTTGCCCATGATAAAGAAAACAGAGGCTTTTTCTGGGCATGTCCCGTAATGCAGGATTTGGACTAAATCTGAACCCCCAGGAGCCCCTTGCAGGAGGAAAGAGGGTGAGACTTAATGAATGAACGAAGATGAACAACACAGATGGAACGTTATAGTAAGAACATAACTTCTTTATCTGATGTTAATCTTCATTCATTCCTTACTGATGGGACAGAGTCCCTAGCTGCTTTATGTCCTGGGAGACCCTTATGGAAGGATGTTCCTGAGTACCATTGAACCAAAGGATGCTCTCCCCCTAGACACCACATCCAATTTGTAATGAGTGATAAAGGTATGAGGGGTAGCCCAAGTTGCGGCTGCACAGATATCGTCCATTGAAACCTTTGAATGTAAAGCAACAGAAGTAGCCACTGATCTGGTTGAGTGTGCTTTGATCTTGCTAGGTAGAGGAATTTTATTATGTTGATAGACCAAGGATATACAGTTTCTCAACCACTTAGATAAGGTCACTTTAGAAACAGAGTTTCCCAATTTAGGGCCTGAATAGGAAACAAACAACTGGTCTGATTTATGTACTGATTGAGTTCTATACAGATAAAATCATAATTGTCTATGTACATCCAGCAAATGAAGGCAATATTCTCCTTTATTTGAGCAGTTAGGAAAAAATACTGGTAGGTCAATTGTCTGTTTAATTGTCAATTCTGAAATAACTTTGGACAGAAAGGAATGTTTAGTTCGGAGGGATACTCTGTCCTTATGAAAGACCATGCAAGGGTGTTTTATGCACAAGGCTTGAAGCTCGGATATGTGTCTTGATGAGGTGATGGCTACTAAAAATAGTGATTTCACAGGTAAGAACTTTATATTGTAAATGGCAGCAGGTTCAAAAGGTGATTGTATCAGGGATTGCAGTACTAGTATTAAACTCCAAGGCTCGATCGGTTCCTTGAAGGGTGGTCTGATATGCGAGACCCCTTTCAAGAAGGTTTTACACAGATGATGGGAGATTAAGGATGAGTCTTGGAATCCATTATGGAAGTTTGAGATAGCAGCCAACTGTACTCGAATGGTGAAGACTGCTGCTTCTGAATGAAGAAGAACGGACAGATAATCCAAAACCACACTAACAGGAGCTGAGCAAGAAGGAATCTCTTCCGCTTGCTAAGATAGATTTTCCTGGTGAATGGTTTATGTGAAGTCAGAAGAATATTGTGTACTGGGGAGGTAAGTGAGGCCAACGGAAGGGAAGCCAAACTTGTCGGGGCCAGTACGATGCAATGAGGATTACTCTGCTTATCAGCTGAAGGGCCTTCTTTAGAAATTGAGGAATCAGGGGAAGGGGAGGGAAAGCATACAGGTGTCCCGTGGGCCAATTTTGTATCAGGGCATCCCTCTAGGGCTCTCTCTGTGGGGGAATTACAGCAAAGTAGCTGCTGCATTTGTGATTTGCTGGGAAGGTGAATAGGTCGCAGCAAGGCTGGCCCCAGTGGCTGAAGATCGTCACCACAATGATTGGATTGAGGGACCACTCATGAGGCAGTAGGACACATGTGTTCAGCTTGTCTGCAATCATGTTGGAAATCCTGGGAATATTTATTTATTTTATTTATTTATTGCATTTAACTGGGAAAGTCCACTGGGCCTAGAAGGAGCCCATTTCCAGTGGAGGCCCAGGGAGAAAAGCTCCACATTAATTACATACAAAGTGAAATATTCATACACAGAGCAAAGTATGTTGAGCAGTACTTTCACATTCCAAGAAAAAAAAACTAATAGTAACAACAGTGATAATGCTTACAACCAAGGTTTAAATATGAAGGTACAAATGGCATACATTCAAATAACACATAAGTATAAGTATACCTGAGAATATTTAGTAGAGGAGAGCTGACTTAGGGGAAGAAAGGAGGAGGCAGAAAGGTTAGAGGAGGAAGAGTCAGGCTAAGGTGACAGCAACGGAGTATGTATGGTAGAGTGAAGAAGAGGAGATGTTTGTAGTCGAATAGTTAAAGTTGAGACTCCAGAGACAGAAATCAGGTATTAAGGTAAAATTGTTGGGGTGCAGAAGCATAGCCAGTGAGAGGAGAGATGTAGTTTGAGAGACTTTTTAAAGGAGGCAGGATTGCTGATAGTCCTGAGTGAAGGAGGGAGATTATTCCATAACTTAGAGATGGTATGAGAATACATTTGGCCGGCTGAGAGCTTGGGTTTCTTGACTGACAGTAGCATTTTATTTTCAGACCTGAGGTGGCAATTAGCATGGTACATGGTCTGTATGGAGAACAGGGAAGGGCAGGTTTCAGGTCGTTAGATTATTTTCTGGGCTGTAGTTAATTGTAGGTAAGTGAGATGGTGAGGGGATTCTAGCCAATTTAGTTGATGCAAAGAGGAGCAGTGCTGGTTGGAAAATTTTGCATTTGTGACAAGTCTAGCGACTTTGTCATAGTAAGAGTCTAGTTTTGATTTTATGGAGGACTGTAGATTGGTGAGGATGGGAGTGCCATATAGAAGAGTTGGAAGGAGGAAGGATGAGGTTAGGGCTATTTTAGAGTATTGGCTAAGGAAGAAGTTGTGCCTATACAGGGGACCTAGCTTTTGATGTTTTTTTAATGTTGCTATAGATGTGAAGGTCAGAAGTTAATTTGTCATCAATGATGGTACCTAACAGTTTGGTCCTAGGGACAACTTCAATGGTAGTATTGTTTTGGGAATGAACAGAGAAGATTGAATTGTCAATAGGGCTAGATTTTGTAGGGGCATGGGGTTAAGGGCGAGATGGTTCTGGGACATCCAGGTTTGAGTGAAATAAAAACTTCTTGGGTAAGATGCTGTAATACAGTCACAGATTTAGAAGAGCAGATAATAGTTGAGTCATCAGCATATTGGATAACAGTACTTTGGGTAAGAGTGTTGTGAAAGTCATTAACAAATATACTGAATAGGAGGGGACCCAGAATTGAACCTTGGGGGACACCTGTGTTTGTATTTATTAAAGGGGAAGAAGAGTGCTGCCATATAGTAGATTGCTGCCTGTTGCTGAGATAGCTAGTAAGCCATTGTAGGGTAGGGGGAAATAGGCTGAGGTTAGAGAGTTTAGTAAGCAGAAGGGAGTGGGAAATAGTGTCAAATGCCTTAGATAAATCAAGAAAGAGTGCAGAGACTATGGAGCCAGCGTCACGAGCTCTGTTCATTGTGCTCAAGAAGGAAATTAGGGCAGTGTTGGTGCTATGTCTGGGCCTAAAGCCATGCTGAGTGGAGGAAAGGATTTGATGTTTTACCAGATGACGTAGGAGCTGACTATGAATACATTTCTCTAGTATTTTGGAGATGGGCGAAAGAATGGCAATAGGACAGAAGTTTGAAATTTATGAATTGTTGCCGCCTTTATGAAGTGGCAGGACAAATGCTTTTTTCCAGATATCAGGTATGCATGATACTTGAATGGACCTGTTGAGGAAGATGCTGACAGGATATGCAATGGAGGAGGCTGCTAGTTGTAAGTATTCTGCAGGTAAGTTATCTGGGGCATTGGTACATGGTTTTAGTTTATAAAGAAGTTTTTGGATGGTGGATGTGGGAATGGGTGATAGTGAGAAAATAAGTAAAGGGTTTGTAGGGATATGTACTGATGGTGCTGCTTGCGGGTGTGTTAATGGGTGGGAAGGTGGTAATTAGTTTAGCAATAGTGTCAATAAAGTATGTATTAAAGAGGGAGGTGAGCTCAGAGGGAGTTTTCTCAGGGTTTGGACAGGGATTATTGTTAGCTACTGGGTGGGGTAAGGAGTTTATTGCACCCCAGAAATTCTTAGGGTTTTGTCTATGCTGATCTTGGATACCTTGGAAGTATTCTTTTTTTATTTTTGACAACTAAGCATCTGGCCTGATTGTGAAGTTGTTTATATTGCATAAGGTTAGAAGGAGTTTTGTTTTCTTGCCAGACTTTCCAGGCTATGTCCCCTAACTTGTTTTGTGGACTTTGCAAGCCAGCTAGCATGTTTTGCTTTGATTCTTTTTAGCTGGAGTGGGGAATACTATTTAGGATCCTGAGAAATGTAGAATTAAAGAATTCCACAGCATCGAGTGGGAGAAATTTCAGTGGACTCCAGTTAGTGTTCTGCAGGATGTCATTGAGGATATCAGGGGAGAAGTGGGATAGATCTCTAGTATATTGATATTGGTGTATGTTTGGTATAGCGGTGGGCTTATGTATTATGAATGCTGGTGAGTGGTCACTAATACCATCTGGGAGTATGCTGGAGGAGGAGATTTTGTCTGGGTCAGAAACCAAGATCCAATCCAAGACTGATCCTTTGTTTTTGTTTTTTTTTGTTTTTGTTTTTTTTTATTGTCAGGTCTGGTGATGTCCGAGATTAGCTGAGTGTACATGTGAAGGTTGATATCAGTAGAGGTGTTATTGTTGGAGACATCTAGCCAGTTAATATTAATGTCACCTAAATTATAGTTTCATTTTTTATGTTGTTGGCTGCCCAGACAAGAATTTCTTCAAGAATGGGAATATTGTTGCCTGGGGGAGATATATATGACTATGATGCATAGGCTTTTGCAGTCATTAAGTTTTAGGAAGCTAACAACCAGCTCTGCAGTGGGAAAAAGGGGAATAGGTTTAGAGTAAGAAATTACTGTAAAGGTGCTTGGGAATAATAAGGCAATGCCTCCACCTTTTATATGAAGTCTATTAGCTCTGAGGCAGGAGTGGTTAGGGGGTAAAAATTCAGAATCTTTGATATATGGTTTTAGCCAGGTTTCGGTGATGGCGGTAAAGTCAGGTTTATGTTGACTGAACCATGTGTGCAGTTGTGGAATTTTATTTCTAATGCTTTGGACATTAACTGTGATGAATTGTAGGGATTTAGTGGAGGAGGGTTACGCGAGGGAGGAGAAGGGCTGGGGTTAGGATGTATTTCGCCATACAGGACTAGATTACAGAAAATAGGGAAAGTGCTAGGTGGGATTTCTTTTTTGGGTTGTGGAAGGTGCTAGGTAGGGGCTTTTTTATTGGGTTATGGAAATATTTAGGACATAATAGCAAGAAAGGCTATGTTGTGGGAAGAATATGATCACGTTTTTTGTAAGATTAGATCAGTAGCATAAAGAGAGGAACCAATTGCTGAATAGCTGGGGAGGGTGTGAATGTGGGATGATGTAGAAGAGGAGGGTGGGGAAGGTAAATAGGTTGTGTGAAATGCAGATAATCTTATAAGGAGAGAGAGATAGTAAAAGTGAGGAGAAAGATGTTGGGTATAAGAGGAATAGCTGTGTAGTATAGGATGAGAAATGGCATGTGAGTGAGGTTGGGGGGTATAAGGTGAGATATGGAGTGTGAGTGAGAATGGAGAGTATAGGTAAGGCTAGAGGGGTTAAAGACAGAAATAGGGTATATGAGAGAATAAAGATGTGACAAGGATTACTAAGTTTTGGATGTGGGCAACTGTGAGTGGTGGGAGGTGGCTTAATGGAAAGGTGTGTGGTGAGGAGGTGGGATGACTGGGAGTAAGAAGAGAGGAAGGGGTGGAGTGTGTGTTGGTAATGCAGAATGATTGTGTGTGTGATAGTTGGTCAGGTGAGTGGATGAAAGTGAGGAGGAAGAGGTGCATGACTGGAGGATGGTTGGGTAGGAGGGGCAAGGTTAGCTATATATGTGATTGAAGTGGGGGGTGGGTGGGAATGGGTGTAGGGTAGGGGAGTGGAGTGAGCCTGAGTGTAGCAAGGGCAAATGGAGTGGGTTAGCCCAGCTGGAAGAGGCAGGAGTGCCAAAAAAAAAATCAGTCAGGTACAGCAGTGCGATGCTTAATTGCAAGTAAATTGGCCTGTGATTAGCAGACAGAGCAGTTAATAAGGGGAAAACAGATAATGGATAGACAAAACTCCCTTTGTACTAGTTATAAAGGATGGGATTATTCCTGTTATATGGTTCAAATTGTGTAAGCCGTAAACATAGAACAGGCTTGTTTTATGCTGCCATCTAGTGGTCTAAGTGGGGAAATGGCTATGGAATGAAATAAAGGCAAGGAACATAGAAGGGAAACAAAAAATAATGCTAAGGGAAAAAGAGATGTCCTCGGGGTAAAACCGCAAGTATGAAAGCCACTAATAATACAAACACAGTACTAAAAGTACAGCTAAAGCTGTAGGCTATCACCTACACTATGCAACTAAAGAGAGACTCATCTTTAAAGACCAGCAGTGGGAGTTCAGGTGAAAATGCCAAACTGCAGTCCACACATTATATAGGTTTGTAGTAGAGATGGGAAGGGCAATCTGTATAGGAACACTGTCCAAGCTATGCTTTGCAATCAGAAAGCAGTTGGAAGTTATCACCCATTGCCAAATTCTCATGGCCTCTCAACAAAATGGGTAGGACTTGTTTCCCCCTTGTTTGTTGATGTACCAGATTACTGACATGTTGTCAGACTGGATAGCAATTGTCCCTGATGGGAGGACAGACTGGAATTCTTGCAACACTAAAAGCACTGCTCTCAATTCTAGAACACTGATATGCAGATAAGCCTCTATATCTGACCACGTGCCTTGGACCAGTCTTTCCCCGAAAAAGCCCCCCCCCCCCCCCACCCTATCAGGAAAGCATCTGTGGTCACTATGGCCCTAGGTTGAGATGGGGAGAAAGGGCAACTCCATAAGTCTTTCTCTGGCTTCATCCACCAAATTAAATCTTGTTTGCATCATTTTGTTATGCAGATCTGAAAGGACATAGGATGATGTGAAGGATACCACTGCATCAGTAAGAGCCACTGGAGAAGTCTCATGTGTAGTCTTGCTAGAGGAACTACTATAATTGATGCTGCCATTGATCCTAGAAGCTGGTGGACCATCAAGCTGAAACTTGGTCTTGAGAGAGCATCACCCAGAGTTGGGACCTTAGCCTTTTCAGTCTGTGATCTGGGAGGGAGACCAGGCAAGATTGGGTATTGAAAGTTGCTCCTATAAATTCCAAGGTTTGAGAAGGAGTCAGCTTGCATTTCTCCCTGTTTGTAGAGATTTCTAGGTATTCTGCCAGTGTTATAGTGTAGTTTACAGCTGTCACCAGTAGACCCTTGGTGGGGGTGGAAAGTAGCCAACTTCTAAGTACAGAAACATCCGGAATCCTTGCAGTCTCAAATGAGCTGTTACCACTACCATGCATTTGCTGAACACTCTGGGGGTCTGTAGAGAGTCCAAAGGGCAGAGCCCAGAATTGGTAATGACTGGCTCCTAACCAGAAGCGAAGGAATCTTCTGGAGCATTTATTTATCCATTTTTATGTGGTAATACGCATCCTGAAGATCTATTGAACACATCCAATCGTCCTTCTACAGAAAGGGGAGTATAGAGTGAACCGTGACCATCCGGAATTTTGTTTGGTTGACAAATTTGTTCAGGATGCTGAGATCCAAAATTGGTCTTCAGTCCCCTGTCTTTTTTGGCACTAAAAAAAATCTTGAGTAGAATCCGGATCCTATTTAGTCTGGTGGGACTGCTTGGATGACTCTTTTTTGAGACACCTTTCTTATCTCTTGAGCTGCTGCTTCCCTTTGACTGGGTGGAACATCGAGAATTTGACTTGATGACTTTGGGTAAATATTGAATGATATGTGGTAACCTCTGGCTATGATCCTCTACACCCAGGAATCTATGGTTATTGTTTGCTAGGCAGGGTAGTGCAGAGAGAAATGTCATTGGGGGGGTGGAAAAACATACGCTCACAGCAGACGGGGTCTTGCCATCCTTTTCACACCTGGCTGATATGTCTTTCCCTTTTGGGCCAAAAAGGAAAGAAGCTTCCACTGGAGCATTAAGAAAGGAAAACTTAAAAGGGTCCTCAAAGTCACAAAGGAGCATTCAGGCATGACGTCTCATGACAACACCTGAACCAACAGCTCTGGCTGCCCCTTCGGTAGTGTGAGAAATTAACCACATGGATGAGTTGGATATGCATTCCAGGTTTGCAAGTTGTGAAGCAACTTTGTCACGTACCTCATCAGAGACTGCTCCTGCTAAGGTTTTGGAGAGTTCTGAGGCTAGGTCTCTCTGAAGGTTAGTAAATGTGCCAAATAGTTCAAATACCGAATGGCAAAGTTCAGTGATGCAAACACTCACTTCCCTAACCTGTCCACCAACGGAAACTCACTGTTTGGGGGACTGACAGTCTGGCTCTCCTCAGTGAGCTCTTTCCTAGTGGCTGCCGCCACCACCACAGCATCTACTGGTAGTCCCTTGGACCAGAGTGGACTTTCTCAGGTGGGGATAAAATTTTGTCTGGACTCCGTGGGATTGGTACAATGGTATCAGGACTCTTCCATGCACACTGCATGATAAGTTGGGCTAGCTCATCTGCAGGTGGGGTCACCCAGAAAGTAGAGGGTCAAGCAGGAAAAGCATGCAAGAATAATGACTCCTCGGAGGAAGAGTTGGTGGACTTCCAGTCTCCCCACTGCTTCATGATTTCTAGTATGTCTCCAAAGGAGACATCCTCAGGAGGCAACCATGGGGATGATCCCCTTCAGTGTAGATTGTATCTTTGTTGAGGGACTCCTCCACTTTTGCACATCTTCTTATGTGGTACCTTTTCAGCGGGGGCTTTTGATGAAGACTCCGAAGAGAGGGCATCCTATGGTAGGGTATCTGGAGGCTCTTATGCTCAACATCCCAATCCGGTATTCTGTGTCGGCTGTGGTTCAGAAGGAGGACATATCTGGAATTCTGATGCCGATGGTTTGCCTATAGAGGCAAGGGCCCTCTCCATCGCTTGGAAAGCTGGCCTGCCTGAATGGGGATGGGAGCCCAGAACTGAGAAGAACAACCTTGGAGCCAGGGTCACATCATGCTCCAATGGGCCCACTCCCTAGGAAAGAGCCCCAAGAGGACTCAGTACAGTCAGGACTCCCGGAACCATAGTAGACAGTGCTGCAGAAAAAATAGGTGCCATATTAGGGGTTACGGTGCCTGCAGTCCAGTCATGACCCTGAGGATGGCTCAGCTCCAAACAAGCCAAAAACCAAAGGGTTGGCTCTGGAACCACAGTAAGATCTACCAGTGGCACCAAAGAACTGGGAACCGAAGGAAGCATTGGTGCCAAGTGCTTTGATGCCTGCAAGGAGGTAAAAGGAGGAGAATATGTCAGAGTCCGTGGAGAAAGACTTCCAATTCCAAATGGAAAGGGAGTTCTGGAAGGTGTTGGAATCCCTCTGGCCATCAGCAGCTGATTCACAAGATGTCCAATTCCAAGAGGATCCTTATAGATTGGGTCGATATCCTTGACAGGGAATTGGGCCATTCCAAGAAAGGGCTATACTGCTGCACAAAGAAAGGATCTGCCGTGGGCGAGTATCAAGTCCGAGCAGACTGTCCTACTGGCACTGTGGTCTTAAGGCCAGTAACATGCATGGGGTGGGGGAAAGTGTCTGGTGCTGGATTAATTATTGTTGGTGCCGAATAGGATGGAACAGATGAAGACAGCACTGAAGTGGAAACATGTAGCTTTGGTAACAAAGACATGCTGTGGAGGGCAGTTGAGGCCCTGGAGCCAAAGTGATCGATGTCAATTTGAGTATTTTTGGATTAGGTTCCGACTTCCTATCACCAGAGGGTGAGGAAGGAACAGCATGAGACCTTTTTTTGTGTTCTCTCTTTGGAGGGGATGAACCCCCCGACCCAGAAATAACCTCTGAGAAAGGTGTTTTAAAAGGCCCTTAAGTATCAACTTGCTTTTCCTCTTGTTTAGGGTATGAGAGCTGAGCCCTTTACATATGTCACAAGGAGGCAGAACAGATAGGTGAGGGACACCCAGACAATATACACAAGAAACATGGGTGTCAGAATTAGGCATTTTGCGACCACATTGGTCACACTGCTTAAAACCTGTTGTCCCATCTTTCTCTGACATGACAGAAAATAAGTTGAGTCAATAGTCTAACAAGTATCGACGATCACAGCAGAAAAGAAGTACCAATATAAACTCTATAGCAAAAGGATAGAAAACATTTTTTTAAGGGTAGGATACAGATACAGACAGACAGAGAAGCGTTTTTTTTTTAGAGAAAAAGGGAAGGGATACCAACAATGGTATTAAGATTACCTCAAGAGGTAAGGAGAAAGACAGTAGAGAAAGAGAGGGAAGGCCTGTACCAACAATGGTACTTGAGACTACCAAGTTGGTAAGGAAAGCAGGAGAAAACACTTAATATTGGGTAAAGGTTTAGCAATCAATAGAGAAAGGGTAAATAAGAGAAAATTTGTAGAAAAAAGTTTTAGAATAATAAATTTCTAAAGTACTTAGTTGAGAGCTATCTTGACACGTCTTGATGGCTACGCAGCAAACTCAATCTGAGGTAACATGGAGAGGGGTACTATGGGTAAAGCTTAGCTTGAGAGGTTTTGGCTGGCATGAGCTTGTTATAAGACTGACTTGGTTCCGAGGATGGAACTGACATCCATCAGTAAGGAATGAATGAAGATTAGCAACATCAGATCATTCGTTACTTTGGTGTTGCAGTATTACAGATAAAATATCAATTTATACTTCAGCTCTGCATGAACATCTGAAACAAAAATATCCATCATGCCATTGAGAAGTGCCCCTTTGGCAATCTGAACCTACTATATATATATATATATATATATATATATATATATATGCATTTTCTATTAATATCATAAAAGTTAGAGCACTTCAAATAGCAGCTTTTATCTAGTTACCCCCCTATGCTTTGATGAGTTCCCTTTTTAACAACATAGTTTTCTGCAACAGTGATGTAACTTCACCTTCCCATAAATACCATTGTCAAAAATAAACTTAACTAAAATAAAATACAGCATCCCAGTTACCCATCACCTCTTAGGCTTAAAAGCTATTAGACATCCACTTGACAACTATATTTACTGATGTGAAATAATTTACTTACCTAATCTAATCATTGCTCTGCTGAGGGTTGGCACAACGGTTAAGGTATTTTCCTCACCGACACAACACATCATACAGTTTAATTAATTTTTGCCTTTTGTCACTGTGTAGCAATTGGCTAGACATGTAAAATTCTGCAGTTTGATTGCATAGTATTTTGCCAAATAATCTATTTACCTACCTGCCACAAACACATCCAAAGAACTACTCAACAGCTGCATATAAAAACAGTAGATTTATTGGTGAGCGCTTTCGTGGTGTTGAAACACCACTTCTTCAGACCTAATAAAAACTATACTGCATTCTGGCACACTTCATTGAGATGATCTGTAAGGTGCTTGTGACTTTCTTTGAGGCTATGGATATTATGGGTTGCCTGTATTTTAGTTGGGCCAGGACGATTCCCTTACTTATGGCAGCTCTTGCTGAGAATATTAGATAGCAGTTCTTTTCCTGGCTCAGGAGAGAAGAGAATTAATTTTGTTGTAAGTTTTTCTATTTAGTAATGAGAAATGAAGCCTACAAAGAGCAAACAAGACCTGTTCTTGAGAATTTACATATATCACAGTTTCAGTGTCATGTAGCAAGGTAAAGTGGAACTCAGCTAAAACTACAGCTTACAACTTAAACAAACAACTCTTGTAATGCTGATCCATCTCAAAGGAAGGTAGGTCAACCAAAAGGTCTAAAGAATGTAGACAACTGCAGTCTCAGTAGCGCAAAAGCTAACATATTTCCTCTTTGGTGCTGGAAGATCAGAAGGTTGTGGGTTCTATTCCCACAGCATGTAGTTGAATTAATTTGGGGGTTAGGGGTCGACAAACGGTTAATGTGTTTCCTCACAGACACAAAATACAGAGTTTGACTTTTACCTTTGGGATGGGAAGTCTGGATAGGCTTAAAATGGCTCACAAGGGTAGGCAGCCTAATACTAATCTATGACTCTATGAATCTATGCCATCCTGTTACACAGAAGGCATGTAAAAATGGTTCACTGTGGCTTGGTTGATTGCAATTCACAGTACAGGAATCTTGAGCAGGAGGCCACCTGGATACCTGTCAGCCTCTCTACAACATGAATGCATGCATGCACATTCTCAGATGTATAGCAGTTTCCAGATCACATGCATGACTTTCAAAACTGCCGACCCAACTACGTCATGACCATTAATCAGATAAAAGCGTGCATGGATCACTCCAGATCATCTTCAGCTTCTTATATTCAGAGGCCTAAGTGCTGCTAGGCACATATTTTGTGACCGCTGACAGTCTGAATAAGAGTGTTGTAAGGTGGATGTGAGAGTGGACCTTCAAAAAATCTGTAAATGCTGGTCTAGAAGTAATATCATTTAGAAGACATGCCTGAAGAGAAGACATCTGCTGTGCTTTTTTATAGTATGAGGTCATGCATAATGTTGCTAATGTGACTTACTTTCTGAACCAGGAGCAGCCTTAGGTCAGTTGGTTGATTCACTTAGAATATTTGCATTCAGTTCTATATAAAGATGTTTTTTTTTCATTTAGCAGTGAAACAGTCTAGTAAAATAAATTACAAACATGTCTAGCAGCTGTAAATTTTAACGAAAAAAGAATTGACAAAGTATTTTCCAGACCTTCATTTCTGTTTCTATTCACAGATAATCATTCATGTGGACTTACTCTTGCAGTAGAGAAATGACATTTATTTCATGTTGCTACCTATGCAGTCCTGATAAAGCTACCTTATTCTGGTTATAACTAAGAATTATGAGAACAGTAATAATCAATGAACAGGTAATCACACATACATCAAAAAACCTCATAATTACAAGCAGATTAGAGCACACATATGAGGAACACTCGAGAGACTCAATAAATCAAAACAAGAATAGATGAGATAAAATAACCTGAGCAAGAAAATAATAAACCATCACCTCATTAATAGTTTAATTTAAAGTGCTAGAGAACGTTCAGAACATAGCCAGCCTTAGACATAAGCCAACTAGGCAGCTGCCTAGGGCACTGTTTTATCAGGGGTGCTTTTCCAGTATTTGTTTGGTGTAGATAGACCAGGATGGGAGTACTAGGTGGTATGGGGGGGGGGGTGCCGTGGAGCCCTTTTACCTAGGGCACCAACTGACCTACGGCCACTCCTGGTTCAGAAAATAAGTCACATTAGCAACACCAGTGTGAATGTCATCATGCCCTAAAAAGCTAGGCAATTATCACATGCTCTAAGGTGAAAAAAATGTATTCAAAAAACACAAAAGGTTTGACAACACTGATAGCATGTTTGAAATTATATGAACCTGATTGCTACACAAACACAGGAAACAAAGTAAAAGTTCAGAAAAAAAAAAAAAGTTTTTAAATGGTAGTAACAGCTCAACTACACCTTATAGTTAAAGAAGTGCAGAAGTGTACAACTATAAAATTCTGTTAGCGAAAGGGACAGGCAAAAAATTGTTGCTAAAATGGGTCAATGTAACAAAAGAAAAGTACAGCCTAAATGCTGCCTCATGAAAATAGGTTTAAAAATCATCTGATTTCACTCACCGTTTGGGACCTAAAGCTGTATTTGTTTTTACTGCTTCTGAAGGTATCAAATATTGTAACATTAAGCAAAGAGTGGGAGATAGTTTTGTCACATTATTTTTACTGAACTGGGAGAAATGCATTGTCAAGGTAATCTCTGGAGATATTCAGTGTGCAACCAAAAATATCTGTATCAGAGCTTTGCAGGGAAATAGTATTGTTCAGCCAAAGCATGCAGCTTTCATCAGAGTACTCAAAACAAAAAGGATGATGTGGTTTGAACTCACACTGGGATTCACTACAAACTCTGGTAACTGAGTGCACTATTTTCAAAACACAGGCATAGTTTTGAAGCTCCACAGTAATGTTGCTTTAAAAGTAAATGGGATCCTGTTGTAAGTGTGGATGGATGTGTCTCTTATCAGCATTAACAATGACATAACCACCCATTAAGTAATGAACTGTTCCATCTACTTCCAGACTTGAAACCAATTGTTGTTGGGGTGGGGGTAGGACCACCCATACCTGTAAACAATGAGCACTATTTTACATTATGGGATGATGACAGTCTGATCAACAAAAAGGACCCAGCAGAGTCCACACACTACGAGTAGCCCTCAGAATAATTCTAGAACATCTACAGCACACCTGTCTCCAAAGAGGTGAGATGTGCGTATCTGAGAAACGTAATCACTCCTGGGATATACCTAGTGTGTTACATCAGATTAATACCAGATGGTTAAATCTCTCTATCTGATACTGAACTACACACCACTACAACAAACAGCAACATTCATGCAATGCATATATCTGACTAAATCCTTGCCATTTATTAGGTGCAGCTATGTTAGTTTAGTGAAATGAGACTAACATCTTTGACAGGTCTATATGTATGGCTTTAATTATACAAAAAAGTAACTGGCTAAGTAAAGAGATCAATGCAAAATATGAACAACTAATTACAACCACACTGAGCAATCAATCAATGTTCTGACAAAGGCTGAAGTGCTAAGGTGAAATATAAAGACTGCAAACCCACAGACTACAGCAGTAAAACAAAGTCAGCTTTACAGATACTGTATACAGGAGAGCAATACAGATACAACAAACATGCAGGATATGTAGGTTACCATACTTAGAACAAGACACAGCTGTACTGAAAGCATCCAATTTATCTTTAGGTGTTATATTCGAAGCCAGTGATTTCATTTCTGAACTTGGAACATGAAAGTTCTTCCTACTTTGGCTGCAATACACATCCACAGTTAAATCCAAGGTGCTAAAAAGCTCTAGTCTGTGGCTACGTGTGGCCCATGTTTGTTCTAAAGACAGTGCACTAATTTAACAAAACTACTAAATGCAGTTATTGGGCAATGCTTAGACTGTATGTCAACTAAGATTAGCTGGAAACAATATTAAACAAACTCTGCAGATAGCTTGTGATAACTATCAGTTACAGAGGAAGAAAATCTTCTCTGTGCCAGAGACTTCCCATACTCTGGAACAGGCTGCCCATCTATGTCAAGCAAAGTTCTTCATTAGCACTCTTCAAGAAAAATCTTGATGACTGGATGGGAAATAAGAAATACACCCCGGGGATCACTTCTGTGTCTCTGCTCGACAGTGGCACAGGAAAATAACTTTCTTGGGTGGTGTAAGCCAGGGAACCTTGTCGGCTAGGCTTATGTAGGCCCTTGGGCCGATAGCCTAGTACCTACCTATGAACCTATGAACCTAGTATAAACAATCCTTTCATTCCATTTGGCACCATCAAAACCAGACAATGGGATGCATAAAAATGGAACTTTCATTGTTTTCATTTGATCCTTTCTTGCCACTTCTTTAAATGCTACCATAGTTTCCATTTTTTTAATATGCACTACTACCCCTACAAACTTTTAGAGAGCAATTTTTGACAAAAAATAAAGATAGCAACAATTTTATATATATATATATATATATATATGTGTGTGTGTGTGTGTGTGTATGTATGTATGTATGTATATATATATATATATATATATATATATATATAAAATGGTACTTACGTATTATCGCAACCAGGTTTTTGCGGTTGCGAAATTTGGAAAATTCAAGTGAAACGAGGGCATGAAACAGTGTAACATGTCCTTCAAAGTCCTTATTACCGATGAGAAAGTTTGGATTACCTTCAGAACAAACAATTTATAAAATCCTCTGCCTGATTTGTGTGCATTACAGATGCACACTTAAAAAGTCATGGCTGCTATCGTAGTGAGAAATGGAATGTGTAAGAAGAGATTGCTCCAGGTTGTAAAAAGGGGTGTAAGAGCCAGTGTTAAAATCCATCCCTATATTATGTGGCTAAAATTTCACAAACCTGATTTATTAATAGCAAAATGCAGAGCCCAAGGGATGAAAGATGTTACAATGACCTTCTGTTGTTTCCTGGAGTTAATATTTAACGGCTTTTTTTTTTTTTTTGCTGTTACTTACTGACAGCAGTAGTCGTCCATGAGTCAGAACCATTACTTTTTGTGAAGTCTGGCATACCTTGTGGTCTGCGCTTATTTAGTAATAAATCACATTTGTTAAATGTAACTGGCACAATATAATAGGGGCACTTTGTTAAACTTGCTGTTACACCTGTTTTACAGTCCTGCAGAATTCAGTGTGTACTATGCCAGCCCTGACAATTAAAACATGCATCTGTACAGCACACAAATCAGGAAGAGGATTTATAAACTTTCTGCTCTTCCTGAAGGTAACCCACACTTTTTCGTAAGCAGTAAGGACTTTCAATAACACTTTACAGTGTTGCATGGCTTCGTTTCAGTTGAAGTATGCTATTTTCACAACCGTGAAAATCTGGTTGCGATAATACGTAAGTACCATATATATATATACATATATATATATATATATATATATATATATATATATATATATATATATATATATGTCTGTGTACAACATTCAGAATCTCAATGAGGCCTTACACCAATGGTATTATTGAAATTTCAAAAAACGACAACTTACAATGTCAGTAGGACAAGATATCGATGCACAAAATGTCAAAAATATGGACTGGAGATGTCACTACAGACCACCACACTTCTCAAAAGTGAAAGAAACAAATAATGTAATAACCTTATTCCCCAAGACAGCTGTGCACTGCAGTTTCAAGACAAAAGCACAGAAAATAATTACATCCCCCCTCCCTGTAAACTCACAATATGTCCTTAAGAAATAAAAAAAATATTCTAGCATCAGTCAGTTTACGTATTAAGACAGCTGTAAACATACTTCACAGTACTACAACCACCTATGAGACCTAAAATCACTGCTCTAGTAAATGTGAAGTTTGTGGTGGAGACAACAGGGTAAGTAGTAACAATTTACATTTTAAGCAGCACAGTAATGGCTATGAGAAAATCAGTCACACTGTATGCATCCCTGTTGGCAATGACCAGTCTAAAGTATTTGTGTCTCCAAAGCACATGTCCTGGTCAGAGAAAGAGGTATTGCTGTAGAGAGACACAGATGCAACTCGTTACATCAGTTCCGGCTCATACATTAATACAAATATCACAACCTGTGAGTCAGAAATTCTCTGATCAAGGACACAATGGAGTCTATGATGCCATGCCTTAACCATGTTTTGGGTACGTGCAAAGATAACTCATTCAAGTCACAAACATTCCAAAATGGGATGTGGAATGGGGTTGGGAATCATGAGGTTGCAGAGTGTCTTCTTGCAAACTTGTGAGGCTTCCCTAGGACATACTACTCTTTACAGTATTTTAGGAAGTCACTGGCCTCAGGTGGAAAGGTGAAACTTAATTCATAGAAAGCCTATAAAAACCTGCCCTCCCACAGGAAAGCAAGGGCAACGAGTTTTGTCACACAAATTTACAACTGACAACACTGGCCACAAAGTGTAGTTAAACCAAGTTGCTATACCTTTCTCCAAAGATTATGCAAAAAATGGAACAAGCAGCCCTTGCTGACAGCACCTGGTATATTACACTGAATACTCATTATGCTGGCCATCTCTAGGTCACACATCACAAAGAAAACACATGCCCTCAGACCTGAAATTCTTAGCAAGTCATAGATCACCTTCCACATTAAATTGTAAGACCAGAATGATTTATAGGACATCAGGCAGAAAACTAATGGGATACACTTACTATAAACTCCACTCTTAATGAAACCATGTGCACTCCTATATAGTTTGCAGTAAACCTTCCTGTGGTGAAGAAGGTGCCATCTATTAGTCAGACAGTTGTCATACTTAGATCTACCAATTTCTGCAAGGTACTGAAGATGACAACAATGACCCCCCCCCCCCCCACCCAGCTACTAAATTCTAGTGTCTTCTGCATGTGGTACCCATTCTTTAACACGTACTCTTCTGTCCTAATGGTTGTTAAGATGACCAGTTCAACTTTGTCATCCATGATCTATGCCTTTCTCTCCCTAGTAACACACTGCAACAGTGTTCTTCTATGTAAAAAATGACATGCTAGTTTCATGAATGTTATGGACATCACGTTGTTCACAACAAGGCAAGTGGTCTCTCTGAAAATACATCACGCATTTTGCGATCCATGTAACACCAGTACCTTTCAATGTCATCAACATCTGCTAAGTGCTAGTGAGCATTTCACTTAATTAATTCCTCCTCAGCCACACATGGTGATGTCAGTGCATGCCCTTACATTTCTTGGGCTGTCTGTAATGGCAAGCCCAATGCTTCTTATTTTTGCTGACTTTACCTCGATGGCACAGATAATCATCTATCACTCCAGCAGCTTTACCTTAATGGGGTGAGACATCTTGTTGCTGGTTGTTATATACTAATGGTAGAAGGACTGTATACTGAAAGGCATAATAATGTGGCAAGACTGTTGCATTGGGGATTGTGCAAACATTATGGTATTGAAGTGAATGAAAAACACTGAAACACAAGCCACAAAAGCATTATAGAAAATGATGAAGTTTATATCACATGGGATCACCCATTGTCAACAGTTCAAAAAACAGATGTGAGAAAACCAATTATAGTAGTCCATGAAAAGAAAACAAAAATAGCGTTGATCATTGAAATTGCTACACTCAGTGACTATAGTGTTTTACATACAGAGAGAGACAAAGTCATAACATACCAGGATTTGCAAGCAGAAGTGAGGGCAATGTGGAAGAAGGATACCCAGAAAGTTCCAGTAGTAGAAGGAGCTATGGATCTTATAAAAAAGAATTTACAGTCATGCTTAGATATGTTACAGATACATGTAACTCCATACAAATTGCAGAAGGAGTCATTACTGGGCACATTGCAGGTGCTGCGAACAGCATTCCTGGCTAACATCAAAGACTGAAAAAAATTCTAATTTCATGAGCTTCAATCATACTTTGACTTAGGAATGGGGTTTATTCCTGCCATGGTATTAGAAACCCAAAAGACTTGGAAAAATTAAAAAAGGATGAGATGGTATCATATATTTGCCTGAATATGTCAGGACCACTAATGGAATGCAGTGTGCTTCCATGATTAGGTTTGTTTCCACAGTATTCCATGCAGTGCTGTTCACATGGGCTGCTTATATTTGCTTTGGAATAATAGTATGCAAATTTTTCTGTTTCAGCATTTCTTCCAATTGACATATCTCTACCTCTCCTCAGTTGTCAGTGTCGGTGAAATCAGTCATTGAGATTCTAAATGCAACACATATTGATATAAAATCAACCTCTGTATTGTCGACTATACAAATGGTCGACAGTTATGTGAGACAGGACAATCTCCAGGGTTGGGGCATATGCCCTTTTCCCAGGGATTGTTCAATATCACAGTTAGAATAAGTATGTAGCTGGGAGCATAAGGAGGTGCAGGGGCTCTTGCCCCCTTGCAAAAAAAGAAATTATGTTCTTACCATAATGTTCCATCTGTATTGTCCAACTTCATTCCATTAACTTGAAGGACTCAGTTCCGATACTTGGAACTGACTGGTCACCTTCTTATAGCTCAAGACTCCAAACTTGAGGTCCTCCTATCTACCAATAATGCCCCCCCCCCCCACATTACCTTAGATCGAGTTTGCCAGCAAGAACATAGTGTTCCTAAAAAACATTAAGTGTAATGCAAAAATAAGGAGATTAAATTATAAACAGCGCTCCTATTAACAGAATATCAGGAACTCAACCAAAGGAATAGAATTCCTGGAAACTTCTATTAGGCATCCCAAATAAACTTTGGATAGGGGGAAGGGGGGTGGGAAGGTTAATGGAATGAAGTTGGACAACACAGGTGGAACATTATGGTAAGAACATAACTTCTTTATCTGATGTTGTCCACTTCATTTCATTAACCCAAGGGACAGAATCCCCAGCTATCATAATCCAGGGTGGCCATTAAGGAAGGATATTCTGGAGTACAGCAGAACCAAAAGCACTTCTACTCCTGGATACCAAGTCCAATTTGTAATGAGTGACAAAAGTATGAGGGCTTGACCAAGTAGCAGCAGCACAAATGTCCTCAAGAGAAAATCTGAACCAAAAAGCTTGAGACATGGCCATGGACCTTGTAGAATGTGTCCTTACTGGACCTGGTAAGGGAATACCTTTAGAAGAGTAAATAAACATAATACAATCTTTCAACCATCTGGCCAAGGAAACTTTGGTCACTGCCTTACATTTTTTACTGTTCAAAAAAGAAACAAACAACTGATCACACTTCCTGAAGAATTTAGTTCTATGAATGTAATAATGAAGTTGTCTGTGCACATCAAGCATGTGTAAAGTGTACTCTCCTTTTTCTGATATTGAGGAAAGAAAACTGAAAGATTAATTGACTGGTTAATGTTTATCTCTTTAGCCACCTTGGGTAAAAAAGAAGTATTCATACGTAAGGTAACTCTGTCTTTATGAAAAACTAAGTAAGGAATTTTGCAGAAAAAGCCTGCAACTTAGCCACTCTCCTGGCTGAGGTAATTGCTACTAGGAAAACAGTTTTCCAGGAAAGTAATTTGAGATCTACAGTAGCCGAAGGTTCAAACGGGATGAATCAAGGCTTGCAAAATTATAGTAAGATCCAAAGGAGGTATGGGGTCCTTGACTGGAGGCTGTAGCAGAAAGGTGCCCCTAAGAAAAGCCTTACATAACTTAGAAGAGGCTAATGAGCTAATGAGACTGAGTCAAAACCAAAGTGGACATTAGAAATGGCAGCAAGCTATACCTTGACTGTAGAATGGCTAGCACTTTCTTTGAAAAGGGAAGCCAGAAAGTCTAGAACTGAAACTGGTGCTGTAAAAGGATCTATCTGATTCTGTTCCACCCAAAGGGAGAACCTTTTCCACTTACTTTTGTAAATCTTGTGAGTGGAAGACCTATGTGATGAAATCAAAATTTCTCAGACTGAAGAAGACAGACTGGGAGATCTAGCCATCATTGGAAGTAGAGAAACCATGCGGTTAATTTCAGGGCCTGAATGTTGGGATGTGGATACCTCGATGGATGAGACAATAGATTTGGACCCGGATCCAACCTAATCCGGGGGCAAACCAGATTAGACCAAAGAAAGGTGAACCAGATTTGTCAAGGACAAAAAGGAGCAATGAGGATCACTTTGCTTCGCAACTTCAGAGCTTTCTGTAGGAACTTGGAAATTAAGAGAAGTGGGGGAAAGGTGTATAGCAGACTGGAGGGCCAAGCATGAACCAGACCATCCATGTCGGACTGTCCCTGAGGAGGGGTCAAAGCAAAATACTTGCTGCATTTGTTGTTGATGGTGGACGCAAAGCAGGGGTGGCTCGTGCTATAGGACTGCAGGATTGCAGCCCCCCACCTGTAAAAATGAATAAAAGAAATTAAAAAATAAAATAAAACAATTTCACGGACTCCGCACATGCATGCATGGTTCCTGACTGCTGTGTTAGGCAGACCAGAACTCCATGCACACATGCAAGCTCATTCCTGAGCTCCAGACTGCTCTCTTAGGCAGTCCAGACAGGGAAGGCAGGAAACTCTACCCTTCCAGCCCAGAGGTCTGTGCAGTGACAACCACACAGACCATAAGGTCACTGGACTGCATCGCCCACAGACAGGATGCTCCAGCCATCTCACAGGAGACCCATGCACAGGCCATTACAGACAGGAGGATTTAGCTGGTGCTCTCACGGGCCATTGCAGACAGGAGGATTTAGCTGGGCTCAGCCATTACAGAACTTAGCTGCAGAGTGGATCAGCCAGTGTGTGTGGGTGTGTAATGCCCCAGGTGCTACACGGTGGTGGGTAGAGAATAAGGCTTGTACCTTGTACCTTGAGCCCAGGTGGCAAGAGCCTGAATTCCCTACCCACCACCGATTTTTCCCTCATACTTGTTCTATTCCTCATAAAATCTGTGGTTTTGTATTTTTGTGTCCTTGCAAAGCCTGTAGTGCATTAGTGCATTGGTGCAGTGGTAGCATTGTTGCCTAACAGCTACAGGTTCTCTGGTTTGATTCTTGGCTGGGGTGCCTTACCTTCTCTGTGGAGTCTGTATGCTCTCCCTGTGTTTGTGTCCTCCCATCTTACAAAACATGTATCTGTGTGGAGTGTTTCTCCCTGGGCCTCTGCTAAAAATTAGCTTTTGTTCCAAGTCAGACTTTCCTGGTTAACAAATGTTAAAAATGACACGCATTTGAATATCAGACTTCATATTCTTCAGAAAGTGCATGGTAACACAAAAGCTTTTATTCTAGCAATTTTCAAAGTGTATAAGATGGATATGAAATTTGTCCCTATTTTTGGGACTGTATTCCCCCATTATTGGCTTCATCCAGGTTTTTTGTGCTAAGGCTGAGAGCTATGGTAAGAACTGAATTCACTGAATATGTTTGGGGGATATATTCCCCCATTACTGGCTTTGTCCGGGTGTTTTTTGCTAAGAGTTTGAGAGCTATGGTGAGAACTGAATTCATTGAATGTTTGGGGGCTGTATTCACCCATTATTGGCTTTGTTCAGGTGTTTTGTGCTAAGAGGTTGACAGCTGTGCTATGGTGAGAACTGAATTCACTAAATGGTAGCCATTCATGTATGGTGGTAACACAGCATTTTATTCTAGCAACTTTCCAACATTTTACAAGCAATGTTTAAAATGTGTCCCTGGTTTTTGCCCCCCCCCCCAACAATAAACTTTGGCTTTTTCCAGATTTCTGTGTGCTGCAAAGTTCAGAGATACAGCTGAGTGAGTAGATTTTACAAGGAGCTGAGAGCTGCAGGGGAGCAAAAGTTTAGTGCTGCTTATGCTGAGTCTGCTTGCATTGTTAATAGCACAACAGGTAGTATACTTACTTTTGATGCAGAAGGCTGTGGGTTCTACTCTCACAGTAGATAGATGCATTGCTGATACCATACTGTGTTGCAAAAGGGGTTGATGCTGCACTCCTTTTTGGTGAAGACACCTAGCAACTATGAACCTGTTATCAGTTTGCCATCCATTCCCTATTGCAATATTGCTAGCTTATCATTTTTTTAGTGTAAGATAGGCAATTTATTCCTCAGGGGTAACAGGCACTTTATTTGTAGATGAAACAATGAAATACAAAGTTGTTTGCTAGCAGCAACCTCTTCATTAGTTACAGATCTCTTTAATGTGGAATTATTTAGATGACTTTTACTTCTTCAAAGATTGTGCATATGTACTGATACCGGTGGACTGTAGAATTTTGAGTAGACTTTTATGATGGAAATGTTCTGAATTGGGCAGTTTTGTCATTACTGGTGCATGCATTTTGTTTCATTGTTTACTGGAAAAAATTCAAAATAATACATTTAAAACACCCTCTAAAACTGTACTGTATTGTACAAGGAATATAATTTAATACAATCAGGAAGGCGTATGAAAGAGCATGTGTATGTTTTGTGTGCAAGGGGCCCGTGATTTGAAAACAGCTCAAATCCAAAGTTAATCTGCCACTGGCAAAATGTATTTTCTTTGAATGTGGGTTTCAATGCTGTTTCAGTGAATGTGAGTTTTCAAGGGCAGAGAAGTTTTAATGCTAAGTCTGTTCTCATTGTGAGACTGCATTGCTTTGTTTAGCATATATGATATCTATTAGTGTTTGAGCTGTAAAATGCAAAATAAAACTTTCAAATGAAGTCCAAATAATCGCAGAAGTAAAGCAGTATGCAAATTAGTGTTTATGGTAAATGGGGTGGAATAGCCAAGTAATGGTTCATTGGAATGGCTGTAGGGGGAAGAAGCTCCATTCAACCATGATTTTGTGAGGGGGGGGGAGGGCAGCAAACTCAAAGACAGCCCTGGCTGAACTATACCTCTCAACTGTACAGATTTTTGCAGAATGAATAGATTTTTGCTTCTTATTTTTGGTTTGTTCCGCATAAAATTTGTGGTTTTCTGTCAAATCATTTAGGAATTAATTCACTAAATAATGACAGACACTGAGTTTCAGACTTCATAACCTTCAGAAAAATGCATGCTAAAGCAAGACCTGTTATTCGATCAACTGTCTCAGTTTATACAAGAGCATTTTTTAGTACTGTTTATATGTTCCCCCCATATATTTGGCCTTGTCCAGATTTCCTGCATTAACAGGTTGAGAGGTACATGCAAATAAATTGCTTTATAGAATTAGGCATATCCAAACCTCTCAACTGTCCCCGATTTTGGCTCAAAATGTTGCTCTTCCCCTAATAATCCCTCCGCAAAATGGCTATTTTGGAAGAAAACATGGAGGGTTTACAATTAATAAATAACTATAATAATCAGTTATAGATTACTTTTATTTCAGAAATGCATGTAGATTCTTTTATTTTGTCAGCTGCTCAAGTTAGCAGTACTAATATTAAAAAGTGTCCCTTCTTTGACAGGTTCCCAGCTGTATTGTGTGGCTATTTTATATTTTTGAATCACATTTTTGGTCCATTTTTCATAAAATTCTGTTTTTTTTTTTGGCAAATTAGTGGCAAATCATTAAAGACTGAAGTTAGAAAATAATGACAGACATTTCAGTTTCAGACTTCTTACCCTTCAGAAAATTCATGCTAATGCAAGACCTACTATTCTATTATCTTTCTAAGTTTATAAGATCAGTATTTAAAAAGTGTCCTTATTTTTGGGCCTTTATCCCACTTCTATGTATGGCTATGTCCAGATTTCTTGCTCTGAGGTTGTGAGGTATGACAAATGTGTCAGGGCCATCGCAGTCAGCCAGAGACATTTCAAATTGTGACATACTTGTTGCACCCCACTCCCCCATGTAGTGACTCTGGATGTGTCCAAGCAAGGCAAGGAGCAGTTATGCAGTGTAAATGTACAGACTATCCCCCATCCAAGGTAGACACAAGTACTACAATGGCTTTTCATCTGTCCTTGATTTTGCAGAATGTTCTGGTTTCTGTCATATTTTTATACTGTTGATTTATGCTTATTATTATTCAGAAAGTGCCTGTTGCTCTGTGTTTAAGTAGCAATGCTTTAATGACCATCTGGTAAGCTTATCTGAGATTGTAAGATGCAAGTAAGTTTTAATAAGCATACTGTTAAAGAATTGCCAACATTGAAAGCCTTTCTGTTGTTGCCATGCAGAGAATACTTACATAACTAGATAACATATAAGCCTTGGGTATTGAAATGCATATGACAGTATTTGTAATAAAGGACAGGATTACATTATTTTAAGAGCTCATTACAGGCTTTACCTGCAAACTAAACAGAATGCCAATCTATCATGTGTGGTCCATATCCTGTGCCGTAGTCCTTTAAGCAATGTATGTTGAGCTTGTTTCCTGTTTGCTTTTCATTTTTTACTTTGATCATGTTTTCCCCATGAAACAAGTAGATAGTTGTTGTTAGGCAGCAGGTCTTTTTTGGATAAGAAACATTTTTACAAGTGGGGGTATCACAGAGATTGCTACTTTCAGCATGTTACTTGGTAGTTTAATAAAGCTGAATATAAATTATAATTAGAACTGGAGTACAAGGAGAAGTGGATTGAGTTGAGTACTGCTTGTTTTACTTATACCTGACTTTGACTAGCATTCCAGTAATGTATTTAAAAAGTAATTTATTTTTTCATGCCTCACAACCTTTTTGTTTCCATCTAGATATTAAGTAAGTTGTCATGCAGCCAATGGATTGAAATATGTTTTTTCTTCTACACTTCATTTTGTCTTGATTCGATTCTCATAATGATGGTTTGGCACCCATGGCAGCATATTTAATTAAAGTTACAGTATTTGTAGTTTTGAGCATAACTCCTCCCCTTTCTAGTTAGCCACACAAATTCCCATTGACCCCACCCATTCAGCTGTCTCCTGCAGCCCCCTTTTGATTTGAAGTCACCAGCTGCCACTGACGCAAAGAGGTCACAGCAAGCATAACCCCATTTCTGGAAGATTGCATCTGCCATGAACTTTTTCAGGGACCACTCTTGAGACATCAGCAGCACTCTGCCGAGTCTTCTGAGCCTGTCGGCAAGGATGTTGGATTCCCCCAGAATGTGTATTGTTAACAGGAAGCGGTTGGAAGAAATCGGCCACTGAAAAACTCTCATAATTTCTCGATAAAGGGGGTAAGACATGGTTTCACCCTGTTTGTTGAGGTACCAAACCACTGACATATTGTGTTTGGATAGCAAAAGTCCCCTGAGGAAGAAAGCTGTCTAGTCCTTGTAATGCTAGAAGTCCAGCACTCATCTCGAGAACACTGATATGCAACTTGGTCTCCTGGAGCTTCCACGTGCCTTGGACTGTCCAGCCCAGACAATGCCCACCCACTACCTGAACTGGAAGGCATCTGTGGTTAAAGTGGAGGTTGGGGAGGGCAGAACAAAAGGTCATCCCTGAGTAATGTCTGGATACTGGACCCATCAAAGGATAGAATCCCTGCACACACAAGATAGTTTGATGAGAAGTTTCAAGGGATTTCTGAGAAGAGACCACTGTACTGCTAGGGTCCACTGAAGAATATGCATGTGAAAGCGTGCTATTAGAAGAATAGTTATGGTGGCTGCCATGGAGCCCAAAGCTCATAGAAACAGAGAGGCTGGGGGTTTCAGAACAGTCAAGATCTGGCTGACATTGGATCTCAGATTTAGCACCCTGTCCGATGTAAGATAAACGTGAGCTACTGTTGTATCTAGATATGCCCATATAAAGTCTATGGTTTGAACTGCATCCAGATGTCACTTCTGCAGTTTATAGTTATGCCAAGAGTGGAAGCTAGGCTGAGAAAGTAATCCCTGGCCTAAAGGAGTAGATGCCTGGTTGGGGTTGTGAGAAGCCAGTCACTCAGATGTGGAAATATTTGACAGCCTTGCAGCCAGAGATGAGCTGTAACTACTGCTAGACATTTGCTGAACACGTTGGGGGCTGTACTGAGGCCAAACAGAAGCACCCGAAACTGGTAGTGACTGGCTCCCAGCCTGAAATGTAGAAAAGACCTGGAGCTCTTGTCTACTTTGATATGTTAGTATGCATCCATCTATAGATCACATCCAATCACCCATCTTCAGGAGAGGTAAGATGGATTGAATCATGACCATCCTGAAGTTTGTGTGTTTCACTGACTTGTTCAGGTAGGTGAGATCCAAGATAGGCCACAGGTTCCCTGTCTTTTAGGGAACTAAAAAGAATCTAGAGTAAATGCCAGATCCAACTTGATCGGGGGAACCTCTTGGATAACTCCTTTTTGCAGTAACTTTCTTATTTCTTGGGCAGTGTCCTCCCTCTGTCTGGGTGGAACATAAGGGAGGCAAACGTTTTGTTCGGGAATGTCAGAAAATGAAATGCAGTATCCTCTGGATACGATCCTTAGGACCCATTTGTCATCTGTGATGGCCTCCCAGGCTTCTGGGTGTAAGGAAAAAATCCCTTAACTGCTTACAGAGGAGAGTAGACAGGCAGCTGTCCAGGATCACTGGAAAGGCTTGTCTGGGGCAGGTTCCCATGACCCTTGATTTTGCAGACCCCCCTCAGCCACTTGGGGGGTGTCTACTGTTCTGACTATATCCCCCTCTAGCTTGGGGGAAAAGTCTCCCTGAGTGTCCTGGAAAGGACCATGTGACTTCCAAAACCACTTTTTCTTACTACCATGCTGATTCTTAGAGAAGGCCCATTGTGGAGTAGAGAAATGGATCACAATGGCAGACAGGATCTTACCATCTTTCTCACTCTTGGTCTAGGTGTCACATACTGTGAGCCCAACAAGATGGAGCCATCAAAGGGGGCATTATTGAAGGACTGCTTGAAAGGCTCTGCAAAATCACAAAGCCTCATCTAGGTATGGCACCTAATGGCAATGCCCGAACCAGCTGCCTTTGAGGTACCCTCTGCAGCATGAGAGATAAGCCTCATGGACACATTAGTTAGGGAATGTAGGGTGGCCAAACTAGAAGAAACAGACTCCCGCTCCTCATTAGGTACAGACCCTGGGACCAAGGTAGAAAGATCCTTATCTAAGTTGTTCAATGCCTGAAGAGCAAAGATAGATGAGGTGTAGACTCTCTTACCAAATCTGTCCAGAGCCCGGGATTCTCTGTTCAGGGAGTGGACAGAGGAGCTTTCCTAAGTGAGGTCCTTCTTGTTGGCTGCCACCACAAACAAGGCATCTACTGGAATTCCTTTGGTCCAAAACTGTTTGTTGGCTAGGACACTTAAAATTTTATCTGCACATTTGGGAATAGGTTTTACTGTATCTGGTTCCTTCCAAGCCCTCAATAACACCAGCGGGATCAGAGCATTGGCCAGAGGGGATACCCAGGTAGTAGATGGGCACGCCCCAAAAGCCTCCCACAGTACCGACTCCTCCGGGAAGGGGTTTGGGAGGACCTTCTACCCTTCTGAAGGATTTCAGGGATGCCTCCGAAGGAGACCTTATTGGGTGGAGATTCGGGAGACCCTTCCCCTTCTTTGAAATCAGTATCTGTGGTGAAGGATTCTGTAAGGAAATCCACATGCCTCCTTTTACATGGTCGCTTTGGAGGGACCTCCTCGGGGGGATGCTCGCAGAAGTTGTCAGAAGCTTGGGGATCCACTGAGGGAATGGTGAGTAGGCTTTCCGGGACTGACTGTCCATGTGGTAGCCCAGAGGTCTCAGGCACAGTTCCAGAGTGGGGCGGGGGGGGGTCCACTGCAGTAAGTGCCAAGGGTCTCCTAGGAATGATGAGGAATCTTTCATAACCTTGAACACAGAAGGACTCTGGACTACCTGGAGCTGTCTCATCAGGACTGAAGCCACTGGGGCAGACACCTCCTGGAGAGAACAGGACTCCTGCTCTAAGGGGAGAGTCAGAGCTGAGCTGTCAAAGGCTGAGGCCCAGAGGGGAAGAGATGGCTCCAAAACCTTTGGAGTCAAAGTCAACCCCCCGGAACTGGCCTCAATGTTATTGCTCCAAGACATGCTTGGAACTGAAGGAGCAGGAGAAAAGCAAGTCAGGGAGAATGTCAGACATGAAGAAGAAATCTGTATCTGCTCTGACACCATGGTGCTGGAACCCAAAGGAACTGACATCTCCAAAACCAAGGGAAAAATTGGAGAAGGAGCTACAGGCTGGAACAGAGAGAGCCTCATGGATCCAGAAGCAGAAGGGGCAGACACAAGCCCCATCTGGATTTGTGTCTCAAGGAACTGCCTCATAAGCTTACCAACATCCCTAGAGGACAAGCTTCGGGAAGACCTAGATGAAGCCAAAGAGGAGGGTCGGGGGGATCTCGATGAGGAACAGGATGGAGACCTCCTGGAAAGCACCAGTAGAGAAGACCCTGTCACTGACACATCCAGAGCTGATGCTGAGGGAATGCCACTTGGCCCCGCAGCCACAGAGGAGGAACATGCAGAGGGGAGGTAGAGATTAGGGAGATTGGAGCTGAACGTGTTGGTTCCGATGATGTGGAGTTTTTCCACAGTGGTTCTGAGGAGGACCACATGGAAGACAGCCTCCTGGACTCCCAGGAATCCTTGGACTTCTTAGCCAGGGGCTATGCCCATGATGTGGAAGGAGCCCCAAGGTGGCGGAAAGAGGAAGCAAGCCCTTTAGAATAAGTTTGCTTCTCCTATCCGCCAGAGCCCCAGGGTGAAAAGTCCTGCATATGTCACAAGAGGCATCCAGGTGGAGATGCCCAAAACAGTAGACGCACTCCCTGTGGTTGTCAAATAAGGGAATCTTCCACCCACAGGAAGTGCATTTTTTAAAGCCTAATGGCTTTTGATCAGCCATAAAGGAGAAAAGGGTGAGAAGTCTACAAGTCTAATGGACAGAACACGAAAACTGGGCAGAAAAAGAAGGCAAAGGAGAAGCTAGAACAGATAGGAAGTACAAAAAAGTGGAAAAACTCACACAAAAATTATAAAGAAGAAGCTAAAGCCAGAACTCGCTGCTAACACCAAACACAGCAAACGAGATCTGAGGTAACATGGGGGGAGCAGGGCATTATGGTTATGGTTTCAAGCTGTAAGAAGGTAGCCAGTCAGTTCCGAGCATCGGAACTGAGTCCCTCAGGTTAACTAAATGAAGTGGACAACATCAGATACATCAGTAACCATTTGAAATGTTGAGTCCCACTAGAGAGTCCCAAAATATGGAGACTGAATGGCTGAAAGAATGGACTGACATATGCAAAGTTCGAGATGCCTCTTTTCTGGATATTCCCTTTTCTCTGAGGTATGGTGATCTGAAAGTTGGTATATATATATATATATATATATATATATATATATATATACATAAGTTTGGGGGGTGTAGGGGGCTTCCCCCTACAAAAAGAATTTTAAAGGAGAAGTTTGATTTTTAAGATTCGCTCGTCTCTTCTTTTTTCGGTCTATTTTTTTCAACAATTCCAATGGGAGCCCTTTTATTAATTGCATGTTCTTGGATTAGCCTCAGAACATGTGCATTAGCCTGTCAATGTTTGTCATTTTAAGTGTGTAGATGTTAGTGATGTCAATGCAAAGGCTGTTTGAAGGTTGTTGGAATATCCACATATGTATCCATCCATCTATCCTCAACCCTTTTTCCCATTTTATACATGGGGTTGGGGTGTCACCTCAACAGTGACAATCATCTCAAGCCAAGGTTTTTACAGCACCAGGTGGCTATCCCTGCCGAGAAAGTTCATCCGTACCACTGACTCACACACATACTCATACCTACGGCCAATTTAGAGTGTCCAATCCACTTACTGCATGTCTTTGGAATGTGGGAGCAAACGAGAGCACCCGGAGGAAACCCACATGACTGCAGAGAGGACATGCGGACTCCGAACAGAGGGCACTCCAGCCAAGAATCAAACTGGAGAACCTCTTGCTGTGAGGTGACAATGGTAACCGCTGCACCGGCTGCCCAATATTCATATATATATATATATATATATATATATATATATATATATATATATATACTGACTTTCAAAATCCCTAAACTCAAAATACTGAGACCAAAATCTCTAAAGCTCAAAATATTGAAAACTCAAAATACTGAAAACTGAGAATACTGAAAACACACAGGATACAAACACTTATTATATTCCAGCACAAGTACATACTGAAACAAATAAAACACAAACCATATTACTCCTCCCCAAGTATAAGCAGGTGGAAAGCCCCTTTGCACCACCCATGTGGGGGGGCTGCTCCCCCACACCCCCTGCTACTTAAATATATCAACTCAGAGATTGTACTTTAGTGTAGTGAAGTGCAACTTCAGAGTTGATATATTTAAGTAGCAGGGGGTGTGGGGGGGGTGCAGCCCCCCTCATGGGGGGGTGAAAGGAGGCTTCCCGCCTATACTTGCAGAAGAGTAATATGTTTCTGTATGTAGTTCTGCTGCAATATAGTCGTGTTGCTGTACTATGTTGTTTTTCCATATTTGAGTTTCAGTATTTTGAGTTTTCAGAATTTTGAGTTTAGGGATTTTGAAAGTCAGTATTTTGAGGTGGACCTGTATATAGATATATATATATATATATATATATATATATATATATGTATATATATATATATATATATATGTACGTATGTGTATATATATATATATATATATATATATATATATATATATATATATATATATATATATGTATATATGTATATATATGCATATATATATATACATATATATATGTTTATATATATACATATATATATTTACATATATATATTTACATATATATATATATATATATATGTATATATGCATACACACACTATATATGTGTGTGTGTGTGTGTGTGTGTGTGTGTGTGTGTGTGTGTGTGTGTGTGTGTGTGTGTTTGTATATATATATATATATATATATATATATATATATACATATATATATATATATATATATATATATACATATATATATATATATATATATATATATATGTATATACATATATATATATATATATATATATATATGTGTATATATTTATGTATATATACATATATATATATGTATAAATATACATGCACACACACACGCACACACACACACACACACACACGCATATATATATATCCACATTAATATCTCTCTCTCTCTCTCTATATATATATATATATAATATGTATATTATACATATACATATATATATATATATATATATATATATATATATATATATATATATATATATATATATACATATAGAGAGAGGAGTCTACTACAGAAGACTGAAAAACCAAAAGACTGAACAGTCAAAATACTGAACACACTGTTAATGCAGGGGACAAGCCCCCCTGCACCCATCATGTGGGAGGCTTCACCCTCCACACCCCCTGCTAACTATATATACCAACTCTAAGATTGCACAACAGTGAAGAAGGGGCAAAATCCATCATTCAGTATTTTGAATTTTCAATCTTTTGGGATTCAGTTTTTTGTTTTTTCAGTCTTCTGAAATAGACCCTTATATATATATATAGATATAGACATATGTGTGTGTGTGTGTGTGTGTGTGTGTGTGTGTGTGTAAAAATGTGTGATGTGCCTTCTTTACCCCGGGTGCAGTAACTAAGCAGCCTCATTCCTCACCACTGTCTCCTATAAGTGAGTGTCACCAAAGGTAAGGATAGAAATACACAATTTCCCCTAAGTGTACACCAGGAACAGGCTCCATACCTGGGACTGGGCTATATGCTTCACACCAGGTCCCCAAATGAGTCTCCAAACTAACCACTGCACAGTACCGTGTCCCAGTTCTAGGTATCTGACACATACACTCTTAAATGTCTGATATTCACACATACACACACTCTTAGGAAAGACTGGCACAGATTTACCTGTTGTGTTCCTTTGCCCAAATTACAAGGTAACAGCTGCTACCTGTCAGCTACCACAATACTGTTAAAAATGGGTGTTCAATTATACTTGGTAAAATAGATATTGATACAAATGTTAGCATTTAACCTAAGCAGTAAGGTATTTTGGAGTGGCCCAGGTGTTATCACAATAAGCATAAACACTCTCCAATTATTAAAAATACTAACTAAATAACTGGCCACAATGAGAGGTTGTAAAACATTTAATAATAAATGAATGGATTTTAAATATTTAAGTACTGAATAACTGATTCCAACAAACATCAAAGTTTCACACACACACACAAGATATGAAAATAATACTGTAGGATAGATTTTACATTGATTTTAGAAAACCTCTAACTAACTAGCTGTAGTTCCTTGACTATCTAAAGATTAACTGTCCCTATCTATTCTAAATAACTAAGCAAGGCGAGATTAATACTGAACAACTGACTCAGAACCTGCTTTTATAGCAGATTTTTTTAAGTAACAGGAAGCTGCTATGACAGTTCTACTCTCTCATATCAGACTTTGAAAAGTAAACAAATTGCTGCAGTGAAGATTTTATTCTCCCAGCTCTGGCACGCAATGACATTGCATCTAGGTCAGCTGACTCTGGCATAACATACATTCAGAATTCTCTTAAAAAAATGTACATCTGATCAGTGAGAAGAACACTGCTTGACATTCAAACACCATGCATAAATCAGAATGATAATTAAAAGACATAAACTTGTTTAGAAAATTATAGCTAGTCATGCTGGCATACATAGCACAGAGTAATTTACAATTATTTACAAAACTGGGAAATGAGCAGTTTGGATTCAGATCAGGATGAAGCACAACTGACCTGCTGTTGAGAAGAAGCTAGAGATGAGGAAAGAGTCCAACTGGGCATTCCTAGGCTTGCAGAAAGCATATGATAAGGTCCAAGAAAGCTGATTTGAGCAGTACTGTAGTGGTTCAAAGTTCCAGGAACATTATTAGAATTAGTGCAGGCTATGTACAAGGACCCACTGTCTCAAGGGTCTATGTTAAATGTTCGAGCATTACATGGACAGGACCAAATGTTCGACATTTGGATGTTCGAACATAAAAAAAAAAAAAAAAACACAGAAAAAACAATTTAACAGTGTAGGCAGGGGGCCAAGCCCCCCTGCACCCCCACACACCCCTACCTAAATATACAAACTCCGAGACCGCACTTCAGTGCAGAAAAGGGAAATTCTCCCTTTCTGCACTGTACGGTGCCATTGAAAGTCTATCTTCAAGAACTCAAAATTTCGAATGTTTGGTCTCGACCATGTAACGTTCAAAATTTTGAGCATTCGAAGATTTGACAGGTACCCTGTCTCAAGTATGAACAGTGTTCAGTCTCACAGAGGGCTTCTCAGTAGGAGTGAGTGTGCACCCGGGTTCAGCTCTGAGACCACTTCTTTTCATACTGGTGGTGGACTACATTAGCAAACAGGTTGGAAGTGTCAGATCAACAAAGTTTCTGTATGCAGACAATGTGGCATTACAGGCAGACTCTGAGCAAGAACTTCAGCAAAGGACTGGGGAACTGAATGCAAAATTGAAGGCACATGGGATGAAATGGTACAGATAAGACAGTGGTAATGACAGCAAACTGAGGAAATTAGAAAAAGCTGAGAATTGATATAGAAGAGAAGATAGTGGAACAGGTGAATAGCTTCAAGAATCTTAGAGGGGTGGTTGAAGAGAAGGGAAGCCTGAATGAAGAAGTCAAAGCTAGAAATGGACTGGCTGCAGCCAACTGTCACAGAGTGTCGTGTGTAGTTTATGACAGAAGAATGCCAAAGAAGTTAAAAAGTAAGGTGTACAAAACAGTGGTGCTGTCAGTACTACTGTATGGTACAGAAACCTGGACAATAAAGGCATATCAGATGAGAAAGTGCCTGGAAACAGTAGTAGGATGCACACTATGGAACAACGAAATTAAGACACGCGAGCAGAAGACAAAATAGCTCCAACTGTGGAAAAGATCAAAGAGAACAGATTCTGGTGGTCTGGGCACATGTGAACAAAAGCAGAAGACAATCTGGTGAAGAAAAGTTGGTACAGACAGGAAGAAGGTAACAGGACATCCAGCAAAGTGGTGGATAGATTGTGTGAGAGAAGATCTGTGACAGTCAGGCATGAGTGTTGAAGAAGGCAGGAGTATGACACTGAATCGAGAGAGAAGGTGACACTTAAGACGACACCCATACCACATGTAGAAAATGGGAAAAAGTGGGTTGATGATGATGATGATGATGATTATGAAGATGATGATGGGGTGTGTGGGAGGTACAGGCAGGCTTGCCTCTCACAAAAAATATTGGTTTTGATTTGCATATTCTAAGGTTATGTTTTGGAGCATGCACATTGTCTTGTTGATATGTTTTTTTTTTCGGTTTTCTTGTATCTTTCTTTTCAGTGACAATCTTCTTTGATTAACTTTATATGTGTGTGTGTGTGTGTGTGTGTGTGTGTGTGTGTGTGTGTGTACATATATATGTGTGTGTGTGTGTGTGTGTGTGTGTGTGTGTGTGTGTGTGTGTGTGTGTGTGTGTGTGTGTGTGTGTCTCTCTCTCTCTCTCTAAATATATATATATATATATATATATATATATATACAGATATAGATATATTCGTGTGTATATATATATATATATATATATATATATATATGTATACACACACACACACACACACACACACACACACACACACACACACACACACACACACACACACACACATTATGTACATTATACATATGTACATATGTATATTATACATATGTATGTATGTATATATAATCAGGATGCAAGGCAAAGACAGAAAGATAAGATAGTCATCAGACACCCTTCATAAGGTACACCAGCAAAAACCTCCTCATCAGTCCACGAAACATCAAAGGCAAATTGAAAGAATACTCCCAACAGCTTCTGAATGAAGAAAGTCACACAGAAGCTGTACTGCTGTAGACACATCCTACAAAGAAAGCAGAGGAGCCCACCCTAGAAGAAGTAAAAACAGCGCTAAGAAAAATAAAGTCAGGGAAAGTAGCAGGCTCAGATGAGGTCATCACAGATGTGATCAAGATGTAGGTGAGTTAGGGGAGAATGGCTCCTGAGGGTAGTCCTACTGCATAAAAGAACAAAAAAGACATTCACAACTGTAGACAGTTTTAGCGGTATCAAACTCCTGTCACACTGCATGAAAGTTCTGAAGATGGTGACTGACAAAATGAATACGCAAAGTAGTAGTAGAAAGTAAGACTGGAGATGAGAAATTTGGATTCAGATCATGATGCAGCACAACCAACCTGATATGTGCAGTAAGAGAGAACTGAGAAGAAGCTAGAGATGAGGAGAGAGTCCAATTGGCATTCCTAGGCTTAGAGAAAGTATATGACAAGGTGCCAAGAAAGCTGATTTCGGTAGTCCTGCAATGATTCAAAGTCCCAGACACATTTGTAGAATTAGTGCAGGCTATGTACAAGAACCCAATGGAACAAATACTGACAGTGTATGGATTAACAGAGGGGTACCTAGTGGGAGTGGGTGTGCACCAGGGTTCGTCTCTAAGCCCACTGCTGTTCATCCTGGACTACAATAGCAAACAAGTTGAATGGGAGCAGATCAACAAAGCTGCTGTATATAGATGATGTGGCATTACAGGCAGACTCTGAACAAGAACATCAGCAAATAATATGGGAATGGAATGGAATGCAAAACTGAAGGCACACGTGATGATAATGAGCACTGATAAGACAATGTAATGGTAGGAAATGAGGGAAAGCAGAAGAAGATGAGAACTGAGATAGAAGGAAAATAGCAGAACAAGTTAAAAATGTCAAGTACCCGGGAAGGGTGGTTGAAGAGAATAGCAGTCTGAATGAGGAGGTCAAAACTACAATTAGAGGGGCTGTAGCCAACTGTTATAGGGTGTCAGGGGTAGTGTATGACAGAATAATGCCAAAGAAGTTGAACACTACGGTGTACAAAGCATTGATGTGACCAGTACTCCTGTATGGTATAGAAATTTGGGCGGTGAAGGCAAAGCAGTTGAGGGAAGTTACAGGTGATAGAGATAAAGTGCCTGAGATGGGTGGTAGAATGCACACTATGGGACAAATGAAGAAATGAGGATATAACAGCAGAAGCTCAAGTAGCTCCAATTACAAAGAAGGTTAAGGAGAACAGATTATGGTGGTTCAGGCACATGTGCAGGAAAACAGAAGACAGTCTGGTGAAGAAGATTTGGAGCAAATAGGAAAAAGGTCAAGTAGAGTTTCTACCCTTTCAGAAGCTCAGTGGTTCATCTGTTGTGGAAACATGAGATTTTGCAGGACAAGGTCTACCCGCAGCCAATGCAAAAGACTGATCAGCACTTCTTGCCAAACTGCTAACTTATTGTTGTAACATTTTCGTTGCTTGTGCTGTTCCAGATTAAAAAAAAAAAAGAAGTTATGTCTTACCATAATGTTCCATCTGTGTTGTTTATCTTCTTTTATTCATCACTGATGGGGGCTCGGAACTGAGTCGACCTGTTAACCAAGTTCGCGCCAGCCAAAAAAACTCTCGAGCTAAGTCTCTACCCAAAATGCCCTTCTCCCTGTTACCTCAGATCGAGTTTGCTAGAGAAAGAGAAGTAAAGCTGAGGCCACTTCTGCACAAATACCCTAGGACACCACATAGACCCAAAGCATCCCCCAGGAGCCTTTGGAGGGGAAAGGAGGGTGGGAAGTGATGAATGAAACAAGATAAACAACATCAGATAAAGAAGTTATGGTGATGTTGTTAATCTTCTTTCCTTTCATCACTGATGGGACAGAATCCCAAGCTACCTTGAGGTCCATGGGCAGCCCTTATGGGAGAACATTCCTGAGTACCATTGAGCCAAAGGCATCTCTCCCTCTGGAGACCAAGTCCAATTTGTAATGATTGATAAAGGTATGAGGCTTAGCCCAAATAGTTGCCATCCATGGAAGCCTTGGAATGGAAAGCTACAGATGTTGCCATAGATCTAGTGGAGTGAACTTTAACTTTTGGCATAGGTTCATTACTGAGGGAATAGATGAAACATATGCATTCCCTTAGCCATTTTGATAATGTAATCTTGGAAACATCCTTTCCCATTCTAGGCCCAGAAAAGGAGATGAAAAGCTGTTCAGATTTACGGATAGGTTTGGTTTTGTCTAGGTAAAATCTCAATTGTCTATGCACTTCTAAGGAGTGAAGGCAGTACGCTCCTCTATTGGCAAAATTTGGAAATAACACTGGTAGATCAATGGTCTGGTTTATGGAGAATTCAGAAACAACTTTGGGAAGGAAGGATGGATTCATCCGAAGTGATACTCTGTCTTTATGAAAGACCAGATAGGGCCTCTTGATACACAATACCTGCAGCTCCGAGACCCTTCTGGCAGATGTGATGGCTACCAAGAACAAGGATTTCCAAGACAAAAACTTTAGGTCACACTTCACAGCAGGTTCAAAAGGTTTTTGAGTCAAAGACTGAAGGACTAAAGTAAGGTTCCATGGTTCCAGAGGCTGTCTGACAGGAGTCCTGATATAAGAGGTCCCCTTGAGAAAGGCCTTGCAAAGGCATAAAGAGATAAGAGGGGTGCCACATATACCATTGTGAGAATTAGAAATTGCCATGAGATGTATTTGTACAGTAGAGGCAGAGGCTCCATTATCAAAAAACATAGCCAAGTATTGAAGCACTGCAGTTACTGGAGCCGAATACAGGTCTAGCATGTTATCCTTGGACCAGATGGAGAACTTTATCCTGATAGAGTCTTCTGGTGGATGGTTTATGAGGGAACAGAATTATGTCTCGAACAGGCAAGGAAAGATTAGCTTGCCTAGTGATTAATGGAAGTGGAGAAGCCAAGCTGTCAGCTTGAGACTGGATAGATTTGGGTGACTCAACCCTTGGGGGTGAGTAATCAGATCTTGTAGAGGGTCCAAAATCCATGGCAGGTATACTAGGTGAGGCCAAAGGAAGGGGACCCAAACTTGTCAAGGCCAGAATGGAGCTATGAGGATCACCTTGCATCTCAACTGAAGAGCTTTCTTTAGAAATTGTAGAATCAGGGGGAAGGGAGGATAAACGTAAAGAAGTCCCGTGGGCCAATCCTGGATTAGACCATCCCTCGGTGACTCCCCCTTCGGGGGAAGTAGAGTGAAATTGCTGCTGCACTTGTTGTTCGATGGAGAGGCAAAAATGTCGCAGCAAGGCTGGCCCCAGTGGCTGAAGATTTCTATCGCCACCTCGGGGTTGAGAGACTACTCGTGAGGCATGAGGATGCATCTGCTCAATTTGTCCGAAATCACATTGGAGCTCCCTGGGATATGTGTTGCTATCAGAAAGTGGTTGGAAGCTATTGCCCACTGCTAAATTCTCCTGGCTTCTCGACATAGGGGGAAGAACTTGGTTCCTCCTTGACTGTTGATATAACAGACCACTAACATATTGTCTGACTGAATCGCAATTGTGCTGGAAGGAAGAGCCGAATGAAGGACCTGCAACTCTAACAGCACAGCTTTCAATTCCAGAACATTGACATGCAGGTGGGCCTCAGAGGTGGACAATGTGCCTTGGACTGTCTTTCCCTGGAAATGGCCCCCCCACCCCACCCGATCAGGGAAGCATCCATGGTCACAATGGCTCTGGGCTGAGGGGACTGAAATGGGTGACTCCAAAGTTCTAAATCTGGCCTCATCCACCAAAGGAGGTCCTGTTTGCAGGAGTTGGTTATTTGGATCTAGTAATAGAGGGTGTGATAGTTTGGGAACCACTGACAAAGAAGGAGCCATTGCAGGATCCACATATGTAGCTTTGCTAAAGGCATTATCGGGACAGAAGCTGCCATAGAACCTAGGGCCAGAAGAACTTCCCTTGCTGAGACTTTTGTTTGAGAGAGTGTCACTCAGAGCTGAAGCCTCAGTCGGTGGAGTCTGTGACTAGGGAGTGATATTAGACAGGACTGAGTATTGAACACTGTTCTAATGAACTCTATTTGTTGTGTAGGAGTAAGGTTTGACTTCTCCCAATAAATTGTTATTCCCAACAATTTTGCCAGAGAGAGAATATAATGCAGTGCTTTTACCAGAAGATGCTCGGTGAGGGCGGTGAGGAGTCAGTCATCCGGATATGGAAACACCCGGAATCCTTGTAGTCTCAAGTGAACTGTTACCACTGCCATGCACTTCGTGAACAGTCTAGGGCCTGTAGAGAGACTGAAGGGCAGGGCACAAAATTGATAATGACTGGCCCTTAGCCGGAAGCAAAGCAGACTCCTGGAGCATTTGTCCATCTTGATGTGGTAATATGCATCCCAGAGATCTATCAAGCACATCCAATTGCCTTCTCTTAAAAAGGGAAGAATGGACTGAACCGTGACCATCCAGAATTTGGTTTGGGTGACAGACTTGTTTAAGTTGCTGAGATCCAAAATGGGTCTCCAGTCCTCTGTCTTTTTTGGCACCAAAAAAATCTTGAGTAAAATCTGGATTTACACTGGTCTGGTGGGACTGGTTGGATGACTCTTTTTTGAGACAGTTTTATAATCTCTGAGCTGCTCCTTCCCTTTGACTAGGTGGAATGTCGGGAAGTTTTCTTGGAAGGATTGGCTGACAAGAAAGGGGAATGGTGTAACCTCTGGTGATGATACTCTGCACCCAACGATCAGTGGTAATGGATTGCCAGGCAGCTTGATGCAGAGAGAAATGACCCCCGACTGCTTCCAGAGGTAAGCAATCGGGCTGCTCCTCAGGAGTGCTGGTAAGGCTGTCCAGAGAAGGAATCCCTGGAGCCTTGGTTATGAGGACCCCCTCTGCCTCTGTAGGGGTGTCTTCCAGAATTGTTACCCCCTCTGCCCCTGGGAGTATCATCACCACGTGCAGCACAAGTTGGATATTGGCAGGATTGCAAACTGCGAGGCCACTTTGTCCCTGACCACATCAGACAACTGTCTTGCGAGCGTCCCAGAGAGTTCAGAGATCAAGTCCCTCTGGACCCTCGTAAAATGTGCCAAATAGTTCACGGACCATATAGTAAAGGCCCTGATGCAAAAACATGCTTCCTAAGTCTGTCCACAGCCCGGGACTCCCTGTTGGGCAGATGGACTGTGGGACTTTCCTCAGCCAAGTCCTTTTTTGTGGCCACCACCACCACCATAGCATCGATTGGTAACCCTTTGGACCAATGTGGGTTCTCCTCCGTGGGGAAAGAATTTTGTCTGGTCTCCGAGGGATCACCTCAATGGAATCAGGGTTCTTCCAAGCATGCTGCACAATGAGCTGGACGAGCGAGTCGGCAAGCGGGGTCACCCAAGAGGTAGGAGGCCAGGCACGGAAAGTCTGTAGGAACACAGACTCCTCAGATGAAGGATTGGAGAGCTTCCAGTCACCTCTCTGCTTTAGCATTTCCAGGATGTCTCTGAAGGAGACATCATCAGGAGGTGACTGTGGGGACCCTTCACCATCATCTTAATCTGTGTCTTAAGTTAAGGACTCTTCGGATGAGTTCATGTGCTTCCTCTTGCACATCCTTTTTTGAGGGGGCTCCTCAGTGGGGGTCTCTGAGGAGAACTCACAAGAGTGGGTACCCTGAACAGGGTTATCCTGCGGCTTCTCTGCCAAGTATCCTGGGGAGGTGGTCTGTGACAGTTGTAGCTCAGGGGGAGAAGACTGGGCTTCCAACATCAAAGGAGTGCTGCCAGAAGCAAGAGCCCTCTCCATTGCGTGGAATGCAGGCCTGCCAGAAGAGGGATGGGAGCCTGGAACCGAGAAAGACAACCTCGAAGCCAGGGTCACACCCTGCTCTGATGAACCTACCCCCATGGGTGGAGCCTCAAGCAGGATCAGTGTAGATGTAGTTATTGGCGCCAACGATGGAACCGACGAGAAAGACGGCTCCATGCCATGGGCTGAAGTGCCCATCTCCCAATCCCCAGATTGAGGAAGGACTGGTTCTGCAGGAACCGAAGACCAAAGGGACAAACTTGGAGCTGGAGTGAGATGCACTATAGGCAAGGAGGTGATGCATTCCAAGAAGGATGTCGGAGCAGAAGGCTTTGGAAATGAGATGGTCAAAGGAGGAGTGTAAGATGGAATCCATGGATAAGTCGACCCAAGTTCTGCAGGTGGATGGGTCTTAGAAAGAGTGGGAATCCCCCTGGCTAACAACAGCTGGTCCACAGAACACACCATGTCATGTTCCAACAGGCTCCTGGTGGCTCTAGTGGATAATCCGGATGGAGAGTCAGGACATTCAACGAAGGGGCTATACACTTGGCCCAGAAATGGATCTACAAAAGGGGAGTATCGGGTCAATGGTGCAAGGTCTGCTGGCACCGAAGTCTCAAGTTTTGAGACTGGGAGTAAAGGGGTCAAATCCAGTGAAGTCGGTACAACGCTTGGTGCAGAAGTGGCACTCGGAGCAGAAACGGTCGGTTTCAAAATGGTAATTGACAAAGTAGTCGAAGGTGTGCCCTGAGCCGAAGTGGCCACAGGTGCTGAAGTTGAAATAGACGTAGTAAGGTCTATAATTGGTGCCGGAGGCAGGACCGGTGCTGAAACTGGCACCAGTATCGAAGGTTTTGAGATGCTCGGAGCCAAGGAAGACAGAGCCACAGAGGCAGATTTAGGCTCAGAATACAACTTTGGGACCTCTGATTTCACAGGCTTGCCCTGATCACCTGATGGTGAGGAGGGAACCGAGTGGAGCCTGTTTTTGTCTTTAGTAGGAGGGGATTGAGACCTCCATTGCAGAAATGGCCGCTGAAAAGGGAGACTTGAGTAACCCTTTCAGAATTAGTTTATTTTTGCACTCATTAAGAGTGCGTTGACTGAAACTCTGACAAATGTCACATGGAGGCTGAACCAAAAGGTGGGGCACCCGCAAACTGTATACACAGTCATCGTGAGAATCACTATTACGTTACTTGCCATTACATGAAGCACAATGCTTAAAACCTGAAGTACCCTTCTTATCTGACATCTTGATAAAGAGACACCACAATCCAACAGTATAATCCAATTAGTCAAATACCGTTCAAAACGTCACAATTATAGCAATACAGTGATATGTAGAAAAGAAAGAAAACACCTTACTAAAACCAAAGTTAATAGGTTAAACAGGAAAGACAATACTAGCTATGGTATTGAAGGAATACCACAAGGGCAAGGGGGGACAGGCCATGCCAAAAATAGTACTTGAAAGTTTACCAGTGGTAACAACTGGTAGAGTAGAGAAGAAAAAAATAAGGTCAGACAGAAGAAAACACATTAGAACTACTAGTCACTCAATAAAATATGAAGATATCGAAAATTTGCCACACAAATATCAATTAAAGTTCCACTTAGCTGAAAGCTCGGCTGAAATGAGGCTTTACAACTATGCGGCAAACGAGATCTGAGGTAACAGGGAGAAGGGCATTCTGGGTAGTGACTTAGCTTGAGAGTTTTTTTGGCTGGCGCGAGCTTGGTAAAAAGGCTGACTCAGTTCCGAGGGCTCAGAACCGAACCCATCAGTGATGAATGGAAAGAAGATTAACCACATCAGATAATAGTTGTTTTATGCAACTATTAAAGGACATTTGCCATTTTTCAGTTTTTCTTGCAGGATACAAGTGCCCAAATAGGGACTATCACAAGAAGGGGCATGTGATAACTTAAGGCAAGAGGAAACAAGGGCATCCAGCAAAGAGATGGCTGGATGGATTGTGTGAGGAAAGACCTTAGTCAGTCAAACATGACTGTTGAAGATGGTAGGAGAGAATCATTTAATCAAGAAAGATGGCAACATGACACCCCAACCCCATGTAGAAAATGGGATAAAGGAGGTTGATGGTGATGACAATGATGATATGTGTGAGTGTGTGTGTGTGTGTGTGTGTGTGTGTGTGTGTGTGTGTGTGTGTGTGTGTGTGTGTGTGTGTGTGTGTGTGTGTGTGTGTTCAGATGTTCGACAACCATTATGTTCCTGTTGAACATGTCGAAATATGTGAAAACAAGGCAGATTAGTTTCTTTAACATCGCGCATGGAAATATATATTGTTTTGAAATGCACGGAAGCACTATGACAACAGGGGATGTTCCCGTTTACTCGTTGAATCCGGTACTGACGTGTGGGATGGAAAAAAAACAAAAAATAGTCCACTACTGCATTTGACATGGTATCGTTTTGTTTACAGTGCTTGTTTCACTCACTAGGGACTCAAAGAATTTCAACAATGTCGTATTTTGATATTATTATCGACAACTGCTCTTTGACATTGTATTGTCGATAATCTGACCTACTTAATATTCATGAGGTGATCAAACACGTTGCGGTTCTCAATGGTCGCACTTCTCATCATCGTTTTGTTAATAGTAAACCTACACACACACACACACACACACACACACACACACACACACACACACACACACACACACATGGATGAGTATAGTAGTAACTGCTGATATACAGAAATGATTCCACAATGCATTTAACAAAAGGAAAATCTAACTGAAACTAAACCACATCACAAAAGAAAAGTAAATAATCTCCTTTTGGTTTTGGTATCAGTAAAAAAAAAAAAAAATTACTGCAGCACCACCTTACTCATGTGCATATTAAGGATCCCTATCAAATAATTGAATGGACACACTGTTGAAAGTTATATGGTCGAACCCATATCATCGACAATGCAGTCCATAAAAAAAATTAATACAAACACAACACCCACTCACACCACAAAAACAGTTTTTGCAGGGGGGAGTCCACCCCTGCTAATTATATATACCAACTCTGAGATCGCACTACAGTGGGGAAAAGGGCAAATTTCCTGATCCCTACAATAACGTGATCTCAGTCAGAATGGTTTGATGGACTGCACTGTGGATTATATGTTTTTGATGATATAACGTTTGACAATGTGTCCGTTCGATAATTTGATAGGGATCCTACCACTGCCCCTAATTCCAACCTTATACATTACCTTAATAAAAATCCTTTCAATAACAGTTCCACTATACAAGGCAGATGCGCGCGCACGCACACACACACACACACACACACACACACACACACACACACTACATACTTCACAACACACAAGCTCAGTAGAAAACAATTTCCCTTCCTTTACTTTGTCCTTTTCAAAACCAAACTCAAAAAGACTTACATACACCCTCATACACTAACCTCTAGTTAAAGAACTTTCAGTATATCACAAATATTTGGCATTACTAATCACTCCTACTAACCATGACTGCAAGCTTATTCACTGCAGAAAAGCAATATTCAATGTTGATACCTTTGTTGACTACTGCATGCAGAAAAATTCAGACAGCAGAAATATCTGACAGAAAAGTGTGCATTTGACAGAGTATACTTAAGTATTCAAATAGACAGAATACGTACATATGCACACATATTCATCTGTATATATATATCCATGTGAGTGTGTGCGTATGTGTGTATAAATGATATTAACTGAAGACTTAAGTCCGATTCCTCTGTATTGGCCTATGTAAAAACTTCATTAATGCAGTAGTTATTTATTCTGCACTCAGTAAGTATAGAAATTAGGTGTTAGCCCCTTACATCTTCCTGCCTATCCTCCTAATCCTAAGTGGACACTTTTCACAAATACTGAAAGTTTACAATCACCCTTACACACCTCAGATTGTTCAGGGGGGTCTGTGTTACCACTGTGTAGTTAGGGAATGGCATTAAAATGCTGAACTGTGCTGTCCCATTTGCACAATGTTTAGTATGATAAAGGCATACCAGCTGATGAAATAATGCAGTTTTTGCAATTACTGCAATACTTTTAGAGAGAACTTCCAAGTTACTTTGCACCACTCAGCTAGATTGTACAGAAAACAATGCTATCGCCCATCACATTGCTTGCTTGCATATTGTGACTTAAATCTTCATCATACACTAAACAGTGTCAAAAGTGTACCATCATTAGTATTTTACACAGGCTTCAGCATTATATATTTATAGCCATACATTACAGTAACAGACAGTAAAAATAATGCATATGTTACTCCAAATGTTTTTGCCCACTGGATATCTAGCCACAAAAATATAAACTTCAGGTACTTTAAAATTAGATTTTTCTCATATTCAGGTACTGTCAAGTAAGGATTCTTTTCATGAGTCATGAATACCCAATGATTCTCTAAGGAGAAAAGTAAACATATTAGTGAGCCTCCCATGCATTCACAAGCACATAAAGGTTGCTCAGCCTTTGGCCTTTACATGATACTTTATCTTTCTTGGGTTGATGTCATAGTGCATGGGTCAATATTTTATAAGTCTCTATAGCTATCACTAAATATCCAAACTGTAACTCTGAAAGGCAGTATTATTTCCATCCTTTTTCAAGCTTTAGAACAGTCACTTCCTAGCCATTTTAAGAGTTTCAATCAAAAATATTACTGGGTTACCCTATTGGGTACATAAAATGCACATTTATGTAATCACAAAAGAGGTAATTATGTATACTGAACCTGCAGTTATATTGCTTTGAGAAAACATAATATTGTTCACTTGAGAAAAGTGGCAGCTAGCTGGCCATTTTGTGAACTGAAACAAAGAAATATGTTTGCTATATGATGGAGGTAGTTTTAAACTGACAAAGTCATATGCGTGCATTCACCAAATTCAACCAATGGTCATAATTCAAGTATTTTCAAGTGTTGATCCGGCTTAACAACACTACTTCAAGAGACAGAACAATAAAAATAAACATACCTCAAGAGGGTGATTTCACACACTTGTTGTGTCTTTCGGCTTTTCCCGGTTAGGGGTCGCCACAGCGGAACTCCGGTCCGCTAATGATTGGTAGTTGATTTTTACGTACCAAGTTACCAGCCCTGATGCACAACCTTCAACGAAGGTACGCCCGTTCATGCATGTCTCCACGCAGAAGACACTCTAGCTGAGAATCAAACCGGACAGCGTCTTACTGTGAGGTGACAACGCTACTGCAGCACCAACACCATGGGTCTTGATTTCACACACACTGAGTTTCAAATTATATAAATTAAATATCTGGAATTATTATATGGGTAGTGACCCACTGAGACTTTATTGAGATATGGCCACAGTATTAACAACATTCATCTCTTTTCCTCATGTGAACTGAAAAAAAATATGTGGATGAAATACATTGTCAGTGGCTAAACAGGTAGCATACTTGCCTTTTGTACTGAAAGACCAGAAGCCTGTGGTTTCTATTCCCATTCCAGGTGACTGGATTGCTAACACTGCAGTGCAGCATTACAAGAGTGCTGAACACCTGTGTGTGTCATCCTTCAGATGAGATGTTAAACTGAGGTCCCATCTGCCTGAGTTGGTGATAACTCAGGTGGATGTAAAAGATCCCATGGCATCTAACTGCAAACAGTAGGGTGAAGTTCCTCATTGAATAGGTAATTGTTCACATTTAGGGATATAGTTTATCCTGGTACTGAGCAAGAAGAGAGACAGCTGTTGGTTAGGAGATCTTTCAGAATGATTTTTAAGGATGGGAGGGAGGGTGTTGACCTGATGGATACAGGTAAAGAGTTCCAGGCCTTAGCAACATGGTATAAGTATAGACAATGCTCTGCAGATTTGATAGGTTTGTGGACAGATAGAAGTTTTTGGTCACTGGATCATAATAACTGACTGGGAGCATAGTTGTGTAGAATGTTATTTAGTACAGGACAAGCAGATGGATGCCGGATACGTTTATAAGTGGTAAGAATCTGTATTTATATTAGTTGGTGGAGTAGTTCTGACCATTTAAGGCTTTTTATTGATATATGATGGTGAGATTTCCTGCAAATTTATCAACTTTATTACAACATTGTTCAAGTTTTGATTTTTTGTGATGACTGAAGGTTAGTAAGGATGGGAGCACCATAAAGAAGTCTAAGGAGGAGATAAGTAGTGGCAAGTGCAGTTTTAATTGCATTGGTAGAAAGTTTTTGGCTCTGTAAAGCATCCCTAGTTTATGAGTTTTTCTTATACCTTTTGTGCATGCAGGTCAAATTATCCTCCTCTATCATCCTTAACAATTTTCTAGGAGAAGTGGCTTCAATGCTTATATTATCAAAGGAGAGGACTTTAAATTTTGTGTTTTCATGAGAGAGGGATCTGGGGGAAAAAATAGCATTTTTTTTCTTTTGGGTTGAGCATGAGTTGTGAGCTACAAAGCCATATTTCAATGGCTGCTAAAGCTTCCTGTGTAATTTTTTGGAGGTGTGCCCAGTTGTCAGATGTGCAAATGAGTGTGGAGTCATCTGTGTACTGAATTATGGAGGACTGTTGTGTGGATGTGTGGATTGTGTTGGTGAGGATGTTAATGGGAGGGGACCAAGGATAAGAGCTTTGTGGTACATGGGTGGTGACTGTGTAGTATGGAGAAAGGGTGGAGTGCCATTTTACTGACGGATACCTATTGCATAGGTATCTTTTGAACCATAGCAGGGTGGGCTGTGAGAGACCTAATAAGAACATCTGAAGTAGAAGTTTGCTGTAACAAACTGTGTGGAAGGCTTTAGACAAGTCTAAAAATAAGGATGATATTAGTTTGCTGTTATCTTTTACCTTTACTGACAGTAACTATATAGGTTAGAAGTGCAGTTGTACTATGGGAAGGACTGAAGCCATGCTGTGTGGGGGATGGGTGTTCTTCATTGAGGAGATAGTTTAGCAAATGTTTTTAATACATTTTTCAATTATTTTGGAGGAGGATAATATTCCTATAGTTCTAAAGTTAGCAATATCTTTTGAATTTCCTCCTTTGTGCAGAGGGATAATGTGTAACTTTTTCCAGACAGAGGGAACACTGGACCTATTTACAAGGATTAAGACAGGAGAGGAGGAAATAGCAATAGCATTGCCTATGGTATTGCAAAATCTAACGGTTGCATTAATTGCAAAATAAATGGGGTGATTTATGTTGCACTTTGTAAAATGTGCCTTGCCCTTTATGATGGAAAAACTGAAAGTTATTTTAAGGACAGAATATATACGACATTAAAAAGAAGTATGATTCAAATTCATTATTTAGGCACGAAAAAGACAACATCATAAATTTCTGTTTTTTGGCATAGAAAAGGTGCAAACTGACTTGAGAGATGCTGCACACAATGAACTACTAGAAATGAAAGAACTGTGTTGGCTGCATAAAGTCTATGCTTATAGTCCAACTGGATTAAATAAAATTGTTTCCATTGTATCTGTTTTAAGGTTACAATCATTTTATGTATGATGTGTCTTTAAATGAAAGGAAAGAAGTGACCTGGAATTTATAAAAGGAAGTGGTGTCATTAAGTCTGTAAAATAATTCTGATGAAGTCTTTGGAGCGTGTAAAGATGAAAGCACTTAACAGTTTTGGTATGTTAAATTTATTTCTTTGGTTTTATTAGCCAAGTATTTTTTGCTTTTTTGAAGTGAGAAATTATGCCCTGTTTGCAAGATAGTGAATGGTTATCCCTCCCTGTAATTCCCCAGGAGGATATCTAAGGCAGGATGGATAAACTGAATTAACTCCTGAAAGTCAGATAAGAATTACCTGGTCAAGAGACACACAGTCAGAAGAGGCACAGTTTTCTTCACGAAAGGGACTAGCACTTGTTGTTGATATGCCCACAAAAATCAGGCAAGGTCTACAGGCATTAAATGAAAGATATGTACTTACTATAATCATGGATCTATGTGTCTTATTTTCATATAGTTGAACTGATGGGACTCAGATCCAGACTCGCTACATACAAACACATAGCTTCAAAGGTCTGACTCCTCCCCTACCCATAATCCCTCTGAAAACTTCAGATTGAGTTTACTACCTAAAAATTATACAGCTACATCAACTGAACTAATAATGGAAACCAATTAATTATAAATGTATAAAAAATTACAATTTTGGGAGGGATGTTGAACCAGAAGAAAATAGGACAACATGGATTTATCATTATGGTAAGTACATAACTTTTGTATACAGTGTTGTCCATTTTCATCTGATTCAACCAATAGGAGAGATTCCCCTAGCTACTGGCTTTAAGGGTGGCCTCAAGGAAGGATAATCCTGAGCACTGCAGAGCCAAATGAAGTGTGAGATCTGGACTGTACCTGCAATTTATAATGAGACAGAAAGGTGCTGACTGTTCCCTATGTAGCAGCTGCACAAACTTCATCATTTGACCAACTTTGCTGAAAAACTGTGGAAGCTGCTACTGACCTAGTAGAATGAGCTGCTGGTCTTTTGGCTAGTGGTAAACATAGTTTATCTAAACAAACAAAATGCCATCTGAAAACCATCTACAAAGGGTGACCTTAGAAAAAACACACACTAACTTGTTTTTGGAGAATGCCATGAACAATCACTTTGACTTTCTGAAGTGTTTTGCTCTATGGGGATTGTCTAATCTGTTTGTAAAAATCAAGTGCATGCAAAGTATATTATTGGTTCATTGGTTCATAGGTCCATACTAGGCAGCTGCCCTTGTGGACCATTATAAGCCTAGCCAATTTCCATTTTCAAAGGTGACAATCAAACACTATTGTCACTTGTCTGGTCAGGATAAAACAGACAAATAGTTCTGGGTTTGGTTCAAGCAGCTTTATTACACACAAACACATCAGGACTGTGACTTAGTAACTTAAACTTAAATAAACGTATAAACAGACTGACTACTACACTCATACATGTTAACACTTTGGTTGTTCTCTCCAAATGCCACTGCTGCCTGCACATGCTCATTATTTATATGCACATGCCTACATCTGGAAATGCTTCTTAAAGTTGCACACACACATGCTCTGTTCTATATCCTCCATCTTTGAGAACTAGATCATATGCCAAATGACAGTATTCAATGACATGCAATTACACAGAAATGACCTTATGACATGTAACTATACAGAACTAATTCTTTAACATGCAATCATACAAAATTAGACAGATATAAAACAATCATGTCCAGGTTGCAGTGTATTTTACACTAAGTCGAGAAATACGACCTGAGTGTACAACATAAAAATCAGGATTGGATCTAGCAACAGGGACTGTCTTCAAGGAGAGTTCAACTCTGGGGACATTTGGGACATCATCAGGAATGGGAAAGGATACTGAGACATGTTTTTCAGTATCAACATTGTCAAGGTTGCTTTGAGATCTAGAGTCTGTATCACAGGTACGATGCTGTGATATAATTTCAGACACCATAAGAAGATGCCTGCAGTTTCTCCTGTATTCTGTACCCTCAGATTCCACTAAGTAGGATCTCGGCTTGGTACATATGCCTCTCACTTGACCAATTCGATCAAAGCCTTTCACCACTTGCATCCTCACTGTCTCTCATCTTTTAACAGACAAAGAAATCTGCTCATTTTATCATAGCTGGACTTCTGAACGGAACACTTCTTAAAGAGCTGGGATTTGATGCTCTGGTGTTTTTAGCATTAGGCACCAACAAAACAGAACTGATAGGCAAGGTTGTCCTGGTTTGCCTAGCTAGAACTCTCTGAGCAGGTGAACCTAGTAGGTTGTTACGGGGTATATTTCTGAGATTAAGTAAATTCAAGAAGATATCGGTATTGTCACACTTTGATCTCTCCAGTAATTGCTTTGGACTCTGTGCTGTACGTTCAGCAAGGCCATTTGACTGTGGGTATTCTGGACTACTAGTAACATGGATAAAGTCCCACTCTTTTTCAAATTTCTGAAATAACTGAATGGCAAACTGGGTACTGTTGTTAGAAATAACTTTATGTGAACTGCCATAGACTGAGAAATGGCATTTCATCTTAGTGATAACAGCACTGGACATTAGCTTAGGTAGCAAATCGATCTCAAACCAGTTTGAATAAGAGTCTACCAACACTAAGTAATGCTGATTGTTCCACTTAAATATGTCAGTGGCTACTGTTGACCAAGGTAGTTCAGGAATCTGGCTTAGCTGAAATGGATCTTTTTGCAAAAGCGGTTTAGTACTATTGCATACTGAACAAGATGAAAGCACTTTATCAATGTCCTTTGACAGAGAAGGCCAAAATACTAGTCCTCTCAACCTTCTTTTGGTAGCTTCAGAACCTGGGTGGCCACAATGCAAAATCTGAATGTATTCATGTTGTAATGAAGTAGGAACAATACGTTTTGGACCTTTGAAAATGATACCATCTTGCAGCAGCATCTCATCTCTGTATGAAAAATAAGGTTGTACTTCTGGCAGTACACAAGATTGCTTTGACAGCCATCCAACATTGATGAAGTGGTTGAACTTCTGCAAAACTGGATCAGCCTTTGCATGATCTCTTAGCTGATCAAGTCTCATGGTAGAAAAATTATGCACTTCCATGACATCAAAGTCAAAATTCTCTGTATCAAGCTGTTCTGTGGTATTTATGGGCAATCTGGATAAAGTATCAGCCAGATACAGAAGTTTGCCTTTTGTGTAGACCATTTTGAAATTATACTTTTGTAATCTGAGCATCATTCTTTGTAGTCTTGTTGGAGCGGTATGCATAGGCTTCTTTAAAATAGTAACTAGAGGTCGATGATCGGTTTTGTCTTGGATAGCTATGCCATAACTATAATCATAGAACTTCGAACATGCAAACAATATTGCCAAAAGTTCCTTCTCAGTTTGAGAATATGGCATCTCAGTTTGGGTAAGAGTTCTAAACACATAGGCAATAGGTCTGCCCTCTTGAAGAATAACTTCACCAAGTCTGAACTTTGAAGCATCATAGGAAAGAACTACTGTTTTGTGGACATCATAGTATCTTAATGTAGGCAGGTTGGCAATTTGCTGTTTGAGATTATCAAATGCTCTCTGGTGTTGTTCTAACCATGACCAGACAACATTTTTGCATGTCTGCTCTCTTAAAGGTGCTGATAATTCACTAAAGTCAGGGATAAATATGCCAAAATAGTTAACCTTACCAAGGAAACACTGTAGGGATTGGACATCATCTGGAGCTGGCATCTCAAGAATTGCTGCTTGTTTGGAAAGGTCTGGTCATAAGCCTGTACTGGTAAATAAATGGCCTACACAAGTAACTTCTGGTAGTCCGAATTTACATTTTAAAGGATTAAACTTCAAGTTCACTTCAAACGCTCTGTCCAGAACTTTCTTGAGGTTTCTGTTATGGTCTGCTTCACCATTACCTCCAAACAGTAAATCATCAACTATTATAGCACATGGATAACCAAAAAAAATTTGCTCCATTGTACTCTGAAAGACTTCACTAGCAGAATTTATTCCAAAAGGCATCCTGAGGAATCTATCTACCAAATGGTGTGCTGAATGTAGTCAGTAGTGAAGACTTGTGATCAAACATTACTTGCCAAAATGAATTCTTTGCATCTAAGAGAGAAAAAAACAGTGGCATTTGGCATGAGGATGGCAACCTACTCGACTGTACGCATAGGATGATGAGGTCTCTTTAATGCCTTGTTCAAGTCTCTTGGGTCAATACATATTCTGATTTCATCTGAACTTTTCTTATGAGCAGCTGCCATGGAAGACACCCACTCAGTTGGTTCTGTGATTGGATAAATCACACCTTGCTGCACTATCTTGTATAACTGGACCTTGACTTTGTCCTGCATAGCTGTTGGAAGTCTCCTCACTGGTCATCTACTAGACTGACCTCTGGGTCTACTTTCATGGAGTACACAACTGGAAGTTTGCCTAGCTTGTTGTCAAAAACATCAGCATACTTTGAGAAAAAAGCAACACTGAAGCTGGAACTGGGACATGTGCTTCAATGATGGACTTCTTTGGTAAAAGAAAGCAGTTTCATTCTCAAACTGTCTCTGAGACATAATAATGACTGCACAGGTCTTCTGACAACATAAAATTGCAAGCTGTAACTGTTCCCAGCCAAATAGCATGAAAGCACTACTGAGCCTTTGGTTTGAATCTCTTCAACCCCATAAGCAACAAGCTTTGCACAATTAGCCAAGTTAAGGTGCTCCTCAGTTCTCACTCTAGCAAATGTTTCTGCTGATATTACATTATACTTTGAACCAGTATCCATCTTGAGCTCTGTGGGTTTATCATTGATCAGGACAGTACAAAATGCTTCATTATTTGCCAACAAATCCAATGCATTAAACTTTTCACAGACCATGGATACACCATCTACACGGACACTAGTGTTGCAGCTTTCTACATGATAAACTTGCATTTTTGAGTGACCTTTCTTAATAACTGAATAAGGCTTGCTTGATTTACAAAACTTTTGAAAGTTGTTCCATCTTTTACACTTGTGGCATTGCTGACCAAATGCTAAGTACTTCTCTCTTTTAGATTTATATTAGACACCACAATTATGACAGTTAACAATAAGACTTAACTTGGGTTTTGCTGTCACCCTTATACTGTACTGAGGATGTCCTTTTGCTTAGCTGGTCTTGGAAATTGCTAGACAGTTACAGGATCTTTCAGGGGAAACCATAGGGGCTGCAGTTCCCATATGCTTAGGCCTGTTTCTGCTAGCTACATGTTGCATGCTGTCTACGCTTGCTCTAGAGACTGCTGAAACTAAACTCTTATGACTTGCAAGCATACTTGTGTGCCTTTCTGTGAGCTCATGGATTTGACAAATCTCTATGGCTTTGCTCAACATTAAATCACTGTCACAAAGCAAAATCATTCTCACTGCAGCACTATTAACACCACATGCAAGCCTGCCCTTTATTAACTCATCTTTCAAATCACCAAATCTGCATGTTTTAGCCTTGTTTCTCAAGTCAGTGATATAAGCTGCAAAAGTTTTCCCCGACTTTTGGTCTCTTGTATAAAATAGGTGCCTCTCTAATGTAACAGTTGTCTGGGGGTTGCACATTTTTCTAAATTTACATTTTAAGCACTCAGGGTCCTCTCTTGATTCAGCCGGTACAACAATATGACAGTTTTCCCCTTCTCCTGCATATACTGCTGGTGCATACACAAATGAACGTTCTCTTTCAATGGCCTCTGACCCAGCTAAGTTAAGCAAAATCAATGCCCTTGTAAATGCATCTTTGTCATAAAAAGCTGCTTGTATGAAAATATAGTATTCCTGCTCAAATACTCTCAAGTTCTCTGCAATATTATGATCAAACAAAAGTGGACTGGGTCTGCGAAATGTCTTTGCCATATCAACACACAGTAGTGAAGGTGCTTGAAATTATGTACGAACATACACACATAAATATATGCTAGAACTTCACGCCAGAACTTGTAATTATGCCCAATAGCACAACAGACTCTTTGAAATGACGCGTCTATATTATATATTCAAAGCTTCAAAATTTCGAACCTCTTATGTTCGACAATATATGAGCAAAACTTGAAACCTTGAATATACAACAAAAAGGTAAAAAAAACTTACCATAACGCTCTGAGCAGGGGGGGGGGGCAAGCCCCCCATGCAACCCCTATACCCCCCTACTTAAATATACCAACTCCAAGACCACACTTCAGTGCAGAAAAGGGAAATTTTCCCATTCTGCACGTACAGAGCTGTTGCCTTTCACCTTCAAACTTTTAAAAGTTCGATCATATGGTGTCGACCATATGACATTCAAACTTTGAAACGATCGGCAATTTAATAGGGACCCGAAATAACTGCACTTTGCCAAATAAGTCTCTGTAGCACAAGGACACTTTAAAATCACTGTACTTGTGAAATCACTCCTTATAAATGTAAGAAATACTTTGAAATGACTGTACTTTGTGAGCAAACTGTACACAGCAGAAGAAGCTCAGAGTAAAAAACACTTTGAAATGAATGCACTTTGCAAATAAACTGTGTACAGCACAAGACCCTTTCAAAATGGCTGTACTTTGACTGCACTTTGCAAAATAACTGTACTTTGCACACAGCATATTCTTTGAAATAATTGTACCGTAATAAAGCACACTCTGTAAACACTTTGCACAGTCTGAGATACTTCGAACAACTCTAGTTATGCTTTGAATGGCTTCAATCAATGCAAAATAATAGTTTATGCCCAAAACATGGTCTTTTACTAAAAGCATGCAGTCACTTTGCTCTTTAAGCTTATTGTATCCTTTTATTGTACTCGTTATGCCCATTTAATCTCTTATCATGCTCATTGTACTTTTCTTTTGCTTGTTTTACTTTAAACATGCTCGTTATGCAAATCAGAGGTAATTCTGAGCCCCATATAAATATTTATGATAGTTTTATCAAATATCATGGTTTCAAACATGTTTAATTAATAATGCATTTTGCGTCTTTAGTTTGATTAATAATTCATTTTGTGCCTTATGAATGCTCCGTTTCATTTTCTTTGCAAAATAAATCATCTGTGCAGGTTTTGGTTACCTGAAGTTCGTTTCTGGCCCTTTTTGATCGTTTGAGCACTGTATCACCTAACCTGCTCGATATACCTTCACCGTCAACTCTGCACCTCATGGTTGCACTCTCAGTCCCAGTTCTGACATCATGTCACTCGTCCAGTCAGGATAAAACAGACGAACAGTTGTGGGTCAAGTTCAAGCAACTTTATTACATAGAAACACATCAGGACTGAGGCTTAGTAACTTAAACTTAAATAAACTTATAAACAGACTGACTACTACACTCATACATGATAACACTCTGGCTGTTCTCTCAAAATGGCATTGCTGCTTGCACATGCTCACTATTTCTATGCACACGCCAACATCTGGAAATGCTTCTAAATGTTACACACACACACACACTCTTTTCTACACCTATACCCTGTGATTGTGAGGTAAACATCTTAACCATTATACTAACCCTCAACCTGAAACAGTTTTATAGGATCATATTAGGCTATTAGTCTGCAAACTATTACAAGCCTAGTCAGTAACTAGAGGCCAGAATCAAACCTTATAACTTTTACCTGTTAGGGTAAGACATTAACCAACTCACCCCAAAAAGCTCTACTTGAATCAGGATTATGTCACCATACTCAAACTCACAATCACTGACTTAGGAATCAATGCTTTATCCATTAGGTCACTGGGACCTTTTACTTTATGGACTATTTAAACCTAACCAATTTTCCTTAGGAAGACTCAAAGCCTGTACGTCTTATGGGTAGGGTAAACATCTTAACCATTACCTTTGTTTGAGTACTTTGGGAAGAAAACTGGTAGATTTATGGACTGGCTGATGCTGGATTCCGATGCCACATTGGGGGTAAAGGAAGGATTTGGTTTCAAGACAACTCTGTCCTTATGAAAGATCAAATACGGTGATTTGCAAGAAAGTGCTTGTATTTCTGAAATCTTCTTGGCTGAAGTGACAGCCACCAAGAAATTTGTTTTCTATGTTAAATACTTTAAATCTACTGACTCTGTTGGTTGAAAAGGAGGTTGTGTAAGGGCTTGCAACATTATTGTGATGTCCCAAGGAGGAAATGGATCCCTTATTGGAAGTCTAAGAAGGAATTTCCACTGAGAAAGGCTTTAGAATCTCTCAGTGAGGCTATCAGGGTTTGACTATGACAAATATGAAACTCTGAAATAGCTGCTAACTGTACTTTTGTGGTGGAAAAACTGTAAGCCTTGTGAAGCACTTCTAATAAGAAATGCAGTATGTAAGGTAGATGTGCAGCAAAAGGATCTAAACTTTTTTCTACTGCCCAGAAAAAAAAAAACATTTTCCATTTACTTCAGTAGAGCTGTCTTGTGGTAGATTTTTGAGAAGCTGTAAAAATATGAACTACCTCTTCTGAGAACCTTGCATTTCTAGCCATCATTAAAATTAGAGTAACTAGCGGTTAGATTTTAAGGTGTTGAGGTCTGGGAGAGGATACCTGGATGGGTGTGATATAAGGCCTGGACTGTGATCCAGTGTCCAGGGAGGACATAATAGGTGAGGCCATAGAGACGTGAACCACATCTGTTTTGTCCAATAAGGAGCAATGAGGATTACTTTTGCCTTGCACTTTCTGGCTGTCTGGATGAACTTCATGATTAAAGGAAACAAAGAAAAAGAATATAGGAGACCCGGGGACCATCTGTGGACCAGAGAGTCCCTCATTGATTGACGCTGTGGAGGGATGAGGGCAAATTAACTGTTGCACTTGTTGTTTAGATCAGATGCAAACAAGTTGCAGCAAAAGGTGGAACAATTTGTTCACCACTGTTTGATTAAGGGACCACTCATAAGGTAGAAGAATATTCCTGCTCAGCTTGTCTGCTGTCACATTGGAAATCCCTGGGAAGTGTGCATCTATAACAAAGCAACATGAAGACATCGCCCATTGCAACAACCTCATGGCTTCATGATACAGAGGATAAGATCTGGTTCCCCCATGTTTGTTTAGGTACCAGGCTACTGACATGTTGCCCATCTTTATGGAAATCACACTCTCTGGCACAGAGTCTAGAAATGTCTGCAATGCTAAGAGGACTCCTCTCATCTCCAGAACACAGATGTAAAGACTGGCCTCCAATGGTGTCCAGGTACCTTGAGCAGTCTTCCCTTCATAATGTCTCCTCATCCTAAAAGGAAATTGTTCATAGTGGCCACCAGAATGAATGAAGGGGGACTAAATGAATGCCCTTTGAACAGAACTGGAGATGATATCAACCAATTGATGTGGGTCCTGCAAATTGGAGTTAGTATGATTGGCGCAGTCAGTTGATGATGTAGGTTAGACCACTGCACTGATAGGGTTCACTGAAGAACTCTCATGTAGAAATGGGATAGAGGAATCAGGGTGGCCGTAGAAGCCATAAGGCCCAGTAACTTTAGAATCGGTTTTGCTGGTGGAGAATGGTTGGACAAAATTTGACTCACTACTCTTCAAAGTGAAAGAATTCAGCAGTGTAGGTGGAGAAGTATCTGGTTCAAAGTGTCTAGGTGGCACCCACTGAATTCTAAGGATTGCATGAGATTTACCTGTCTCTTATTAACACTGTGATTCCTAATGAATGAAGCAACTGGAGTAAAACGTTGTGATGGCCTATCAGGTTTTAAGTTGCAGAGATAATCACCCTCCAAACTGCTTCCAGAGTGTGGCGGTTGGGCAATCCATCACATGCTCTGAAATGATTTCTCTGAAAATAACCAGAAAATCTTTGGTTTTGTGGACTGCCTCTGCTCCTAGGGTGAGACCCATTAAATTCACGCCTCCCGCTGCCATGGGAGGATTTATCCAAAGAAGTATCATGGCTAAAACCCTGAGATTTTCTGAACCACATCTTCTTTCCTCCTCACTGATTCCTGGAAAAGGTTCTCTGAGGAGTAGAGAAGCGGATTTCCATAGTAGATAGGGTTTTACCATCCTGCTCACTTCTGGTTAGTGTGTTCTTAGCTTGGAGTCCAAATAGAGTGGAACCATCATAGGGAATATTAATGAAGGATGTTTTAAACCCTTCAGCAAAATCAAGCAACTGCATCCAGGCATGACGACATATGGCTATGCCTGTACCTGCTGCTCTGGACATCTCATCAGCTGTGTTGCACAGCAAATGCATGAAAACAGTGGAAAGAGATGTGAAGGTACATAGCTGGTGTGACAAAGGGAGATACTGCCAGCACAGCTATCTGAAGTTTTGTAAATAATTATATGTCATTTGTGAATATCAATATGATTTATATAGAAGTGTGATAAAGGGAGATAGTGCCAGCACTGCTATCTAAAAGTTTATAAATAATTATATGTCACTGGTGAATAGCGAAATGATTTATATAAGATGCTTATATTACAACTGTATTAGAACTGTATGTCATGTGTATATCAAACTGATTAATACAGACATATGTGTTGAAAAGTTATTTTGTAAAGTAGTGAGTTTAAAGATGCATCCACAGTGTGCCCTGCTGGAAGAGAACAGAAATGTACATGCACTATTGTAACTGAAATACAGGAGGTTAACGTCAGAAAAATACCTGAAATTAAATTACTTTATGGCTATACAATAAAAGATGATATCTTTCAGTTTCAATGCAGCAAGGAGACACAATGTCTAAAACTAGGGAGCTTTCTGTATTGTCTCTAAGGTGAAATAATTACTAGTCTTGAAATGTGAAGGGATGTAATTGTTTTATGACTTTCAGCATCTGACAAAGATCTGAGGTCTATGTATTTTCACAGGTAGATGCTAAATACTGCTAGCTTCCAGAAGTGGGGATTTCACCTGGGATAGAGTCAGATGACAAGAAATTATGTCATTCTACAAGCTATCCCAGCAGTAATATTTGAGATATTAATTTAAGAAGTCTCTTAGAGAGAAACAGCATTCTGTATTCTGTCTTTGACCTGACATCAACTAGAAAAAACATTCATTACATCTGCCTTTCTCTTAACTAAGTTAACTAGCATATAGTAATTCTCATAGATACAGTCAGGAATATAGCAATGCTTAGTTTAGATATTTTTCTTTATTTGAGACTATCCTGCAATGTTGTTTTAAATATTTCCTGTGATTTTGAATTCTGATGTCACTGTGAATACATATTCAGTATTGTCTTGTTCTTTTATTATTTATTTTTAAATATATTTAAACCTTTCATTGTGGCTGATCTGTGTAGAGATATTAAAGTTCTGAGAATACTTCCATATTTATTTGGTGAAACTGTGTAGGCCACTCCTGATAGCCTTGCTCTTGGTCAAATAATCATTTGGATTAGTAGTAACATTACACAGTAAGATTGAACACCCTTTGTTAAGGGCCTTAAAGTAGCTGATAAGAAACTGGCTGGTGGCAGTGATAACTATCGTATAGTTTGGGCAAAACAAGCATAGCTAGTAAACCTGTGCCAGCCTTTCCCAGGTATATGTGTATGTGTGTATATAAATCAAATCTCAAACAGTGTGTGTCAGCTACTTGGGCAGGGACACAAAGCACTGGTTGGACAGAGCAGGTGCTGGAGGTCTTGGCTTGGCCACTCAGCTGAGATCTCAACTCTATAGCTGTGCCAGTTGGGAGTCTTATTGGGGATCTGGACAAAGAAGGAGAAACCAGACTTGACTGACCATGGTCTCTATGTGCTGTTAAGGGAAACTGCACTTGATGCAGAAAGCTGCATCTGGAAATAGTGTGTGTGTACCTGTTATCCACCCAGTGTATGTCCCGCATTGTTGCCAGTGGTGAGGATTGAGGTTCCTCAATTACTGGTCCAGTGGTGGGTCGACATAGCTGGGATTCCACTTTTTGTTGAATATACATAGGCAAATTACCTGAGAGAGAATTGGTAAGCTCACTGGTCAATTATTTATGAAAATGTGTGATGTGAGCCAGGTAGATCGCTGAAGCATAAGTCCATTTTCCAAATCTGTCCATAGCCCTCGATTCCCTATTAGGGGGATGAACAGATGTACTCTCTTCAAAGAGTTCTTTCTTGGTGGTCACTGCTATGACCATAGCATCCAGCGGAGGAACTTTACTCCAGTGTGACCATAGAAGCTGCCATGATTCTCTCAGTTTTTTTGGTATCAGCTCCACTGTGTCAAGTTATTTCTACGCTCTCTGAGCTACCCAATCAATGAGGGCATCAAGGGTAGGGTCCATCCAAGTAGTAGAAGAGACAGCTCCAAAAGTCTCCAGGAACATAGATTTTTCTGGGGAAAGTGTGTCAGTCAAGAAAACCCCCTTCTGTTTCATCATTTCCAGGAGTTCGCCAAAAGTAATGTGAAGGGTAGGGAAAGAAATTCACAAATACTAATGAAAGTCAGCAATCATGAAAAACAACACAGAAGAAGCCAGTGCCATGCCAGTAAAGCGTTTATTGCGATCTGGTACCTCGGCTTTTCACCTTCAAATGGATCACAAATTTATGGTGCTGTTAACTCTTATTTATACAAATCTTTTTTCAGTTAATCAGCACCAATTATTCAATCAACTTTTTCTGAACAATTTAAAGTGCTCTACCATTATTTTATTTTTTTACACGTATCTTAGACATTAAAAACAGAATATTAACAGTCAAAACTTCACATTATTATTATTAAATTAATAGATTTCATATATAATCATTCTATTATTTAATGATATAACCATACATATGTGTGAAAGAGAATGAATTCAAATAACTTCAAATAATAAATGAAAAGAATCAATACAAGACTATAAATAACATATCCTATATCTACCAGACATAAAAAATAACTAGCAAAAATAATGTTATTTATAGTCTTGTATTGATTCTTTTCATTTATTATTTGAAGTTATTTGAATTCATTCTCTTTCACACATATGTATGGTTATATCATTAAATAATAGAATGATTATATATGAAATCTATTAATTTAATAATAATAATGTGAAGTTTTGACTGTTAATATTCTGTTTTTAATGTCTAAGATACGTGTAAAAAAATAAAATAATGGTAGAGCACTTTAAATTGTTCAGAAAAAGTTGATTGAATAATTGGTGCTGATTAACTGAAAAAAGATTTGTATAAATAAGAGTTAACAGCACCATAAATTTGTGATCCATTTGAAGGCGAAAAGCCGAGGTACCAGATCGCAATAAACGCTTTACTGGCATGGCACTGGCTTCTTCTGTGTTGTTTTTTAGGGAAATAAATTGTCTCATCCTATTATCAGAAAAAAAATGAATAAGGTGTTTGACTTATCATCCAGCTGATGAAATTGAGATCAGAGCCCCAAGAACCATGACCATTCATTTGGTTGGCAAACAAGATCTTGGGTATACAGATGGAAGAATAGAGAGATTACAGGTAGGGGAGAAGTCAAAGCCCTGAAGCTATGTGTTTCAGGTGCTGAGGCTGGGGCTAAGTCAGATTTGAGTCCCATCAGTTGAATCAGAAGAAAATAGACAACATCAGATCACCATTTATGTATTAATCTAACAGATGCCCTTCTCTTTCTGTTCTTCCTTACCACACCTCTAAACAGTTTTTTTTCTGTGTGCCTCTTTTTGCCTTGAAAATTGTTTCTTTTATTCCTTCTGGTAATATCTTTCTACATTTATATTATATCCAGTGGCTGTAACAGGTTTTAGCTTCTTTAATTGCATTCCCATAAATTATTTTTCTATACACTTAATACACCATTTCCTTCATCTCAATGCCAATTCTTGCAATTCTCATAAAAATTGTAACACAAGCATTTTAAAAGAACCTTGTGAAGGTGAAAGCTGTTACTTTTTAGATCCAGGATGTTTTATAACTCACTGTAGCTTTCCCTACTGCAATCATAACAGGTAATTTCTTTTAACTGTCTCCTCCATCTTTTCTCAAAATATAATAGTAGTTTTTGAAGTTGACCACAGAGCTGTTACACAGGTATAAAATTGCTTCATGAAATGGACAATTGTTATTTTTCAAACACAGTCTATTTTTTATTGCTTGCAGTTTACTTGGTAATATAAATATATATTTTCTATAGACTATATAAAATTGTCTTCCAGGCAAGAATTAAATGTTGTTGATATTTGTTTTGTTACCAAACAAAAGTCATAAGATAAGTCCACTGAAATATTAATGTAAAATCCTTTTGTGAACACAGAGTGGTAACATTGGCAGTTTGTAATACTTTCCACATTACAATTTACACAGTTTTCACAGCATCTCTTGAATGCTAGCTTTTATGTTACAAGGACTGGCATTCACTGTGCATAAATGCTTATCACTTCTATGTATGACATAAGGTCATAACAAAGAGGAGATTGTAATTTGGTTTATGAATGGTGATAAGAAAACTGCAGTACTTAAAAGCATCATGTCTTGTTTGGAACCCGTGCATTTTTATTTTGACAGTCTTTAGTATTACCACTGCAGCATTTCTCACAGTTGTTTTAAAACAGCACCAGATAAGTATAACACTGGGTGTACTGCAGACTTTGGTCAAGAATGTATTTGCATTAGGGTAAACTCTATGGTATAAAGGAATAAAACCTTGGATACAATCAAGATGAACAGGGTTCAGCTAGCAGACTTTGGGCACTGGAGAAGCCAATCATGGAGGGTGAGAGTAAATGGCTGCCATCAGTTCACTTACCCTAGGTAAAGGAAACGGGTCCAGTCTGTTGTGAAGTGGAATTACAATGTAATGCATAGGACCCTGGATTTGTATTTGGCTCTGGCAAGCTGCAGCAAGCAGTACATTCCAGGAGGCCTGTGCAGAAGTGTGCACAACATAGTGGAGGGGAAGGCATAACCATCATGTATTTGAATATGCATGTCAGGCACCGGGGCAGACTTGGGCCACTACAAAGAAATACCCTGATGGCTGATTATCGGTAGTCTCTTGCAATCAGATCTCACCTCATAGGTGAATGAATTTGCTGATCAGTTGTGGGAGGGTTGATAACTGAAAGGTGATTGGATCTCAGCTAATGGGTGAATGAATGGCTGATCGGTTGTGGGAGGACTGATAACTGGAAGGTGATCAGATTTCAGCTCATGTGTGATTGAATGGGCTGATTATAGAACAGTATATCAAAGCTCCATGCAATCCACAGAAAATGGTACACAATGTGTTAACATCCTGTACACAGTCTTACTTGATTTATGGATTACACATGCAAATGCTCCTCTCCAAGACTGTACCTTGCATACCCACTGGTACAAAATAACGGACTCACTCAAGCCATATACATTTAGATGATATCGAATTTGTCAGTGCAAGAGATCACCTTTCCCTTCTGATATGTAGTTCAGAATTCACATCTGAGTAGCATATCAGTGATGCAGTGAAAAAAAACAGACAAAAAACTCTCCTTTGCTAGGTAGGGGAAAAAAAATTACTGGAAACAAGAGTTCCCAGTTGTGCTGGCAACCCTGTACCACAACCAAACCTTTCACCACAGCCACACAGTGATGCTAGTGAGCTGCCATGTGTGAGAGGCCCACAGCATCAGATGGTAATGATCCTAGCTCTACTGTCATACCTAATGAATGAAGCTTTTTCATGAATCACTTGCAGGCATGACTACAAAACACAGTGGATATAGGACCAGCAGCTTAGGTGTGCTAAACCCTGATAAGACATTAATCCTGGCTGTGCTGTGTAATACTTTCTACACAGAGCCTCTCCCCAGTTCTGCATGTCACTTTTCATTGCTGTGATTCATCTTATGAAACATAGAGCATAGACTGCACTTATGCAATTCCACACTATGTTTATGAATAGACTGGATAAACCATAGACCAATAAAGTTTATATTGGAGCTTGGTAAAGGCAATGGTCCCTTCCTAACTGACCAGCTAAGATTCTCATGGGTTACCTGTAAAATCTTAGGTGCTTGTTTTTACTATGTGGAACGCAGTATTACCTGTTTCTGCCTCTGAGATACAGTATAAGTACAAGTACTGCACAGTGAACTCCCAGAATTTAAGCATATTCACAGTGTTTTACTTCACAGTCTGCTGCTTCAAGAAGTCTTGAAAATATTTACTTTAAAGTAAAAATGTCATTGGGCAAGTCTCCAAAACATGCTCAGTCAAGTTGTCATATGCATTATTGTAGAAAGCGTTTACACTTCTCTCTGTGATATATAGAAATGCACACCTTCATGGGTATACACAATCACAGCTATTTATTTTAAAAGAATTAACACAGTCTCCACTTCAAATCCTGTAGCACACATAAATTGACAAAGCACATCTGTAAAGGCAGGTTATAATACCAGGAACTTCTGCATTCATCTGGTCAGCCATCAGTGTCTGTTGGTGTATGCATGTATAGCTAATGCGATTCATTGTATAGAACATCATAGAATTTCATGTTACACTGTCGTGCTAAACTTTAAGGCAGTGTCCTGTATCCTGGACGGGAGTCAACTATACAACGCACGACTGCAGCTTCTAATGTATTAAGCTTAGGTAATCATCCACCGAATGACTAATTTCCAGTGCAGGGGAGGGTCACAGTTGGCAGGCTGGGACCTTACTTCCCTCATGTCATCTGGCTTCCACAACACTACCCTGTTCTTTGGAAAACCGATCAATTTTCTGTTCATTTTCTGTTCTCTATACATTAAATGCCATAACATTAATATATTATTACTGTTACTCAAGCACTACTTATCTTATGGATTTTCCGATCCATGAACCATGCTCAAACAATTACAAATTAAATTCAGTGGAAGTAAAACTACCCCACTGCTTTTTGCTGTTCTGCTGCCATTATATTTTCAGAAGCATGACAAATTAATTCAGTGATTAAGTCATTAAACATCAGAAAGTAACTGTCAAGCTTCTTGGATGAAAGAAAAGTAATGAGTGCCCTAAGGATGTACATGACCACAGACCAAAGCACTTGGCCCATTGTTTTTGCCAAATGTTAATGCAGTCAGGTGATTGCATATATCATGAATCAAAAATGCTTTTTTTCAGGATCACATTCTGCCTTGACTTCTGATAAGTATTCATATAAATAAAGACCAGTTTCATGCCATAAAAATAAAAATAAAAGAATTATTTTTATTTATTTTTTTTATGATGGCCAAGGTACTTTTATAGTGTCTCGATGCAGAGTCATATGCACAGCACAACTGTAGTAAGTAGCAGTATTAGAAAAAGACAAAAAAGTCATAATAGTACTTTGTTGCTACAACTGTGTCTGTGCAATGTGTCTGTCCATCTTGCTAGTTTTCTGATCCACTCCATTTAATTCAAAAATAGTGTTCCACATAACTGCTTCATTCATTTATTAGGTGCTTCTGGTGTTAATGTATTAGTCACTGCTATGTGGTGCACTTTAATAACTAGACTCTGCCTGCAGGTATGCCCTGAAGCAACATAGCTTTATCAGCAATTTTCTCCCAAAATGGAGTGATACAACTCCTCCTGCTATTTTGATTACCAACATTTTCTAAACTGCTGAGAAATATGCTATTGTCAGCTGAGGACTTGCCTGGTCAGTGTTTATGAATCTGCTCCTGGGTTTTGCCCTGCTAGAACTGCTGTGCATATTGTAGGTAACATGCCTTACATTGCTTATATTCACCACTGAAATGCTCCCCTGATTTCTTTTCTCTTTCTCTCTCCTTCTTTCTTTCTTTCTTTCTCTCTCTCTCTTTTACAGGAACACAGTTTATAAATTGGAAAACAAAGTCAGAATTTCAGAATGCCAGCTTCTCTTGCTTTTTAACCTTGTTGATGTTAATTCTATATTTTGTCTTTGAATTTTGTGTGTATACATATGTTTGTATGTGTGTGCATGTGCGTGTGTGCATGTGCATCAATTCAGATGGGTACTCTTCAAATAACAAATGAAGGGACCATTGCTATAGAACACAGCTCTTTCTGCTTTCCTGCTGGGGAACTATAGTCAGTGTCCAAGTTCCAAAAGACTCTACATTAGTAAATAAATACACTAATGAATGAAAATAAATTGCTCAGGGCTTTATAAATCAGTGATGCATAAGAGTAAAAGAAACTTACAGTCTGTCACTCAAAGGCTTCATAGACTCTCAATTTTTGTCTTTTTGCCAAGAGACCTCACTAAGGAATCATTAATGTTTTTACATACTTTTTAGTGTCTTTACTGATATAAAGATCTGGAAACAGACATATGAGATTCATGCCCTCCAACCCAGACAGCTTTTTTGTAAACATTTCAAACAGATGGTTGAATGCATTTCAAAATGAGGTATCAGTTACATAAAGCTTTGTATAAATATCTTTAAAAATTCAATGAAACTTATTTCAAGAAGTAAAAAAAACTGTAACATGGGATAACAAACAGTAACGGCAGAGAGCTGAAGTTTGAGTGATCAGCTAGTTACTTCAGATAGCAATTAATTTTACAACCACATGTGGAAAAGGAGGGATTAAAACAGACATACATTTAACAACACATAACAAATGAGGTAATACATTTCTTTCAATCTTGGAAATTGTGGTTGCTCGAAGTAATTCCTTTTATTCTAAGTTACAACACAGAGGACTACGATTGGGTTTCTGATTATAACCAACATGTTATGTGTTCATGTCATGGACATCAAAAATTTCATCTCGGCGTGAGAGACAAATCTTAACATCCATACTAAGAAAACATAAAAAATAGTTATGACCAGAAATATACAATTATAATTTCTTATGATCTGCAGAGCTTCAGCTGATCTGATGTACTACCAGTTGAAGAGAAACAAGTGTAGGAGTATGAAGTATTTTACATCTTTGAAAACCATAAAATATTTAGCTGTGTTACACAGACGGTGACCAGAAGTTAAATGTACACTTTACAAACTGGCAGCTTTAAAAGCTAGTATGCTCTTCAGTCTGCCTTTTAATGAGGCAGTGTAAAGTGTCTACAGCTTTTTAAACTGTTTCTGATTTCCATCACTGTTTTATAGTGGATGCTGTTTATGCTGTAGTGCAAAAGAAGACCATATGAGTTCTGAAAGGTGCACAACAAAACTTGTAGTGCATGGAGCATCATGATCATACTACAAAATCAGAAAAAAGATAAACCTGTTATATGCTACTGTTGTGTGAGACTTGACCATCACAGCACTTTCAGCAGTGTATAACACCTCTGACGGTTGGGTATAAGTGGAGGACATTCCTTCAGTCCCTGAATATCCTTCCTCTTAACATCCACAGAAGCTTACAGATATTAGTCTGTAAGTAACTTATTTAAAGAAGGATAGTATTTAACATCTGTCTTTGACTTTTTTCCTTACTTACTGTCTAGGCAACAGCACTCACTAAGTGCTTTACTGGCTTTCAAAGCCAGTAAGACACATCACATTTTTTTCTTTTGTAACTGACTGTACATGGAGTAGATAAGACTCCATGCACTACAGAAAGCTATGACTGGGTATCCCTAATCATAGCGCTCTATATTATACATGTTTTTGATGTTAGAGAAGTGTATAACATGGCTGTCTTTCCTGGTTTTGAAGCATAATTGTTATGGTCCATGCACTGCATGAGGTTTGCCGCGCTAAACTTTGCAGCTATAAAAAAAAAAAAAAATAACATAGGATTTGTTACATTTTTAAATAATGGTTTCACTTCTGCCATTTTAGAGAAAGTATTCCAAAAGCTTATGCAGTTGTTTTAATTAACATGCAGAATTTATAACAGGTATTGCTCTTCAGACTATCTGCAAGAAATAAGCTGCAGAATTAAAATAGACATAATTAGCCATTAACTCAGACAAGTTGCAGTTTTTTAAAGTATATGTACAACAGCACAGTAACAGGCAGCATAAAACATTAGACTCAGCATACATAGCCTACTCATTTCACACTTTCTAGACATTTTAATATACAAAGAATTAGGTAATATCCTGTCTCAGAATATGCTTTCCAATGCAAAATGGCAAAAAAAAACACTAGTCAGTTTTTATAGTTATTACATAAGCACTCATATGAATAAGTAGTTATCCTCCGAGGACTTCTTTACCAACACTCTTCCTCTTTCTGGGGCTAAAAAAAAACCAAAAAAAACACTCCTGCAAAAGGCTCTCACAAAAGATCTTCAGTGATTAAAGATAATGAGAGTGAAAATACAAATGCTCACACTGGTGTCAGCCATCAGACTCACTTTCCGAGTACTGTCGCACTATCAATACATGCGTGTATATACAATGAAGGGTGTCTGAATGTACCACTATCAATACATGCATGTATATACAATGAAGGGTGTCTGAATGTACCACTATCAATACATGCGTGTATATACAATGAAGGGTGTCTGAATGTACCACTATCAATACATGCGTGTATATACAATGAAGGGTGTCTGAATGTACCACTATCAATACATGCGTGTATATACAATGAAGGGTGTCTGAATGTACCACTATCAATACATGCGTGTATATACAATGAAGGGTGTCTGAATGTACCACTATCAATACATGCGTGTATATACAATGAAGGGTGTCTGAATGTACCACTATCAATACATGCGTGTATATACAATGAAGGGTGTCTGAATGTACCACTATCAATACATGCGTGTATATACAATGAAGGGTGTCTGAATGTCACACTATCAATACATGCATGTATATACAATGAAGGGTGTCTGAATGTACCACTATCAATACATGCGTGTATATACAATGAAGGGTGTCTGAATGTCGCACTATCAATACATGCGTGTATATACAATGAAGGGTGTCTGAATGTACCACTATCAATACATGCGTGTATATACAAAGAAGGGTGTCTGAATGTCGCATTATCAATACATGCGTGTATATACAATGAAGGGTGTCTGAATGTACCACTATCAATACATGCGTGTATATACAATGAAGGGTGTCTGAATGCTGCACTATCAATACATGCATGTATATACAATGAAGGGTGTCTGAATGTACCACTATCAATACATGCGTGTATATACAATGAAGGGTGTCTGAATGTACCACTATCAATACATGCGTGTATATACAATGAAGGGTGTCTGAATGTACCACTATCAATACATGCGTGTATATACAATGAAGGGTGTCTCAATGTACCACTATCAATACATGCATGTATATACAATGAAGGGTGTCTGAATGTACCACTATCAATACATGCGTGTATATACAATGAAGGGTGTCTCAATGTACCACTATCAATACATGCATGTATATACAATGAAGGGTGTCTGAATGTACCACTATCAATACATGCGTGTATATACAATGAAGGGTGTCTGAATGTACCACTATCAATACATGCGTGTATATACAATGAAGGGTGTCTGAATGGAGAGAAGATAAGTCGTCAAGTAAAGGAGAGTATTATTGCTGAAACTGAATTCATCCTAAAGTCTTGGTGAGTACCTTCGCGAGGTGGACTTGTTTTTCACAAAATCTCACCAAGACAACACTAATATATGGACTGTATTTATGTAGCATATATCATGGACAGAAGTAGGTTACAAATTAAAAAAGAGATCTGGGTGCACAAGACCCAGGATTAAAAAGTGCCCAATCCTGGTAGACACACTCTGGTGCCAGGACTGGAAAAGATGACAGTGTAGAATCCTCAAAATATGGAAACATTCCTACAATGGGGCCAGGCCAGGCCCGGGGGGAGGATGGCCCCCCTGTTGTAAAAGGAAGTAGTAGTCCACAAAAATCACAAAAACTGATAGGCCAAAGAAGAGCCATAAAGACAATAAAGTGGACTATTGAGGATAAGAAAGAAATTATGTATTGCTACTATTATGCAAAAAGCCTAGAATTTCCAGACACAAGATATACAAAACAATTAGGAGAGAAATTAGAGGAAAGAAAAAAACTTCCATAAGAAAAACTGTCAGAAGCTTCAGATAAAATTTTGTATTCATTAAAACAACAGATTTGTGAAAAACATTATATAGATCAAGAAATGTTGATCTGTTTGGAAAAAGAAGCATCTGAGGAAGTGTAAAAATATAAACAACAAAACCTAGAGATTTTTGAAGTATAAAAAAAAAAATATGGACATGGGAAAGAAAGAGATATTTGATATGGAGCAATATTTATGCAAAGGAGAAAGCCAAATTAATCAATATAAAGAAGGCAGCCCCAAAGATATTGAAAGAGAAATACAGGCAAAGGCATCTGGATATGGAAAATTTCACAATGAAAAAATAATATTACAAAGAAGAAATATAGAAAAAAAGATTAGTAAAGTAGAATAAAAAAAAAAATAGAAGTTAAAGTTATGGAGTGCCTGCGAAGTGAAGGATTTGGTGTAGAAGGTTTAACACAGGTTACATCACAACAGGATGGAGTGAGTCCCCAAAGTAAGGAGAAGCGTGAAGATCAGGAAACATTTGAAGAAGAAATATGGACATGGGAAAGAAAAAGAGATTTAATGTGGTGTAATATTTATGCAAAGGAGAAAACAAAACTAACCAATACAAAAAGAGTGGCATCAAAGGTATTTGAAGAGAAATACAGACAAAGGAATCCAGACATGGAAAACTTTACAGTACAAAAAAATAACAAGACAAAGAGAAAACGTAGAAAAAGAGATTAGTAATAGAGAAGTTAAAGACATAGAAACTGAGGTTATGGAGTGCCTGGGAAGTGAAGGATTCAGTGTAAAAAATCGAATTCAGAAAGTACCTCAACAGGATAAATCAATGGATATCCAAATTAGGGGGAAACCAGTAGAATGGGAAGCAACTGGTCAGGTGCCATATGAAAATATTTTGGAGCCTTCCACAGGAAACTAGTATAAATGTTCACTTGAAGCTAGACAGCAAGGGAAGGAACAGGAAACCATGGGAACTCTGATGCAGTCAATTTTGAGGAGTGATAGGCCAGTGAGTTCTCATATGACAGAGTAACGTATGGCACAGGATGAAATTGAAGAGAAAATGCCACAAGAAAATGCTACAGAAATTTCTATAGACTGCCCGCAGGAAATGGAAAACAAAAAATGTGCCCTCAGTTTAGAAGAAAACGAGCTAAGAGAATTGTTGCTTGATTTAATAGGCATAGACAGACATATTAAGATCAATGAAAGACATAAACTGTAGAAGGTAAATAAAACCCAACAATTTAGAAGTTTGATAAAACAAATGAACACATTAAGCAGGACTGTCCATAGAGATCTATGTGATATAACTGAAGTAAACAGGATATATTACTGTGCAGCTAAATTAATAACTGATAAAGTTCTACCACAAGAAAACAGAGACGTGAGGGAAAGAAAGGGGAGAAATTGAATACCATCATGGAAGTACTGAATAGAGAAAACTATAAAGCAGTTAAGACAAGAAATGTCACTGTTAGAAGAATATAGAAGAGGGAACAAGTCAACAAAAATACTAAGAAAGATAGACGTGATAAAAACAGTGCACAGTATTAGAACAGATCAGGATCTATCATGCACTATCACAAATAACAAACTAAAAATCTCATCACAGGTGGAAAAACTTAGAAGATATGCAGATGAATATAAAGGAAACGTACAAAATAAGCAATTTATTGATGACCCAAAAAAGTTTTACATAGAATTGGGAAACAAGTTAAAAAGGAACTGAAAGACCACCAAAAAAAGAAGAAGTAGATACATTTTGGAGAAGTATCTATGAAGATCCTGTCAAACATAACAAAGATGTTAAATGGATAGAAGAAGTAAAAGAAACACTAAGAAGTTTAATGGTACATGATATGAAATGGGATGTAGTAACAGCCTCAGAGATTAAAACAAAGTTAAGAAAAGCTTCTGAGTGGAAAACCCCAGGTCCAGATGCGGTACCTAACCTTTGGTTAAAAGTATTAACATCTTTGCACGAAGATTTTGCCATGAGTAAGAACTATTTATATGTGCACCCTGAACAGACACCAACCTGGCTAACAACAGAAAAAACAATACTCTTACTTAAGAGTGAATCTGCAAGCTACTCTAAAAATTATAGACCCAATAACTTGCCTTCCGATGATGTATAAACCATACACTGGAACTGATGCTGACAGAGTTTATAATCATTTAGTAGAAAACTCAATTATGGTAGTAGAACAAAAGGGCAATAAAAGAAAGTCATATGGAACAAAGGATTATTTGTTGTTAAATAAAGCCATACCGAAGAACTGTAAAAAGGGGAAGAATCTAAGTATGGCATGGACTGACTAAAAAAAAGCATTTGATAGAATCCCACATTCATAGGTAAAAGAATGCTAAAAAATGTATAAGATACACCCTACACTGATCGATTACATTACAGTGACCATGAAACAGTGGCAGACCACTTTGCAATTAAGCAATGATAAAGGACAAATTATTATCCCAGGGATAAAAATTCAAAGGGGGATATTCCAGGGTGACGCTATGTCACTTCTGTTATTCTGCCATGCCCTTTACCTGTTAAGCTGTCTACTTAACAGTTTAGGTCATGGCTGTAATTTGGCTCCTAGAAAACAACAAAGTGTAAAGACTTCTCATCTTCTCTTTGTCAATGATTTAAAACTGTATAGCTCATCAGATAAGGAACTGAAAGCACAACTGTAAGTTGTCGAAACTTTTTCAGATGATATAAGAATGTCATTTGATCTTGATAAATGTGCAAAAGCAACTTTAAAGCAGTAAAATTTCAGCACCAGGAAAACTTGGGACAAGAACGTGATATAAAAGAACTTGAGCAAGAGGGAGTGTATAAATATTTGGGAATTGATGAAGGATCAACAATAAAACATGAACAAATGTGAATAAAACTTAGTAAGGAATACTTTAGAAGACTTAAATTAATCTTGAAAACAGCATTGACATCTAGGAACAAAACACAAGCTAGAAACCAATTTGCTCCTCATGTCCCAACTTACAGTTTTGGAGTGAATGACTGGCCCCAAAACATGTTGGATACATTACATAGGAAAATAAGAAGGATGCTTCATGCTCACCAAATGATCTATAAAAATCAGTGCATACCAAGATTATATATTCCCCATTCTGAAGGAGGGATGGACCTCCTTGAAATTGATTACATGTATAGATCTGCAATTGCAGGACTCCACACATATCTGCTGACCTCACAAGACAAAAATGTAGTAAAACATTTTGAAACATGAGGAGAATAAATCTAAGATGACTTCTCTGCTTAATCTAGTAGAAGCATATTGGCGTCAAACAGGAATGGAAATCAAACCAGAAATAGATAAAAATTAGGCAGCAACTGAATGTGCCAAAAAAAACAAAAGAAAGAATATAAAGTGAAGGACTAGATGAGAAGGCAAGAAATGTGGAAAATGCATAAATATAGTTGCAAGTATAGAAACTTCTGGAAGAACTTCTTGTTGATCAGAAACGAATGCAGGAATGGTTAAGGAGAAGTGAACTCAAACCAAGAGATGAAAGATTAATATTGGTGGGCCAAGATAGTGGGATGTGTACACATTGGTTTACAAAGTCCATTGAACTTGTGGGAGAAACAGACAAATGTAGGTTTTGTAAAACCAAATTGGAAACAGTCGCTCACCTAGTTGCTGGTTGTGACATACTAATGGCAGAAGGACTGCATACTGAAAGGCATAATAATGTGTTAAGATTGTTGCACTGGGGATTGTGCAAACATTATGGTACTGAAGTGGTTGAAAGGCACTGGAAACGTGAGCACAAAGCATCATAGATTCATAGATTAGTACTAAGCTAACTGCCCTTGTGAGCCATTTTAAGCCTAGCCAATTATCCCTTGTGAGACTCAAACCCTGCACCTTGTGTTTGTAAGGCAAACACCTTAACCATTAGGCCACCCTCTTGAAGTTTACATCATATGGGATCATCCATTACCAACAGTTCAAAAGACAGAGATGCTAAAAAACTGGATATAGTGGTCCATGAAAAGAAGACAAAAGTAGCATTGATCTTTGAAATCACCATACCCAGTGACTACAGTGTCTTGCTTACAGACAGACACAAAGTTATAAAATATCAGGATTTGCAGGCAGAAACGAGAGCAATGTGGAAGAAAGATACCCAGATAGTCCCAATACTAATATGAGCAATGGGTCTTATAAAAAATAATCTACACTCGTATTTAGATATGTTACCAATACACGTAACTTCGTACAAATTGCAGAAGGAGTTATTACTGGGCACACTGCAGGTGCTGCAAAGAGCATTTCTGGCTGACATCAAAGATTGAAGCAATACTAATTTCATGAACTTTAATCATACTTTGACTTAGAAGTGAGGTCTATTCCTGTCATGGTATTAGAAACCCAAAAGATTTGGAGAAATTAAAAACGGGTGCAAGGTAAGTCAGTTCATGCTGCTAAAGTGTAAGTAATGCCAACACCATGGCTTTTGAATATGAATTTAAATTTTTTGATAATAATTTGTTTGTTAACCAGGTAACTAATCCAGTCTTTCTCAATCTCCCTTCAGGCACAAACCAGGCCACAGTGGCAACTATAAATCTAGTAAGAAAAACAAAGCAGTCGCCAAGCAAAATAAAGCTTCCATTGAAAAAGTCCTGTCAGAGACTTTGTAATTTATTGTTTCATTCATCCATTCATTTGTTCTCTGATAATCTGCTTCATCCAATTTGTGGTCAAAGGATAGATAAAAGCTTATCCTGGCACTCAGTGGGCATTAGGTTGTGTAACTAATCTGTAAGAAAGCACTGACCCTTTGCAGATCATATGTTTTACTCACTCATATATGATGCACCCACTTTAGGCAACTTGGAAGATGCATGGTTCACCTAATACATGTCTTTGGGATTTGCGGGAATCAAGACTGCCCAACACAACCCCATGTGGACACACAGAGGGCATGCAGACTCCACTCAGAGGCACCCCCAACTAAGAACAAAACGGGAACCATACAGTGTGAGGCAATACTGCTACCTGCTGTGCCACTTACTTAATTATGCCTGGCTAGTAACTGAGTTAGTCTAACATGGTAGAGCATGTTTACAATTTATGCAATAACATAAATTAGTTCAGAAAAATAGTATATAATACACATAATATTTAATGTAATAAATGGCATACAGTCAATACATGACAGAGTACCTAAATGTGGTATACAGTAGCATCTGACTATCAAAATGCTCAATAAAGATTATGGAACTTGGCAATCCTAATGAACACTGAGACCTAGTTCACTTTTATGTTAGTATGACAATTCTAAGAACTATACACACACACACACACACACACACACACACACACACACACACACACACACACACACACACATGCACATGCCAAGACACATATATTGCTTCTAAAATGTAGATAAAATATAATTGTACAAGTAATTTAACATCTATTTTAGGATGCTCTGAACTAAATAACAGTTTAATATGCCACTAAGACTAGTTACTTAACACAAAGGAAGCCTAAAGGTTTTAATCAGGTACTGATCCTTGATGAGTATGCATAAACCAATATTACAGCATGATTCAAGAAAGACTTAAAGAAATACTATTTTACAGGCAGAGTGATAGAGAAGTGTAGCAGAGGCAGAGGATAATTTAAATGAGGGGTTTAAAGGTGCTGAGGAAGGAAGACTGCATGGGACAGTACGGAGAGCTGCAGAGGTGCTGTACTGCTCAGGTGTGGCCATTATATTTTGAGGTGCTGGGGAAAACTTTCTTGCCACAGCAAATATGTAAACATTTTCAGTAGTTACCTCTGCAACAAACAGATATGTGTGTATGGGGACCAGAAAGGAGCGCAACATTTTTTTTTTTTGCTCATTTTGGGCTTCCTGCAGCTGATTGTCAACAGGGCCTTTCCTCATCCACTGGATGTACTAAACTCAAATAAACTACCCCAGACTAACTTCAGCATTTCTTCAGGTCCAATGAGGAGATCAAGGCACTGCAGGCAATGCTGTATTGCTGACAATGAGTAATCTTCTCTTACTTCACATGCCTTGTACCATCCAGTAACAACCTGTAGTTGGATGTTCAATGGACATTAGTATTGGACCACTTCTGCAAGGGGCTGAAGTCAGCAGGATGTCATGCCCACTCACAGGCAACACTGTTTGATTGTTTTCCTGATTTCTATCACAGAAACCAACTGCACAAATCTATCACAAGCTTGTACATCTCCCCAGTGGATCGGAACTCCCATCCTCCCTGCCTGTGCCATCAAGTGCCCAAGCCACCTTTTTGAACTCAAGTCACTTGGCAATAATCAGGGTTTTATCCTTCAATGCTACCTGCAAAGGGCACAAAGGAATCTTTGGTATATAGCAGAAAAGATGAAGGGATGGCAGGACCTAATTAAAAAAGGAAGGATGAGAAGGCAATCACTAGTAACTGAGGAAAAAGGATAGACAATGAATTTGTACATTGCTAAAATCATCAAAAAAGAATGCTAGCATTGGGTGATGTACTTTGAAGGAGCTAGGGAAGAGTGTTGGATAGGCACAATTTAAAAAGGGGAGAAGGTAGAGAAGAAACTGACTGCTTTTTAAGAGGATAAAGGGAAAGAACCAAATGCCCTTCTTCCAAGAGTGTTCAGGAATCAAAATAGTGTGAAGGCAGATACCCTGAAGGAGGTCACTGACCAGTGCACGTGTCTCACGACTGAAGGACAAGTGCAATGCTCTTGTGCAAGAGATGGGGAGTAAGAAAACTCCAGAAGATTACTATCAGCCTAACAGAATTAGAAGGGAAAGTTGAAGAAAGAATCCTCTGTTGGAAGGCTGGATGTCTTCATGGTACACAAAAATCATCAGCAAATAACATGAGTTCTTGACCAGAAGGAGCTGAAATTCAAACCTGAATCAGTTTTTAGACTGGTTACAGATGAAGTTAACAGAGCTGTGATTATTCTAGCCTGGCTGGGACTTTCTTGTAGTTTTTAGTAAATGGTTTGTCTACAGTTTCATAGTTAAGTACTAGGCTAGCTACCCTTGAGGACCATTTTAATCCTAGCCAGTTTTATTTTTTGCATTTGAAATAACCTATCCATTAGGTTATAGACTAGCCTTATCCATCCCATGGTTGATAATTATATACTATCCTTAATAAGAATAACTTGGATCATATCACAGACAATTTGAGGAACCCATGCATGAGATAAAGCATTGAGGAGCTACCTCTAGCCATATGTACTCCAGGGGGCAGTACTGAGGTAAATTTTCTGTTTACCATCAACAGATCTAAGCTGTACATTAAAATGGACGGGGATGAGCTTTGTTTTATGTGGTTGGGGGGTGGTCTGTTCCATAGCAGTGCTATCCTCAACAAAATATACCTGTCCTTCCAAAACATTCTGTTGATGTTGCTAAAGAGGTCTAGATCACTAGACTGAGTATTTCTCATACCATTTGACTTGTTGATGTGCAATAATCCATCAGTATTGGGTCTAAAGATGCCTTGAATAACAGACACAGGTCACCTCTTAGCAGTTTGTACTATACCGAATACAGTGACAGGGCTTTGAGTAGGTCCATGTAGGATATGTCATTTATAATATGATATGTTATTTAGGCCTTGTATCCTTTTAGTAAGGTATCTCTGTGGGCATCCCAGTTGTTGCATGTGTCTGGACAGATACAGGCCAAAGGGGACACTACACTCACTGACTAGGAAACATAATATCCCTAGATCTAGACACAATCCCTTTGTTGATAAGCTGTGCAGTATAGAAGAGTTTTCTTACAACAATAGACACATGTTGGACAAAAGTTAGGTCACTGTCCACATAAGTTCCAAAATCCTGAACAACAGAGTCAACTCTTAGGACAGCATTGCTAATGTGGTAGCTCTCTGGGGTAGATGACTTCCCAAAGGATACAGTAAAGCAAATTTTGACATTTAGTTTCAGACCATGATTTTGACACCAGTTATTTTATTTGCGACAAACCTTGCTGCAGGATGGCTAAGTCATTTACGGATTCAATGACTGATCCTAGCTTACAGTCATCTGCAAACTTAGTCATCAGAGCCCTTTGGTGTTGGCTTTTACTTCAGAAAAGTAGATGCCAAACAGGGAGGTCCCATAACCTTGGGGGACTCCACTTATGAATGATTTCTTTGTGAAGGCAACTTCCCCTAGTTTGATTATCTGCATCTTATCTATGAGCCAATTGGCAACCCAGAAGGTGATGCAGAGGTTTATTCACAGTTTATTTGTTTCCTACTATGCCTGAGTGTAGAATTGTGTCAAAAGCTTTGGCCAGGTTGTGGTATGTAGTGTGTGTCGTTTTGCCTTCATCCATTTTTGTGGAGAACTTTTCAAAAAAATCCACCAGGTTGAGTAAGCATGACCTGTCCTTCACAAGTCCAGTGTTTGGAGGTTCCCTATGTCCTGATTAATTCCATGATAAGTCTTTCCATGGCTTTGTATATGAGGCTGGTCAGACTTATGGATCTGTAATTGCCTGGATCTGTGTAAAGACCTCCCTCATGTGAGGGAATGACTGTAGCTGTTCTCCTTTCACTTGGTACAGAACCTGTATGGAGGATGATTGAATAGTTGAGATTTGCCTTTGGTTCAAATTTTAATTGGCATATGTTGTAGTCACCCTAATGTTTATAGACATCAGGCTTATTTTTAAGCTCTATGTTTCCAGATTATGGACAAAAATCCACTTATGCTGCACTAATGAGCTCAGAAAAAAGGCAAAACCTGGCATATTTGCAGCTTACAGGATTTAGCTTTAATAGCCTGAAGTAAAAACTTCAAATAAATAAATAAAATTGTCGGCATTCTAAAGCCATTTACGTGAAACACCTGTATGTCATCAATGGGTCATTTCCATGTATCCCATAATTTGTTGGCTTTTGCTATGCCCACCTCTTATTATAAATCTGTCATTGGACACTCCTCCCAGTGCCATCGCATCATCTTTTTATGCTGAGTACAGTGAGACTATTTGGGAAGACCCACCCCCTTAGCTCTTAACCTTGAAAAGAAATTACACCCTATTCAGTTATTTTTAGTGCTTTACTGTGTTTTACTGTATTTATACTGTGCCTTTTCCTACTTTAATACTTCATTTTGCTTTTGCTGCTGTTCTTAAAAGTGTTCACTTGCATTTACACCACTTCTTTTATTACTGCTTGTTAGTAGCCTGATTACATTGAGAACATTGTTCTACTGAATTGCTGCTTTATACTGTTTTTTTTTTACTGCTGTGACTGCGATTTCAAGCACTTTAAATTTCAAATACCTCTGCACTTAGTATAGACTAGCTTCAGTCTTATGGAATCTAGACTGCCTTGTATCATTTGAACACTAAAACCAGCTCTTCACTGACATACTGAAGGATTTACTTGTTAAATTTTTCCTTAGCACTTTGCTTGTGGTCCTCCAGAGGTTTTTCACTGCTCAGCTCTGCTGTCAAGTAGAACACTAATTCTAGCCTAAGGGGTTCCTCTCACCAACTAGCCACTACTAAGTGCAACCTCTCTTCCTGACCATATAAATTTACCCAACATTATGGATGCATAATTTCCCACAGTTTTTCCAGCCAGCTTGGTTGACATGGGTATCCTGAGACAGTGTAGTAACTGCCTCATGTTCATGATAACCCTCTGGTCCTAGACCACACAAACTCAACATGTGAAAGATGCAACTATATTAAGAACCTTGAATCTATGCTCTCTCACACACCAGTCAGTACATATGACAATTAGCATGTCATCAGCATGCACACCTCACTTCCTGCTCTATCCAAACCCACATCCCACATGCCTACATATGCAGAGGTCCTCGCCAGAAACATACTTAAACACAAGACACCTCCCAAACACAAACACAAGCATTCTACACATAATATTTCCTCTGCAGAACACAATACGCATTATAGCTCACTTACCTGTGTCTCAACTGGCAAGCCCTTAAGGCAAAACACAAAACCAAATATATTGGTCATAGGCAATTCTATTGTGAGAGACACAGATGTCTCTCTCACCAGGCTGGATAAGGAGAAGGTCCCAGTCAGCTGTCTGTCAGGTGCCAAGATCTGCCATATCACACATGCACTCAAGTATCTCAACAACAGGTACTGTTATGACTCTGTCATCATCCATGTTGGTGTGAACGACTTGAGACATACCTCTCTGGACTGCATGAAGACAGACATGATTGTACTCTTGGACTATGTATCTCAGGCTGGTATGTCGCTAGCCTTAAGCAGCATTTTACCTTCACCTAGGATGATGCCTCAATACAAACAGAAAATGACTGACTTCACCAATTGGTTCATAGGTTCATACGTGTTTACTAGGCTAGCGACCACAAGGGCCTTTTTAAACCTAGCCATGCATCCCAAATCTCTGATAAGTTCTGCTACCCTTGATAAGTGTAAGCATCGGCCTTGGAGATGAACAATTTACAGGTTACCTGTGTCCATTAGAGACATAGGTGCCAAACCAGGGAGGAATTTCCAGTTTCCCATCCAATAGTCTAAGTTGCATTTGAATTGGTTTAGGGAGGAACTCTGCTTCACATGGATGGGGAGCCTGTCCCATAGTTGGGGTAGTGAAAACTAAAGGAAGCGATGTATCAATATTCAGTAAGGTAAATACACCTCCAGATTGGTTAGACTGCATGATTCCCTGGAGATACTTCAGGTGCAATTAACTGTGGGTAGGACACCTATTCAAGCCATTACCAGCTACAGAACCCCCTCCATGGATAAGAACACCCACTCTGCCCATCTAGATCTACTTGAGTCTATCAAGATGCATCCAAACACCATGTTTTTGGGCGACTTTAACTACCCATCCATTGACAAGGGAAATTACTCAAGTGGAAACTCACTTGCCCAAAGGTTCCTCGACTTTATTAACTCCAATGCCCTGGAACAGCTAGTTGACACCACGACAAGGGGTGCCAAAATCCTGGATCTGTTGCTTACCAATATGGGGGACCACTGTAGCACCCCATTGTGAGGTCTTCTCTGGTGATATCTGACAACAAATCAGTCTCATTCAAAGTTACTATCACACCTAACTCCCCCGTAGCACAAACTAAACTAAAAAACATCTACAAAACAGATTATAACCTCTTATGTGATGGTATGAATAGCTTCAGTGCACCTCCTCCCTCAGATGGAACTGACAACTATGCTGAGTTCTACACAAATGTTCTATAAAAACACCTGAACAACTGCAGTGACACAGCCATACCTGATATGACCAAAACAAGATATTTGAGGAAGAGCAAACCTGTCTGGTGGACAGCTGCCATTAACAGACTTTACAATAAGAGGAAGAAATTCCTGTCTAAGAGTAAGAGGGAGTGAGCCCCAAGCTGGAAACACTTCCTCCTCAGCTTAAACAAGCAAATAAGACTCCTTGTAAAGTCCTCCAAAGTTAACTATGAATCCAAATTTGCTTTCTCAACTAAGGACAACCGTAAAGCGTTCTTTAGTTACATCTGTAACCTAAAAGGAAAGGCTCAGATTTGTGTTGTAGTTAATGATACCACATATAGTAAGCCTGTGGACATTGCTAACCTGTTAGCTGACAGGTTCTGTGAAAACTTTACACCCTCTTCCCCATCACACTTACCCCAAGACATCCCTACCACCTGTCCTCTACCCTGTATCTCTAAAGAGCAGGTCGTGATCGCCCTCTCTAAGGTCAAAAACACAGCATGCGTGGAACCTGATAACATCCCAGGCTGCATCTTACATGGGCTCAAACAAGAATTAGCAATGCCATTGGGTACTCTTTTCAATCATTGTCTAAGCACTGGCTTCATCCCAGCTAAATGGAAAAAGGGCACAGTTATCCCCTTGCACAAAGGTGGTCCGGTTTCACTGACCCCAGGAATTATAGACCTATTAGCCTGACTAGCATTATCTGCAAGGCCATGGAGAGAATCATCATGGACCTTATCAACAAAGACAATGGTAACCTCCAGACACTAGGTATCAACCCGTATACATTAGATGGGTCACTAATTGACTCACAGATAGAACCCATATAGTCAAAACAGGGGAATCCACTTCCAACAGCATACTTGTAAAGTCCTGGGACCTCTACTGTTTGGAATCTATTTCTCTGAAGTGCAAGCTAAAACTAAAGATCTGTGGCTGATAAAGTTTGCTGATGACTGCAAACTGGGAGTGGTCGTAGAATCTCCAAATGATGTCAACATTCTATAAGATAGTATATGTGGTATCCTCCACATATAATGACACCAAACTGCCAAACACACTTTTTACTACGTTTCTGCAGGGGTGCTTTATACAATGGAGTTAGGAAATTAACTTTTTCCCACTGTAGTGCGATCTTGGAGTTGGTATATTTAATTTACTGGGGATGTGGGGGGTGCAGTGAGGGCTTGCCCCCCTGCAGAAATGTAGTAAAAGTGTGTTTGGTAGCTTGGTGTCGTTATATGTGGAGGGGATGTTATTTTCATGTGATTTGTAGTGTTAGATGTTATGAAATTCGATGTTATGGGTTTTAGATTTTTTGGGTTTTAGATGTTCTGGTCTCAATGTTATGAAATTAGATGTTATGGATTTTAGATGTTTTGAAGTAGACCATTTATATATATATATATATATATATATATATATATATATATATATATATATATATATATATATATATATACATTTCATATGGTCGACATTTCAGAATGTCGACATTCATATGGCCGAGACCATATGATCGACATTCGAAATGTCGACCATACAATAACAAAATAAAAAACACAAAAAACTTGCCTTCATGTTGCTAGCATGGAGGCTACGCACCCCTGCACCCCCCAGAACCATGGTCGACATTTCGAATGTCGATCATATGGTATCGGCCATATGAATGTCGACATTCTGAAATGACCTTCTGAAGGGAACCCATATATATATATATATATATATATATACACACACACACACACACACACACACAACAATACTGTACGTATGTATATAAGTATATATATACACATATATATATATATATATATATATATATATATATATATATATATATATATATATATATATATATATATATATATATATATATGGGTTTATTTCTTAAACCCAAAACTTACTTACTCAACTTTCAAAAGACTGAGACAAAAAAAAAAATGAAACTCCAGAAGGCTGACCACTGAGAGCCCTGACATTTCATTACAGGTAAGTAACCGCTTAACCAACTGGCAAACAAACTAAAATTGAAGCAGAGAAAACACGCCCTTGCGGGGGCTGCTCCCCCCACCCCCCCATCTAACTATACCAACTCCGTGATTGCACCACCGTAGAGGTAAGGGACAAAGGTCCACATGTTGGCCAAGCAGTAACTTATCTGTAGTGAACTGTCGGTGTTCCTAGGGGTCGGTCTTCTGGAGTTTCAGTTTTTTTTTGTCTCAGTCTTTTGAAAGTCAGGTAAGTGAGGTTTTGGGTTTCTGAAGAGGACCCATATATATATATATATATATATATATATATAAAATATATATGTATACATACACACAAATATATATATGGTTCTAGTATATAAAATTTCATATGGTCGAGACCAGATGACTGACATTTTTAAAATCTGAAAAATGAATTTAAATGAGAATCAACATTTTGTTTGCAGGGCCAAGCCTCTCTGCATGCCTCACACCCCTGTTAATTCTACTTACTCCATGATCATACTTCAGTGGGGAAAATAGCAAATTTCCTGATCCCCACTGTACCATGATCTTAGTACAAACAGTGTGAGTTTTCAAAATGTGGATCATACTGTCTCGACATTTTGAAATCACGATCATGTGGCATAGACTCTCTCTCTCTATATATATATATATACATATATATATATATATATATATATATATATATATATATATATATATATATATGTGTGTGTAAAATTGCACATATAAAATAAATAAAAGTTGAGCACTCTTTTGAACTGCAGTTTGTTCGAAGGCATGTTCAGCTGTGTAAATTGTTTTAATGCATTCTTAGTTAAGTGAATTTTACATTGTTCAAATCTGTGTTTTCTAGGTGAGTGGTCTGGGGTAGGAACATGTGCAACTGTTTGTGTATTACTGTTAGAGTAAGAGGTAAGGAAGGTGATAGATATATTTTTTGTGTATGTGTTTTTGTGTGTGTTTATGAATGTTTTGGAGTGTGTAAGTACATTTGTCAAGTGGAATTTGACACAATGTGGATGAGTGTGTGTGTGTGTGTGTGTGTGTGTGTGTGTGTGTGTGTGTGTGTGTGTGTGTGCATGTGTTTGCTGGTTTGTATTAGAGCAAGGGCTCGATTAGGCAATAGAAGACAAAGGTGCACAGACACATACTGTGCAAGCCTATGTGTGATGCAGCTATATTAATACATATGTAAAACCACATGTACTTAAATATACACATTTGTCTTGAGAAAGACACTATGTATACAGTCTTGCATGTGTTGTTGTTGTGTCTTTCGGCTTTTCCTGGTTAGGGATTGCCACAGTGGAACTCCGGTCCGCTAATGATTGGCAGTTGATTTTTACGTGCCGAGTTGCCAGCCCTGATGCACAACCTTCAACGAAGGTATGCCCATTCACGCAAGTCTCCACACAGAAGATGCTCTAGCTGAGAATCGAACGGGACAATGTCTTGCTGTGAGGCGACAACGCTACAGCAGCACCACCACCACGGTGTATCTCAGTATCTTGTTTTGGGGTACTGCTAGGGAAAGGGGTTTTCTTAAGATAATCAGAAAGATTAAATTAACGCATACATCTGAGTTTCATCAGGTCATTTAGGCTTGTTTGCATGTATGTTAATTACCTAAAGTTTAAGCATATGATGAAGTTTTGTAATGAAATGTTAACTTCAGCTGTACTTCTCTATCATGTAGCAGTGCAATATTTTTCAGACTCCCTCAGCTCACCATGAGTTATTAGTTGTGCGATATTTTTCAGACGCCTCTCAGCTCACCATGAGTTATTAGTTCAACAGTTACAGGAAGACAGCAGTTTTCATTTCAAAGTGGCAAGTTATATAGCAGTGTGTTTTTACCAGATTGGTAACAATCAGCCAATAAAGAATTTTTAATCTGTAATGCCATATTTTTCCAGTAGATATCAGCTATGCTTTGTAGTGACTGTGTTGCTTATCACACCTATAAAACTGTATGCTTTATCACTTTAGTAAGGGACATCCAGGTGCTAGCTGCACATCATACTCAATTCTCTGATAACTGAAAAAGCAGCGGGTTTACAGAATGGTATAGTTCTGCTTTAGTAAACTGTAATTTGAGAAGGTTTAAAAATTCCCCATATAAGCAGCATGGTATTGATAGCCACACGTGCACACGAAAACACTTCCTACATCTGAAGTAACTATATTGCAACTAAACTACTTTTGTTTCTAAATCTGTATCTAGCCAGAATAGAAGTATACTCTAAATAATCTATTTTTATACACAATTGTGCATCCAGGATAGTTAAACTGTACTGCAGTTAAACTACTTTTGTGCATAATTCCATATCCAGCCAGGTTAATTATATACTATAAAGATAGTTCACATAATTATTCAATGGAGTCAGTGATCATATGCCTTTTGTCATCTTTGTCATTTTTCAAAAAAATTAAAAACAAGTTTTTTTATTGTTTATAATTTGTTGACCTAAAGAAATTAAACAGAGGAAGACTTAGGACTGACAGTTCATGTTCAAGATCTTGTATAAAAATTGGTCTACCTGGTTTACCATTTCTCAATAAGAGTAAAACTATTGGAAGAAATTAAAGAGATAACAGATCTACTACTGCACTCTAAACTTTTTACTTTGAGTGACATGGTATTAACTTTAGAAACCACTAAAATCTTAAAACTAAAAAAGAGAGCATTTTGTTTTCGTTTTCTTCTGTCCAACTTCCTTTCTGTTATACTACATCACATAAAAGTGAGGAAAAGTTCTGAAGAGATGGAATTACGTTACACATACCTCTCAAATGTCCAGATTTTCACAGAATGTCCAGATTTTTGCCTCAAAATTTTGGTCTGTTCCTCATAAAAGTTGTTTTCTGGCAAATCACTGGGATGATCTGAGGAATTTAATCACTAAATAATGACATACATTTGAGTTTCAGACTTTATATCCTTTAGAAAATGCATTTTAACACAAACCTTTTTATTCTAGGCACTTTTTAAGTTTATAAGAGCAATATTTAAAATCTGTCCCTATTTTTTGGGCCTACCCATTATGTGAGGCTTTGTACAGATTTCTTGTGCTAAGAGGTTGAGAGGTATGATTATGTAGCAGCCACTCTCATGAAGCTTAATAATTGAGAAGAGGTGCTTTATTTTTCATTAACTTAATTGTCCAAATTATGTTATTTCATAGTAAAAAGTACAATTTTAGTTATTTAAGTGATACATCTATACAACAGATAAAGACAGATACAAATATATATGTGTGTGTGTATGTACATATGTGTATCTATCCTTATATACTATTATAATGCACACACGTCTATATCTATCTTTATGTATTATTCACACTATCATATCTGTATCTATCTTTATACACACACACACACACACATATATGACTATATTTTGAAGACGGCTTGGGCATAACGGGAGCCTTTGTGCAGGAGTATCTCAGTTCTCAAGACAAACATGCACATATCTAAATACAACATACATATGTATTAATTTGGGTGTATTACACACAGACTTGCATAGTATGTGTCTCTGTATCTCCTTATCATAGACGATTGCAAGGAAATTTACAATGAGATAGTCGATCTACATACTCATTATCAATTAAGTTAGTCTTCTATTTACAAATCAGTATTAACTTTCACAAAAGTGAGATGCAGTCAACACTAATAAGCCAGTAAGTAAGCTTAACATTTGATTTAAATATTATACATTTTAGCATGTAGTGTGTAGACTACACCTACAGAACAAATACAAAGAACTTTGACTTAATTGATAATGAATATATAGATCAACTACGTTTTTGTAAATTTACAATAAAACAGTGATAACTGTAAATAATAAAACTTCTTCATAAATTATTTTATTAGGAAAGGGTTGGAAATAAAATGTGTTGAGGGGATTCATAAAGGTTACCACAAATTACATTTAGTGTAACCTTTCTAAATGAATAGAAGTACAAGCATTGTGGCAGGGCTGGTCTTGAATTCACAAAGTGTACACAAAGTACACTTTGTGGTAATCTTTATGAATCCAGCTCAGTGCCTTATTTTTAATAGTGCATTGTAAGACTAAAATTGTATTAAAGGCAGCCCTGTGCTTGGTCCTTATCAATCTGAATTTCCATTTCAGAACCTTAACATTCAATGAAATAAAGCTTCAAATGAACAGCAAAACTATGAACTTTCAACACACCCAAACTGTCAGGCAGTTCAAGCTGAGTTGACTAAAAGACAAGTTTAGGCCCAAAGCCTTTTAAAGCTATTCTGCCAGTAGAGACAAGTAGGCTGAGTCCTGAAAGGAAAATGCTAAAAACAACAAAAAGTAAATTTCCACACCCAGGAATAAAAAACACAAGAAACAAGGGGGTGGAGGGAAGGATTGGCTACTGCAGAAGTGATCATTCAAACATCTACTTTCATAGTAAGTTTAACTTAGACAACCGCACTACATTCATCATATTGATCACTGCTGCAGTACAATTGATCTAACGATCTAAAATACTGAGTTCTGTCAATATAGCACCTGAGCTGTTTGTGGATATCCAAGGTATGCAGTAGCCTTTCTCCCACATTTTTAGGTTCAGGAAAGAAAACTGGGAGGTTGATAGTTTGGTTTAAAGTAAACTTGGATACAACTTAAGGCATAATACAAGGATTAGTTCTCAAAGAAACCCTCTCTCTATGGAAAATGAAGTAGGGTTGACTCACCATAAGAGCTTGCAACTCAGATACCCTTCTTGCAGAGGTCAGAGCAATCAGTAAAACTGTTTTCCATGTTAAGCACCTCAAGTTAGCCAGATTAGCTGGCTCAATTAGAGGCTCTTACACAAAACTCCTTTTAAGAAATTTTGACATGAGAATGCCTTGAAAGAGGAGGATCCATTAGCAGATGTGCTGAAATGAGTAAAACAAACCTTGATAGAGGAATAAGAAAGTTCATGGGATAGTAACTCATACACATATTGTAAAACTAGATAACAACTAGCCCTAAATTGGTGCTGGTTATGTTGTTGGCATCAACTAGAAAACTTTTTCCATTTGCTAATATAGGATTCCATAGTAGTAGGCTTTCTTGCCTCTATTAGTACCTGCTGCATGAACTCTGTAAACAGATGCCTAAATTGAATTAAGACCCTATAATCCAGGAAGTCAACTAAAGTTGACTGATGTCAGGGTGTATCAAACACTCTTGTTATTGTGTAAATAGATGCAGCCTGTGAGGAAGCTTGTGGTAATTGCCCATGGCCATTTCCAAAAGAAGGGAGAACCACAGTTGCCTGGGCCAGAAGGAAGTCAATAAAATTATCTTGGGGGGGGGGGGGTTCCTTCTAAATTTTCAGAAGTACCCTGTATATCAATGGAAAAGGTGAAAAGAAAAGGCATCTGTCTTCCAGGCCTTCTTGCATGGAGTCCTGGAATGAAATCTCACCAGTTGATTGTTCAGAGAACAGGCAAAGAGGTCTACTTGAGGAACTGTGCAAAGATAGATAAAATCTTGGAAGACCCCCCAATCTAATTTCCATCTGTGAGGATCTGCCCTGGCCCTGCTCAGCTTGTCTGACAAAATGTTGCTCTGCCAGAGTGTAGAATGCCTGCAGATTGAAACTGTGCTGTGAAGCTATATTCCAAGCCAACATGGCTGGTCTGTAAAGGGGGTATGACCTGGTTCCCCCTTGCTTGTTAATGTACCACATGACTGTGGTATTGTCTATAACCATTTGAAGAGTTCCCAGGGGCCAAAGATGGTTCAGAGAGTTGAGTGCCTGGATCAGGACAAGCATGATCCCATGGAAAGGAAAATTTCCTCCCACTGACATCTGTAACCTTCATGAATGATTTTCAGAAACTATTTATCTGAAACAGTCTTTTGCCAAAGAGAAAAATGAAGACTTTCACGAAGAAAAAAAGGGTCCAGGGCAGGAAACAGTTGGACAGTTCTTGCTTTTGGGAGGCTTGAGACTTCTTTTTGGAGCCACTTTGCCATTTCTTCTTAAACACCTGTTTATGTGTATTTTGTTGCAACTGCTTTTTTTGCCAACATTTGGATGAGGGGATAGAAAATCCCTTGGAAAATTTGGAAAAGGAGAGCTGAAAAATCTTAGAGATCCCCTGGAGCAGCTTGCCCCTGTCATCATAATTTTTGATCACCTCTGCAGATGAGGGACCAAATACTACATCACTAGCCAAGGGAGGTTCTGAGAATGCAGCCATACAAACCTCCTCAAAACAGCATCAGTGGCCAAAGCCCTGGAAGAAGTGTCAACAGAGTCTCACACACACACTCACACACACACACACACACACACACACACACACACACACACACACACACACACAAACACACACTATAAATGATGAGGAATGATCTGTGTAACAGAAGAAAACTAAGTTATTTAAAGAAGATTTTTCCTCACAAGAAAAAACTGCAGATAACACATTCCTCATATTTTCACAATTTGTCAAAATGAACTTTAGCATTTGAGCATGGCAATTTACAATTCTGGACATCGGAGTTTCAGAAATATATAGCTTTTCCCATACCTATCAATAAGTTTACCATCCTTATCAGAAAGAGCTAGATTAGAATTAACTAAGTGCTTAGCAGCAGTGGGATCAACTAAAGCTATAGCTGGTGGGTCAAACTTTGGAATAGTCCATAAAAATTTAAAAGACTGAAGAACTTTATACATCCTAACTGCCTTTTCAGGGGTAGCTGGCTGACTGTCAGAAAATCTGCAGGCAGTAACACACATATCTTTTAAAGCAGAGAGAGAACAGGAGGAATGGGTGTAGGTTCTGGAAAACCCTTCTATAACAACTCACAGTATGTTCTGAGGGACTCAAAACCCTCATTATCTCCTACTGAAAACACAGGCAAATTCTTGTAATAGTCTTAGGGAAAGAAAAACCTCTACAGAGAGAATTAGAAACTGAGCTCTCCTCTGCATCTGAATCAGAAATCTGGGGAAAAATCCCTGTATCCATCCCTGTATCTTCCTGTTCAAATTCAGAATCTTGAATGTCTTCAGGAAAAGAGGAATTCCTCTTTCTTTTACCAAAAACTACTTACAACAAGGATCCATGGCCTGAATTAAACCTTAAGCCAGACCCATTAAACTACTCCTATCTAAAATAAAATTGAGAAGTAGTAGATAACATGCTTGGTTTTCTTTTTCATTTTGACAGGAAAAATGGGGTCAGCTGTCTTACAAATGGCAGCAGCAACTTCCTCAGGGTTGGGCACAGCATTCCAACACAACAGGGAAACCTTCCCTGTTTCCTCTCCCAGGACCATCAAGAGTGGCTCGCCCTTGCCCACTAAGGGGACCGCAACAGCCACAGAAGATGTGGCTAACCCCCATCCATAGTAGCTGTAGGTGCTACATCAGAGGGATCTGGGGTAAAAGATGAGTGGCCTGAAGTACAAGAAATGGCCACACCAGAGACACCGACCTGCTGTTGAGGCAAACTGCTAGCCTACTGTGGGGAAGACAAGCAACAATTTCCAGTAAACACTATCAGTCCATAAAAGTTACTTTTTTGATAGAAAAACACAGTAAAAAGTACCTTAAAACACCATTTCATCTCGCAAAAGTAAAATAAACATAATTTATCCACAGAGTAAGTTTTCAATTACTTTACACCACTTTTAAACTGACAGAAAAAACAAGCACTCCATTTAAAGTACGTTTTGGAGGTTCTAGAAAATCACATGGACCTCCCAGATGATGCTAAAAATGAGATTTTAAATTCTCCCTTGAATAGGGATTTATTGTTTGGCCCCTCTGCTGCAGAAGTGGTCAAAAAATATGATGGTAGGGGCAAGCTGATCCAGGGAATCTCTAACATTTTACCATCTGGAGACAGTCCATTAAAACACAACGCTTCTAGTTTTAAAATAACTTTCCTGAAGAGGAAAGTAATAAACCATCAACAAATTTAAGAAAATGATTTTTCCCTCCAAAGGGAACTTATCTGCCCAGCAAATGAAAGCACAAGTTGACTATCAATCCTCAAAACCTAAGAGGAGCATACTCTTCAGTAGCAGTAACGCTCTGAAGGGATTCACACCCAAACTTGTCTTTTAATCAGCTGAGCTTGAGTTTGGGCACATGGAAGGTGCCCTGTAGCTTTGGAATCTGGCTGGCTGTTACATCCTTGGCAGGATGTAACCCATGTAACTAAGGCTACTGCAGGAGTGATCAATATGGTGAACATCACTTTATACAAATGCGGTGGTCTGGGTAAGTGGCAAATGTAAATTATCAATTCGCTCTGTCCCAGAGTTGTACACCAGAATTGAAAACCATGGTAGAGCAATTCAGAATTAAGCTCTACCATGCTATTTCAAAGTAAGCAGTGAGGAATGGAACAGCATGGTTAGGTAGTGTACAACCACTGCTGTGTATGGCAGCAGCAGATCTGTTAGTATCACAGCAGGTAACTACTGTGAGGCTGTGTACATGTGTAGTGTGTGCATGTGTAATGTGTGTGTGTGTGTGTGTGTGTGTGTGTGTGTGTGTGTGTGTGTGCACATGCACGTGTGTGTCTGTGTGTGTGTGTGTGTGTGTGTGTGTGTGTGTGTGTGAGTGTAGGGGTGCAAATATAACTATATCAGGTTTTTTGGTGTGCATGTGAATGTGTGTGCATGAGCATGCATTCATGTGTAAATACTTGTGCCTATAGGTGCCTGTGTAACAGCGTTACATAAACACCTACAAATATTTCAGGCACTGGCAATAATGCAATTATTTTCTGTCAATGTATCAAAACAGTCATCCCCATAAATGTTCAAGTTGTTCTTAAAAATACTTAAATTAGTACTTGCTTTATTACAATTTGTTAGTCTGTTCCAGGTACCGGTTACTCTCCCAGAGAGCCAATTAATATATCTCTCACTCCAATATAATTTCTTACACAGTTTATCTGATGCTTATTTATTATTCTTTGACAACTCAGGCATTCTTGGAGTATTATTCTTTCAGTGTCCCCTATATCTAAATGAGGTTTCATCTTAAATTTCTACATGAGGCACTGTACAAGTTTTGTATTCATGGGTGCCCTTTGTATATTTTTGCTGCACTCTTTGTTTAAAGGTTTCCCTATTATTCTTATTCCATACTCTAGCTTGGGTCTACTGTACATCATAGCAATGGTTTTACCATTTCTGACTTCCTAGCCATTATAAATATTTTGAAACAGCCTACAGTTTTATAACTATCAAACACTATCTCATTAACAAGATTAAAAAAAACACTCTAAGCTAGATCTGTCATTGTATAGTTTCAATCACTGTGCTACATTAAACAGTGACCTTTAAATCCATGTCTCAAAAATCTCATATACTTAGCTTTTGATATATTTATTAGCATATCATTCTTCTTTGTCCAACTAGTCACTTCAGTCAAATCTTTTACATGTATGTCCTATTCATAAGACATGTAATCAGATGTCCCATTTCAACTCATCTGCATACAGACTGCAGAACACATCTTATAAGAATGATAACTCAAAGTACTAGTCTTGGACAGAGTTCTCCAGGACACTCTGACTGTAACTTAAAGGTTATGTGTCCAGTTGCTGCGTGATACTTGTCATATCTTATCTGTAAGCCATGCAGCTATCCATCTTATTAAGATCATATTAAAATCTATTTGTTCTAATTTATTCATCAGAGTTTTAAGTATAACTCTGTCAAAGGCTGAAGATTGGTCTCCATAATTGATATCATAACACTCTTACCAATCTAGCTGAAATTTATAATGATAGTAGTTTTTCCTTGGACCTATGACTTGCTGGTTGTGTCATTTTTCTAGATATAGCAAAAGCATTTGACACTTTGCCCCAGTTTTAAAATACATGAATGAGTAGCAATACATTTATACAAATAACACTTTGTCAAATGGATTGACAACTGTCTGGTCAGTTGAACACTCTGTGTTACTACCCAAGGAACTAATTCTGACACTTCCCATTGCTCCCTAGTGTACCTCAGAGTTCGGAATTGGGACCCTTTCTGATTAATTTGGTGTTTGCCAGTACCCCAATGAATAAATCATGTTTGGTTTCTAAATATGCTAACAATTGAAAGGTGGGATTTGCTGTATCTAATGATGACATTCCAGTTTTGACAATAATTTATCCAAAATAACCTTCTTCTTTATTTTTCCACAATAAAAAAATGGAGTTAGAAGACTGTATAACTCTTGGTTTGTCCTACTCCAATTCCCTTAAAGATTGGTTTAACAAGAGCATATCTTCAGTTCTGAGGAAACTCTACATTCTTAAATGACCTAGTGAATAAGAGATGTAATGGTACTACTAGCAGAGGTGTAGTTAGCTATTATTGTGCCCAGTGTTTCCCTGGATCTGCTGCCCACTTAAAAAAAACTGAGGACTTGAGTAAAAAGTAGCTGCAGCAGTTTATAGCACACAGAGACCATTATACCACTGAAGACACAGAACACTACAGCACTTCAGTTCTGACTGCAAATGATGCAATAAAGCCTGATCAGGCTCTCCCCTAACAATATGCATCTGGGGAGCTTGACCTTTTGTCTCACCCCAGCCACGCCTCTGACTACTACATCACACTGAAGTGTTCTCAAGTCACTGTTATTAATTCTGTATCCTCCCTGTGATTTACTAAGGTCCAGTTTGCTTAGTAATTTGCAACATGACCTAATTTAATTTCAGTAGCTGAAGTTACCCATATATTAATAGGAAAAAAACACCACCCCCTTTGTGGATCTAAACTGTTTTAGATAAGATTGTGTAAATTTGTCTATAATCTGTTATGTGTTAGAATAAGTTTTAGAATCTACACACAGTTTATCAGTTTGTATACGTTTATTCCTATCACATCTTATATGTATCTACAAAATGATTTTGAATTATTTTCAATATATTTATGTAAATTTCCCCCAAAGTTTTCCTTGTCTCTTACCATGTTTAAGTTGTCTGTTCAGTTTATTTATTTCATTTGCAAAGTTATAATTCAACCTTATTTCCATTTCTTATATTTTATCTTGCATGTTAATTATCTTGTTTTTATGGAAATACTTTCTTCCAAACTTCTATGCCTAGAGCCCAATGTTGAACATTTTTTTTTATATATTTATTGGCTTTAAAAAAATTTCCCTTTCAAAGCTTGCCACATTCCTTCTAAAATCTTTCTGATGAATGCATCACTCCAATTAATTTTACACAATGACTGTTTTGTTTCCATATTGTCTGTTACTGTTCCTCTGTACACTGGTTTAGATTTCAGTTTGGCAGAATTATCTAGCTGCAGTTTAACCTTTATAATACCATGATGACTAAGCATCAAAAGAGATAAAACTTTACAAGAAGTTCAGTCAACTCCTTAGGTATATGAACAATATCCAGTATATTGTGTTTCTTGGTCTGTTTATTTACAATCTGCAAAAACTATTGTTCCTGCATATATGTTATAAACTATTTCTTTACTAATACCATAGAATCAATAGCATTCTAGTCTGTCTTTGCAATTCCAGGTCCTCAACCATTATTATTTCTTATTCCTGTATTTCATGCAAGAAATACATGCATTTCTTTGGAGGTCTATACATTACAACATTAATTTGGAGATAAAAAATAAAATATACATTTCCAGGGTTGCCTTTTGTCAAAGTTACATGATCTACTGTATCAACGTTATCATTAGAGATGTAAGAATCAAAGATTTCATTTAATCCCTATCACAACACTTCCATATGACTTTTTGCTAGAATGTCTGTTACAGTAAAAACATTTACACCGTGACATAAGTGGCTTCCAGTCACTGATTTTTAAGCATGTTTCATAAACAATAGCATCATCAATGTTATGTGAACACAGCACACTTTCCAATACAAACACTTTATTGGTAATGTTCCATGCATTAACAACCAGTACATATAAATAATTTTTACTATTTGTGAACTGCTAAACTTCTCATCTGACAAAAAATGTGTGTTGTGTTAGTCAAATATTGTAATGCATCTGCTGCAAAATGTATATTTTCTTGTTATGACAAGCTGACTCCGTCTTCTATAAGTATATTCCCACTGCTTTTAAATGGGCCATTTTTATGTAGGGGTTTATCTAAAAAAATAGTTTAATTCAGACTGACCTGAGTCTCCTTTCTGTATGCGAGTTGAGAAAAATAAGTCATGGCATTTGTATAAGTTATGTTATCTGAGAGGGTTTTAAATTCCTTTTCAACAGTCATTAAGTTCTTCAAGATGAAATCATTTGTTCCAACATGGACAAAAACAAAAACAGCTCCATACTTACTTACATTGACATCCCAATGGCCTACTCACATCTTATATTTTTGCTCCTGGCAAGCATAGGACTATTCATTGCTTATTATCCTCTCTGCAAATGTGAATATCAGTTCCATTAATAGCTGAATCTCAAATTACTAATTTATTATTTACAACCTAATTTGAAGACGTGTGCACATCTAATTCAGTAATGTCTACTCTTTCAGTTTTTACAAAAGAATATTTTTCGTTTCCATTAATCTTATTAATCTCACTGTTTTCACTGCCTACATCATTTGCAAGCATAAAATTCTCATTTAGCTGTCTTTGTCCTTCCACAGCCTGTACTGTGCCGTGTTCAAAATCTCAGTCCCCCCGCCCCTTTTCCTTACAATAATTTTCATTAATCTTTCCAGGTTCATTTTAGACTTCTTATCAGCATTCCCCTTGACTCTTTTTTCTACTTTCTGTGTGCAACACTGATATAGTATTGTTATAAACTGTGTGTGTGTGTGTGTGTGTGTGTGTGTGTGTGTGTGTGTGTGTGTGTGTGTGTGTGTGTGTGTGTGTGTGTGTGAATAAGCAGTTTTATAATAAGCTCATATTTGGATGTTACATACCTAGTGTCCTTTTAGTTAGTATATTTTTCTATGAGTATGGCTATTTACTGAATATACATTTCCTTGCACCTGCTAAGTGTAGTGATGTTTCATTAAATGTGCATTTCATTAAACTTGTAAATAACAGAATTGTGGTTCATTAAAACAGTGTGGTGTATAGCGTATGCATGTAATTGGATGATAGTGCGTAAGGTAGTTAACATTAGTTGATTTTGCATGTTGTAGGGTTTTAGGCCAATTGGTATTTGGCATGCCATTTAGTTATCTATGCTGATGGCTGCATTTCCGGTTGTTTCTATATATAATGGTAGTCAGTGTGTTTGCATTTCACTGACTATACCTTTAATGAAACATTTTCAGTGAATAGCAATTCAATGAAATATACATTCAATGAAGAACACCAAAAACATTTTTGCTCAGCATTATATACATTAGTCAGTTTCTTTTTCTTCTTAGTTATTTATTTTTTTACATTCTTCCTTTCTTTCTTTTATCCTACGTGCTCCGAGCACTCAGATCAATTTACAATTGTATCCTGAATTCCAGAGGTGTCATCTGTAGTATCAGTTTTAATTGAGGTAGAGTGGCCTTTACTAGCAAAGGGGACTTTCTCTCCTAAACATGTCCTGTTTGTACTTTGCAATCATCCTCAGCAAGTCTAGATTTACTACAAATAATAGCAAGCAAATCTTCCATGTTTTGACATGAAAAACACAAATCTCCATTATCATGTCTTACAGTTATCTATAATGTATACACATACAGCATTTAGTACACTGGACAAGATGCTAATGCTTCAGCTAATTATTAATAGCATACTCATTTAATGAATCCATTCTCAGTAAAATAAAATAGTTAAAGCAAAGAATTGTAATAGAAACAAAAACATTTACTTCAATAATCGTGCCATTCACAAAAATTAGAGCGCATAGTTAATAAAAAAAACTCATAAAACATTAGACAAACCAATATTAAATGAAGTATATTGAACTGATCTTCTAAAAAGGTGAGTACTTCATAAAGTAGTTATTTGACCCTCTATACTAATTGTGCACGGCATGTTCAAACATAGACATGTGGTTTGCTTTGGACACAAATACACATTATAGTTTGTGCTCACAACTCTTTTCAGATGCAGCTTAAGTATTAATTAAATAAGCCTCTTGTGAAATACAGTGTGCCTGCCTACAATCTCTCTTTTTCAAACAGCAAATAGTAAAGATCAGAGATAAAAAATATATAAATCAAATAAAGCTTATCCTGTCAAACAGTTATTCAGAAAAACACGCACTGGTTTGAGATAAGGCATGGAGTGTCCAGCCTACAGTCTGTAACAACTAAAACTATTAAATAGACAGCCCCTTGCAAGAGTTAAGGTTTTCATGCTTACAATCTATCTTATTAACAGCAAATGGTAAAATCAGAGATAAAAAATAAAATATAAATCAGATAAAGCTTCTCCTGCCAAACTACTATGCAGGAAAGCAAAAAGCAACACAAGATGGTTTGACATGAGGTCTGCAGTGTTTTGGAGGGCTTTATGGGAAACACTTATTACAGTTGTTCCAACTGCAATAAGTGTTATTCAGAGTCATGCAAATGAGTCACAAATGAACTTTGCTTCATATGACTCTCACATGTCATTTAATCAAAAGTCATCACAAATGATGTAGAGCTAATCTCTCTGAATACCATTCCCTGTAGAGTAATTTTGATGCCAAGACATTTTGAAAAATATATTTTAGTTACTTGGTGGAGTTTATTCTTTAAGCTAAACAGAATCCTGTTAAATAAAAGCTTTAAGGTAGTTATGCTCTGTTTACATAGTTTAAATAATCATGATGACAAGAAAAAATAATTATAATGTAACTAACTTTCAACAGTTTTGAAATACTGAACATGTACCTCAAAAATGGGCTATGTATCTCAAAGTCAGTGCAGTGAACCCTGAATGAGCGGCTAAAGGAGGCTTGCTGTTTTCAGATCTTTTACAAATGTAAGACTTCCTTTCTATGTGATGAATATTTAACTTAAAGTACACTGAAAAGTAAAAAAGTGAGAGAGACCATGAGTGTGCTTTAGTACAGTTTCTATGTACAGCAGCTGCTGGCCAACTGATATGTAAGTAGTGAATACAATGCATTCCTCACCTTCTACATTTTAGCCTTAGGTAAAGTGAACAACAAGCAACATTATTGTGAGAACAGCTGGCCAGTATGTTTAATGCTAATTTATGACATTCAGATTTTACTCATTTGAGTACGCCATTGAACCGATGTCCTTGAACCCTACGTGTTATTGTTATTATTTTTGCAAATAAACAATGTATTTGGTCAACCAAATACAGTATTATAATTGGGTTTCCAGTTGTAAACAGTTTACTAATGTGTTAAATCTATTCATAGACTACATTAACAAACAGCTATGACTGTAGACCTAATAATTATTCCTTAACTTATGGAGCTTTAGTTCTGCTTGTTTACTACAGCTTACAGAGAGAAAAGAATGTAGGAGTGGAAGTACTTTACAACTTTCAAAGCTGCAATATACTTAGCATTGCTACACAGACAGCGGATAGAAGCAAGGTGCACCTTCTAATCTTATAACAGTGTAACTCATACTGTCACACGTGTGTGTGTGTGTGTGTGTGTGTGTGTGTGTGTGTGTGTGTGTGTGTGTGTGTGTGTGTGTGTGTGTGTGTTCCCTGTATTATACCTTTTAAAGCTGATGAGATGCTTCCAACACTGTTCTGTATTTGTTTAATGGATGAATATTTTAGCATGAGATCCAATAATAACCTTGTCAAAGGTGCATAACAAACTTTAGTATGCACCTAATTTAGAAAGACACATAACAAACTTTTATTTTTGACAATTTCAGAGTGTAATCAGAATATTCCATGCACTGCAAGGCTGTAATACAGCACTGTCATATTACTTATCTGTGATGATTTCCAGTACTCATTTTTCCTAGCATTTCTACCATTTCTGCATTAGAAATGGACCACTCCTTATAAAAGTAGCCTTAAAAGGAGCCATCCAAAGTGCATAGATAGCAGCTATGTGACCCTAATGGTCTAGGAATGTTGACAATTTAAGCCACTTCACAGAATGTTCTCCACTGGGAATCATGCTGCATCAGTATCTCTATCACTGTATTAGTCATTCATTTCTCTCAGATGAAAGGTCAGATCTGCCATGAAATGGTAAATCATTTTCATCCGGAACTGATTGAGAACTGAACCATTGATAATGGACTTGTCTGCTATTCCTCTTGGGGTATGAAAATAGTCAGTCATCTACCTCTGGGGATGGTGCTACCATCAGTCCTTTTTGTATCATGACTCTGGTGACATATACATATTGGTTTTAAGATAAAATGGGTTACTGCCACAAGGTAAATGCCCAAAGTTGCCACTTTAGTGGAATTGTCTTGTGCCGCAGAAGGCTCTCCCATATTCATTCATCAAAAAATGGCTATAGACTATTTCCTTTTTGAACATCTCTTAACTGCTACATGCCTTTTCAGGTACTATGTCTCATCACTGGAGCTCAGTCCCTGAAATGGTTTGACCCATTTATTATTTGCCATTTCTGTGGTCTCTGGTCACCACTTTTTAGCACGGGGTAAAGTGTATAAGTTGCTTTTAATTTATATAATTAGATTTTGTTTTGTTTTACGCACATGTCTCAGCACAGCTAATTTTTACAAAGCATCATCTGGAATACAGTTTTCTTACAACAAACAGTACTGGTAGCATAACAGTGGGGTTGCTTATAAGGCAGTATGATAACTAGAAATGAATACATTTTGTTACCAAGCTGGAGCGTATCATAGGGACAAATCTCTAACACTTTCAACAAATTCTTCCACAAATTCTTATCCAATTTGTTTGAATCTGTTGCACACATAAAGTGCTCAATAATGTACTAAATTTATGTTGCATGAACTATGCACTACTGCCAGTTATAGTTTGCTCTGATCTGAAAATAGGCTCATAATAATAATATTACATTTTTGGCTGTCATTGACTTTACACCAATTTTTTCTGGCCAGTGTTTCTCTGTAATTAAGAACAACAAGCCCCTGAAAAGTCAGTAAAAATACAATGACATGGTGCAGAAAGTCATAATCAGAGATATATGTAATGCTACATACTGGATCACTAAACATTCACCATAACTTTTTGCTTAGTACTCATTTTCCATATCACTGTAAGGCCACCACAGAATACTTTGAGAAAAGAACATACTTATTTGTCATTTCTTGGTATCCCTTATGTTTAAAAGACAAAATTTTGTACTTATACTGTTAACAGTACTTGCCTTATGGACAACTACTATTCACCAGCAACAGTACCGTTATTTGAATATATATATATATATATATATATATATATATATATATTAATGAGTCTATGACAGATGTGGTTCAGAGTATCAAAACTTTGAATGCCTGTCATATAACCAAACAGTTTGAATCCCAAAGATTCAAACAAAAACAAAATAAATATTTTGCATGTGGGCACCCCTGCACCACCCACATTCCTTACTAATTGTTTACACCAACTTTGAGAGAGTAAATTCTCTGTTCCCCACTATATTGCAATCTTACAATGAGACAAAATCCAGTGCATGTGACCAGCTGATTTTCATACAGCTGGTCTGGCTTTGTTTTCTGTTCATAATGCTGCTTCTTCAATGGGCTGACTAGAACTCATGCATATATATATATATATATATATATATATATGTGTGTGTGTGTGTGTGTGTATCTGGACATCACTTTATAACCATTATCTCATATTCAGAGACAGCGAAAGAATAACCTTTACTTAATGTTGAAGAAGTGTAACTAGGTCAGGGCAAAGGTATCATTCACCCCGGGTGCAAGGTTTCAAGGGTCGTGATTGGTAGATCTGCTTTTTTTCAGATTTTTGCTCCTCATGGAGAAGGAAAGGAGTGCAGCATTGAAAAATGGACCTTTGTCTTTCTCTCTCTTTCTCTCTCTCTTTTTTTTTTTGCTCTAACATAGAGCAACCTAGTATAGAGGGGTGCCTAATCTGTGGGAGACAACAATGGGCACCAAATTAATCAACTATGGCAGTGAAATGTATCTGTTCCACCACTGGAAGGTTCTTGTTGACTGTATTCATGATAAAACACCCAAATTCCACAAAAAAAGCAAAATGAACAAAGAGTTACACTCAATTGTATACTGGCATTACAACAAAACATGTGACAACTGCAACCTACAAACAGATGCCAAAAATATAAATTTATTATAGTACGTTGGGACATCAGCAGTGTTAAAAAACTGCAATCTTTTTGAGGTACAGCAGAGAATAGTTAGTCTAATGTTCTTAATGAGATTAACTTTAGGCTCAGTAAGAAATTACCATCCCAGCACTATGCAACAATTTAAGGGAAAAAAGCTAGTTTTATTATATGGATAAGAATGTAATATGTACACTGAGGAATTCAGTGCTCAATTTGCCAGAAGAAGATATAGTTGCTTTCCTACATTGCCCCTAAAAGTGTGCACTCTTTGAATAGGAAATGCAGTATTCCTCCACAATAAAATAACAGCTGTCACTTCAACTTTGAGGTTGAGTGTAAAGAGATGATACTGGTGTTGCAGACTGGTTCTCCATCTCTGCTGTTGCTTCTTATCACATATCCACAATAAGTACTTAACTCAGGCCAACCAAATATATTATGGTCAACAGTGATCCAGAACATACCTCTGCTAGTAGACTGCAGCCTAAGGTACCTCCAGTACAATTATAAGTATAGAAAAAAATTCAGACTGCAGCTCTCAGTTTGAGACCCTACAGATCTCTACTGCTTTCTTCTTGTAAACAAACTATCCTGGTCTCACCCACTGACAAAGAAACACATGACCTTAATACTGTTTATAACTCTGACCCAAACACCATTACAGACTCACACAAACTTTAAACATTTGTTATTATCACCAAGCAGAAATTCAATATCATTTCTATGTAACCCTGTCTCAGGAGACAATACCTTGATGAGCGATATTTGTATTTCAGTTAACAGCTTCATACAGAAAGGACTACAACCAAAATGATTCTCCAGTTTTCAACCAGTATCACAGCAAGCAAGTCTACTATGTTAGCTGCTAAAACAGGATATTCAAAAATAATTGGCCATAGCATACTGGCTCAGTTTGCACCATAAAATAATTTTAAAGTAACATAATAATAAGTTTAAAGATAAGGAAACGTAAATAAAATATGACTATAAAAGTACATTTGCAACATGTAACAAGGCAAATGTTAAGAACATTAAAATAACAGCTGATGATACAAAGGCTTTAAATAAAAATACAAAAAATAGCTGCACTGCATACTTTTCAGATTTCAGAGCAATCTTAGCAGTTCATATTCTAACTTCCTTACTTACTCTGTGAATTCCAGACCATTTAATGAGGTACGGTCTTAACAGTGAACAGTGAAACAACAATCTAATAAGAACTGTCTTGCTACTTCCATACAGTGCAACAACCATAAGCAGACCGGGCTATATTCTTATAAAAACATTCTAAAACAAACAGAAGTTCTGTGGTTTATGCTGCTGCTTACTTCAGGAGCACCTCCAAAGTAATATGGCAACAACTTTAGTGTGATTCCAGACATGGAACTATACTACTAAACCTTATTTACAAAGCATTCCTTCATCAGTGGTACAATGCAGGGAGTTTACGAAGCAGTTGTACAAACATACAAAGACTGAATTTTCAAAGACCACACCGTTCATAGGTAAGTACTAGGCTAGCTACAATTATGGGCCATTTTAAGCATAGCCAATTTCCCTTTTTGTGCTAGAATCACTGTATCCTATTTGGTTAGAGACTTGCCTTACTCATCCCCTGGTTAGTAATTATATATGACCCTTAATGAGAATAACTGGGATTGTACCATAGATAATTTGAGGGGACCCATGGAGGCCATTTCTCTGTTGACTGTGTGTTTGCCAAATTATACTTGACCAGTTAGTGTCACTTTTTAATTGCATATGCCTACTAGGTACATATGCTTTCTTTCAGGGCCATCCTAAAAGTACTGTCTGGTTAATTCACTTATTCATCCATACACTACAGAAACAGACATGAACAGAGGAAATCAAACCTACAATTCACATACATATGTAGTGGAAAGTATAGTTGGATAAGTTAAACTTACCATAAAGTATGCTTGTGTAAGTTGAACTTACTATAACAATGTTTGAATGGTCAGTCCTGCAGTAGTTTTAGCTATATGGGTTATATCCTGCCAAGGATATAACAGCCAGCCAGTGTCTGAAACTTCAGGGCACCTTCCTTACATCCAAATTTCAAACAGTTCGAGCTGAGGTGACTATAAAACAACTTTCAGAGCTTTCCTGTCAGCAGAGAAAGTGAGGCTGAGCCCCAAAAGGACAATACTAGAAAGAAAATGTCCAAACCCTGGCATAAAAATCACATAAAAAACAAGGGGTGGAGGGAGAGAGAGGGAATGGCTACTGCAGCAGTGATCATTTGAACATGTACGGTTATGCTAAGTTCAGCTTACACAACTGCGCTTTGTTCATCATATTGATCACTGTTGCAGTAGCCATTGCTATATGGGTAAATTACCTTAGCAAACTACATTTGGCAAGTAGAAGAAGAGTCCAGAATCCCTTGGAGACTGGTCTTAGCAAAGCTTGATCTAGATCTAGTGAAGGAATCAAGCTTATAATGCTTTGTAAAAGTATGTATAGAGGACAAAATAGCATCTTCTAGAATACTTTTAGAATCCAACCCTTACCAAAAAGCCATAAATGAAGCCAAGGCACTGGTAGAGCAGGCCTTGACCCTGCTTGTAATAGTTTTGTTATGGTAAGTATAACAAAAGGTAATAGCATTAGTCAACCATTTAGAAATAGTCTATTTTGACACAGGTTGTCTCTTATTTTTACCTTCGCAAGAAAGGAACAATTGATCAGAAGATCTGAAAAATTTAGTTTTGTCAAGATAGTACCCAAGTTGTCTGTGGACATCCAAGGTATGCAGTATCCTTTCTCACTCATTTTTAGGTTCAGGAAAGAAAACAGGGAGATGGATAATTTCACTTAAAGTAAATTTAGATACCACTTTAAACATTAAAAAGGATTACTTCTGAAAGAAAACCTGTCCCTATGAGTAATGAGGTAGGGTTGACTCACCATAAGCGTTTGCAAATCAGATATTCTTTTTGCAGAAGTAAGAGCAATCAGTACAACTGTTTTCCATGTTAAGAACCTCAAGTCAGCCAGATTAGCTGGTTGAAATGGAGCAAGTGTTAGCTTCTCTAACACAAGATTAAGATCCCAAGGAGGGGCAAACCATTTTCTTGCAGGCCTCTTATGCAAAACCCCTTTCATGAACATTTTAACATGAGACTGCATTGAAAGAGGATGATGCATGGACAGACATGCTGAAATGGCTGATAAATGAACCCTGATAGAGGAAAAATAAAGGCCACAGAATAGTAACTAAAACAAATATTGTAAAACCGGGGGGGGCCTGGATGAGTGCTGGTTATGTTGTTGACACCAACAAGAAAACATTTTCCATGTGCTAATATAAGATTTTCTAGTAGAAGGCTTTCTTGCCTTCATTAGTACCTGCTGCACATCCTCAGTAAACAGGTGTCTAAAAGGAATTAAGCCCTATCATCCATGCAGTCAACTGAAGATGATTGTTGTCAGGGTCAATCAAACTCCCTTTTTCTTGTGTGAGAAGATCCAGTCTTGAGGAAGCTTGTGGTTCTTGCCCCTGGCCATTTCCAAAAGAAGAGAGAACCATGGTTACCTGGGCCAGAAGGAAGTCACCACAATGATCTTGGGGGATTTCTTCTGAATCTTCAGAATTAACTGGATATTACTGGAAAGGGTAGAAAAGCATACAGAAACATTCCTGTCCAAGGAAGAGTAAAGACATCTGTCTTACAGGCCTTCTTGCATAGAGTCAATGAACAGAATCTTGCCATTTGATTGCTCAGACAGGAGGCAAAGATGTCTATTTGTGGAACTCCCTACAGATGGATCAAATTTGGGAAGACCACCTAATCTAGTTTTCATTTGTGAGGGTTTGCCATGGTCCTAATCAGCTTGTCTGACACACAGTTTTGCTCATATGGAAAGTAGGATGCTTGCAGAATGAGACTGTGCTGTGAAGCTATATCCTGAGGTAACATGGCTAGTCTGCAAAGCGGCTATGACCTTGTTTCCCTTTGCTTGTTGATGTTCCTCATAACTGCAGTATTGTCTGTAACCACTTGAAGAAGTTCTAGGGACTAAAGATGGCTGAGAACATTGACTGCCTTGATCAGGGCAAGCATCTCCTTGATTTGTATGTGACTACATCTGTACTTAGAGTCCCATAACCCTTGCACTTTTATCCCTCCTGAAACGGCTCCCCAAAGTCTGAAGTGTCTGTGATTACTGACTGCTTTGGAGCAGGAAGGGAGAAGAGAAGACATGGATTCAATGCAATCTTTTGTCTCCTCCAAAAGATTTCTCTTCTGATCAACCTCAGCACTGGGATTTCAAAAAATAAAGGGTGTTGATGTTGGGATCAAAGAGATTTTGGATACCAATACATCATTCTCATATGAAGTCTTGACAGGGGTATCATGAAAATCATATATGCCATGAGACCCAAAATCCTGAGGTATTCCCTCACAGTGACTGCAGTCTGTGTGGAAAACCTTAGAAATAGATCAAGAAAAAGATCTATTTTTTTCCTGAGGAAAAAAACTCTTTGAACTGAGTTGTCTAGTTGGCATCCCAGGAAAACAATTTTATGTGAACAACTCAAGAAAAATGTTTGAATTTTCTCTTGGAATCCCAGCTTGTGTAGAGCTCTCTCACCCAAAAAAGAGATTTCTGATACTTTGAAAAAAGACTCTGCAAAGATCAGCAAGTCAACTAAATACAGAAGAATGTGGATCCCGTGTAGCGTGCAATGAGACATGTTGTGAACACTCTAGGTGCAGTGGATAGTCTAAACAGTAGAACTAATAATGTGATCCAGAACCACAAAACATTAAAAAAATCTGAAGTCCAGATGAATAGGGATGTGATAAGCATCTTTTAAGTCTAGTGTTGCCTGGAAACTTGAAAGAGGAAGAAGTAGTAACAGGTTGTGAAGTGACATCATTTTGAATTTGGGCACTATCACAAACAGGCTTAGGAAAGAAAGATGCAGAATTGGTCTATGAGCATTTTCTTTCTTTAGCACTGGGAACATCCTTGAATAAAAAACATTCCTCATCTGGGTAGGAGGAACTGGTTCTATCAGTCCTTGGGATAGCACCTAAAGAAGAACTGGTGGAAACAAAAATGCCTGATCTGGGGGATCAAAAATTATCTCCTTGAAAAGATAAAGTGCGTCCTTCTTCCATCTATAATCTTGCTGAACGATTTTTAGAACCCATTTGTCTGAAACAATCTGTTGCCAAAGAAAGAAATGGAAATTCTGACTTTCTGGAAGAAAATCAAGGCCAGGATGGGGGGGGGGGGGGTCACAAGGTCTCTTGAATAGTCATTCAGACTTGGTGGACTTTCTTTGATATTGGGAGGTTCGTGACTTCTTTTTTGGAACTCCCTTGGCATTTCTTCTTAAACGTCTGTTTACTTGAATTTTGTTGAGACTGTTTATTCTGTTTTTTGCCAAAACTGGATGAGGATAAAGAAAATCCCTTGGACATTTTGGAAAAGGAGGACTGAAAAATCTTTGAGATTCACTGGATCAACTTGCCTCTTTGATCACAGTTGTTGATGAACTCCGCAGCAAAGGGACCAAATACTAAATCTCTGTCCAAGGAAGAATTCAAAATCTCAATTTAACATCATCTGGGAGCTTATGAGAATGCAGCTATGTAAATCTATTCAAAACATTACCAGTAGCCATAGCCCTGGGTTAAGTATCAGTAGAGCCATACACAAACTGCAAATAATGAGTAGTTACCTATGCAACAAAAGAAATTAAATTATTTAAAGCAGATTTTTCCTAAGAAGAAGAAACTGCAGATAAAACATTCCTCATTCTTCAAAATTTGTCAGAACAAACCTTAACTTATGAGCTTAACAATTCACATTGGAGAAGCAAACAATTTTATCCCTACCTATCAATAATTTTCCCATCTTTATCAGAAAGTGTAGAATTGGAATTAACTAAGTGCTTAGCAGCAGAGAGATCAACTAAAGCTATAGCTGCTGAATCAAATTTGCGAATAGTTTATAAAAAATTAAAACATTCAGGAACTTTATATACATATCCTATCTGCTATTTTATGGGCAGTTGGCTGACTATCAGAAAAATAGCATGAGGTAACACAAGCATCCTCTAGACCAGGCAGGACAGGAGGAATGGATGTAGGTTCCGGAAAATCATTCTGTAACAACTCAGTATTTTCTGAGGAACTGAGAAACCTCAGTGTTCTCATACTGAAAATACTGGCACATTCAAGCAATAGCCTCAGAGAAAGAGACACCCCACAGGGAGAATCAGAAACTGAGCTCTCCTCTGAATGTGAATCAGAAATCTGAAAAAAAACATGATATCCAACTCTCCATCTTCCTGTTCAAATTCGGAATTGTGAATCTCTTCAGGAAAAGAGGAATCCCTCCTTTACCAGAAACTTCTTTACAAGAAGGATATGTAGCCTGAATTACACCCTGAGCCAGATCCAGTAAACTACATCTATCCAAAGAAAATTGAGGAGAAGTAGATACATGTCTGGTTTTATGGGGTCTTTTGACATATAAAATGAGGCCAACCATGTTACTGATGGTAGCAGCAGTAACTGTTTCCTCAGAGACAGGCACAACATTTAACTCAGCAGGGAAACCTTACTTGTTCCCTCTCCCATGCCTGACAACAGCGGCTCTCCCTTGCCCACTGAGGGACTCCAGCAGCCACAGAGGATTTGGATAATCCCTGGTCCATACTGGCTGTAGCTGCTACACCAGAGGGATCCAGGGTAAAAGCCAAGTTCTCTGAGGTACAACAAAAGCCACAGCAGATTCACCCACCTTCTGTTGAGGGAAATAGCTAGCATGCTGTAGTGGGAAAGGCTATTTGCTTAAAACTTTTTTTTTGTAGCTGGAAGAAGAACCAACTGTGTGACCAGTAGTCTCTTCCATGGTCAAGATGACAATGCTGCCTCCTTCTCTGGAAAGACAAGCAACAATTGTTAGTAAACTTACCAGTCCACAAAAGTTATTTTTGACAAGAAAAACAAAGTAAAAAGCACTTTAAAACACTATGCCACCTCACAAAAGTGAAATAAACACTTCTACACAGAAAAAAATGTTTACAGTTACTTAATTTACCCCACTTTTAAGATGACAGAAAAAAATACACTCTCCATTTAAAAGTATGTTACAGTCTGCAGACAGTCTATTAAAACAGAACACTTCTAGATTTAAAATAACTTTTCTGAAAACTTATCTGCCCGGCAAAGGAAAGCAAAACCCGACTGTCAATCCTCAAGATCCTCAGAGGGTATACTCTATGGCAGCAGTAAAGCTCTGAAGGGCTTTGTGCTCAAACTTGACTTTTAGTCAGCTCAACTCAAACTGCTTGACAGCTCTGGCACGAGGATGGTGCCCTGAAGCCTTAGAAGCTGGCTGTCTGTTAAATCCCTGACAGGATATAACCCATATAGCTAAGGCTAATACCGCAGTGATCGATATGATGAACATCAAATATGCACAAGCATAAAGTATTTATAAATATTTTGTTGCTACATATCATATGATATCCAACCTTTGATACTTATTCAGTTGGAATTGCCTCTTTTACCCTATCACCCAAAGAAAAGAAAAGAAAGAAAGACATGCAAATATCCTCATCATGCAGTGATATACCCAGGCCCTGATAAATGTCAGCTTTTCTTGATGGTGGGCAGCTTGTGTTGTTTCACTAACATCTATCCCCATTTTTTGTTCCTCTATGGCTTGCTAAAACAGCAGTCACCATATGTCATTCCATGAGCTACACTCAGTTCTGACACTGGTTGGCTTCTTCTTCATTCTCCGTCCCTGTGATATCCTTGTTATCCACAGAGCTGCTTATTTTCCTCACTGTTTAAGAACAATGAACTCATAAAAGCACGGTTAGCACATGCTGTTACTTTTTTTTCTCTGCCTGAAAGAACACCTCTCAACCTCTTAGTGCAGGAATTCTGGACAAAGCAAAAATGGGGTAAAAGAACCAAAATCAGGCACAGATTTTAAATATTGCTCTTACAAACTTTGAAAGTTGCTAGAAAAACAAGTTTTGTATTAGCTTGCATTTTTGAAGGATATATAAAGTTTTAAATGTCTGTCAATACTTAATAACTTCAGTCTTCAGTGATTTCTCAGAAAACAAAACATTTTTGAAGAACAGACCAAAAGTATCATACAAAGATCCAGACATTCTGCAAAATTCTGGATAGTTAAATAGTATGCTTCCAGCAGCACTCAGCTTCTTTCTGCCTCTCTCTCTGCTGGAAATGATTGCATCCTTTCTTGTGCTTCTGTTTAAAGGGAAACACGTACCTCTTTCTAAACAATCTGTTCAAATGTTGCTTTGAAGAGTTAAACTGATCAGCAGAGAAAACAGGTGATTTGTTTTCAGTAAGATATGCAATCCATTAATAGGGCATTGGCAGAAGGGGTTGGGGTTGGCATAATGGTTAAGGTGTTATGGTTAAGGTGTTTAACTCAAAGACACAAGTTACATGGATTGAATCTCACCTTTGGTCACTGCCTGGGTATTGAATAGGCATGTAAATTTTCTGCAGACTGATGCACAAGTATTTGCCTAGTAACTTATGAACTTCAACAAACTACAGCCTTGGAATGGGAAAGTAAGAGCAATTAGTGTGAGAGAGGTACAGTTCTCTGTGGCAATTTGTTTTTCAGATTATTCGGTTTCATGTTGTGCACCTTAGCTTACTTTTGGATTCCAAGATAAAAATCCACATTCAATTCTGAAAAGAAGATGCATTTCTAATGCATTCCTAGGATCACAACTGGATCCTTGCACTTACATGCCATTCCAATGGTTAATTATTTTACTAAATCTAGTGGCAGTCAAAGATACATATGAAAAGTATGGTGACTGCTCTTGGAAAGAATTAGGCCACTTCCCAACCATTAATTTCCTTCCTAACAGCATTTTGTGAGCTGATGTGACTGCAATAGCAGTGTCTTTGCTAGTAGTGCTAAGACTAAGAAGAGGAGAGGTATGATTATATCCTATGGCAAGGAAAATAACTACTCAGCCCACCTGGTGTGCTCAATGTTTTTGAGCACAATGTGAGCTCATGACCCAGGACACCTATTCCGCGTTTCTAGAGGCACTGGAAAATATGAAGGTCCTACCAAATGCCCTAATATTGGGGGATTTCAATTACCCAAACATTAACTGGGAGAACTATTCAAGTACAAACTCCCTTGCCCAACGCTTCCTAGAATTTATAAACTCGAACACCTCAGATCAACTGGTCAACACCCCCACCAGAGGTGACAACATATTGGACCTGGTCATCACCAACATGGGCGACCAGTGTTCTACACCAGAGGTCAACTCCTCACTGGTTAGATCAGACCATAGACTAATCACTCTGGATATCCACATTCCTCCCCCACCCCCAATCAAGGAACCCACCATGAAAAACTTTTCAAAAGCAAACTTCATGTTACTTAAGACCGAGGTGGAAAAGTTCACAGCCCTCATGCTAAAGGACGCTGTCCAAGCTGCTGAATCCTTTACAAAGGCACTCTATGTGCACCTGCAAGAATGTATGGATCATGCTATCCCAAGCAAAACCAAGACTCACTCCTCCAAGAAAAGGAAACCAGTCTGGTGAACCCCTGTCATAGACAAGCTACACAATAGAAGGAGGAAACTAGTACAGAAAAGAGTAAAATCTGAAGAAGGAAAGACATCCCTGATCAGTATCAGCAAGAAACTATGATCCCTCATAAAATCATCCAAGGCTAGATTCGAAAGAAAAATTGCCAAGGACTCCAAAGATAACCACAAAGTGTTCTTTAGCTATGTAAAGAACCTAAGTGGAAACTCTCAGATCTGCTCTGAGTTAGTGCAGAATGGCACAAAATACACTGAACCGACTGATATTGCCAACATTCTGGCAGACAGGTTTAGTGCAAACTTCACCCCCCTCTCACCCCCCCTAAAGGGCCCATAACCATACCAGAAGAATGTAGAGCCCCAGCAATCACTGACACACAGATTAAAACAGCCCTATCCAAAGCCAAAAACACAGCTTCAATGGGACCGGATGGTGTCCCAGGCTGTGTCTTACATGAACTCCAAAATGAACTAACCCCTCACCTAAACACAATGTTCAAACTCAGCCTCTCTATAGGCTATGTACCCATAGAGTGCACACAGCAACAGTTATCCTACTCCACAAAGGTGGAGTCACAATGGATCCCGGGAACTATTGTCCTATAAGCCTGACTAGCCTGGTCTGCAAGGCTATGGAGCGCATCATCATGGAACTCATTAACATTAGGAACCTCCAAACATTGGACCCTACCCAGTTTGGCTTTGTTAAGGGCAGATCATGCCTCCTGAACCTGGTGAACTTATTTGAGACAGTTACCAAGGCTTTAGACAAGGGAAAGGAGGTCCACACAGCCTACCTAGACCTCACAAAGGCTTTCGACACCATTCCCCATTCTGGTATTATAGACACACTCACCAGCCTGTACATAAACCCCTACATCATGAGATGGGTTGCCAATTGGCTCATGGATAGAACCCACATGGTGAGAGTTGCAGGCTCTAGGTCCGACTCTAAACTGGTTACAAGTGGCATCCCCCAGGGCTCAATCCTGGGACCTCTCCTGTTCAGTATATACTTCTCAGAGGTACAGGCAAGCACAGGAGGACTATGGCTGACCAAGTTCACAGATGACTGCAAACTGGGGGCCATAATTGACTCTCCGGATGATACAGATATCCTCCAGAAGGGTCTCCCTGAGACGGATACCTGGTGTCAAAATCATGGCCTCAAGCTAAATGCCAAAAAGTTCATAGTCAATCCCTTTGGAAAAAACAAAGTACCCATGAACTACCACATATGTGGTAGTCCCCTAAATACAGAAAATGAAATAAGGGATCTGGGGACCCAAGTAGATAGTAATCTCTCCTTTGATAATCATATTGCCAAGGTGGTTAGAAAATCCTTCTATGTGGCCCACCTAATCACAAAAGGGTTTGCATCTAGAACAAAAGAGGTTATTGTGCTCCTCTACTCATCACTCATCAGACCCATCATAGAGTACAGTGCCCCATTTAGGATGTTCCTTACAAGACACCTGCAACAGCAGGAAAGACCACAGAAGTACCTCACCAAGAGGATTACTGGCCTCAGACAGATGCCCTATGCAGCCCGACTGAAGAAACTCCAGCTGTACTCAGTGGCATATCGCCTACTCAGAGGTGATCTCTGCCTGACATACAAGGCCATGTCCACCCCAGAATTGATGGACATGCTCTGCCTAAAAAAAAACAAATCTCTGAGAGCCACACACTCTGGGGATCTAAACCTCACCATAACGATAAATAGGACTTGCTGGAGGGATAGATTCCTGTCCCAGGGACTCCCAATGCTTTGGAACAGGATTCCAATCTACATTAGGCAGAACCCCTCACTAACACTCTTCAAGAGAAACCTTGACGAGTGGATGGGAAACAGAAAATTTACCCCGGGGATCACTGCAATGGCTCTGCTGGACAGAAGCACAGGGAATTAATGGCTCTGCTGGACAGAGGCACCGGGAACTAATCTAAGAGGGCGGTGAAAGCCAATACATTCTGGCTAGGCTTACATATGCCCTCGGGCAGATAGCCTAGTACTTACCTATGAACATATGGACCTATGTTACTCCCAAGGGTTTCTTGCTTTTATATGAAATAATGACCAAACAAAAGGCTGACTCTGATCAAATACTTTTTTTGGTAACTAGTTAACCTCTATAAAATGCAACTGCTCATTTATGAGGCTGCAATAGAAATCTGGGAAAGTAAGTCAATAACTCAACTTCCCCTACTTAAAAAAATGACATTTTAGAAATCAAATCGCTGTAAACTGGATGTATAAAACTCAGAAACATATTGCTACCATAAACAACAGACTTTTATATAGCATAATAAAAAATATTCAGATTTCTTTACAGAGACAGTTCAGATGCTTTTGGTCAAAGTAATTCAAATGATGCATTACTGGTAAGCAGATATTTCACAGATCATGATATTGTTCCTTTTACTCCTTTTAATAACAGAGCTCCACAATATTTTCAGATGGATTATAAGGAAAATTTAAACAATTAGGAAATTCTTTTGCTGTGTCTTATTGAGCTCCTGGGCTGATTAAATGAAACATTGAGCACACCAGGTGGGCTGAGTCGTTATTTTCCTTGCCATAGGATATAATCATACCCCTCCTCTTCTTAGTCTTAGCACTACTAGCAAAGACACTGATATCACAATCAGTATTAAGAATGTTATTGACAAATAAAAGAAACATTCTTGCTCATATTTAACAAGTTAATTAAACACAAAATGTGCTTTATGGGCTTGATTATATGAACAGAAAAGTGTGATCTAAGTTGTCTTTAAGTAGCAGCTTTGTTACATGCATTAATGTAAGAAACTAAGATGCAAAAAAACATATATTTCTAGCTACTTATGTTATTACTTCCACCAACAAAAATGCCTCCTGTATTTCAATGCAGCTGCAGTGCCACATTATTTTCGAATTCTATTTCAAATCTAGATATGTGAAGTTGTTAGAGCACATGCATAGAACAGTGTGAAAAGAAAGGACACTTACAGTGGCACCAGCCTAGGTGGCAACACCAGTGAAGTTTAAAACATTTGCCATGGCTGTGAGTAGCACAGAGGGAGAGACCATCACAGGGCTGGAAGTCAGGCCTGCCTGCACAACTGCGAGCGAGAGCTTGTGCTTCATCTACCTTCTCACTCTTGGCTCCCTTTGGAATTCCCAAAGCAGTCATGTCTGCCCCTGTCCGTCCACCACCAGCAGCAGCAGGAAGCCAGCCAGGCATGGGATGGACGGCTTAAAGAAAGTCCTTTGAGAATAAGCCAGCACACAGATGAAGGATAAGCTTCTTAATGGTCTGAAACACTGTATCTGTAAAAAAAAAATAAATAAATAATAAATTAAAAATGTAGTTTTCATGCCTCAAACTATACCTAACAATTCATAAAAAATAACCTAGAAAAATTAACTGTGCATTGTCCTTTTTGGTTCTCTTTGTGTAAGAAGGATGCCAGGGCCTTGGTATTATCTTGTGTGCATTCTGGGTGGTGCTTAACTTACAGTCCCAGAAAGAGAAACAGTCAATAAACATATCTAATTTATTTTTTGCAGTTTATATTTTACAGGTCAGCCAAATTAATACAATGAACTATGTGCAGGTTTTGTTCAAACTTTAGACCAACTCCAAATCAGGAATTTATTTTGAATCTGTAAAGAGAAAAAGTTAATTAAGAAAGTCAAATGCTTTTAGAATTATTGTTTGCTTTTTTATAGGAATGTTGTTTTAGGTCTTGTTTTACTCATTTTTATAACTTTGAAAGGTTCAACACTAAAAAGTTACTTTAATTAAATTACTTAAAGTTGAACAGAGATGCTTCAACAAATCATTGCCACTTGGCCTCCACATATATGCTCCACAATATGTACTTGTTACTAACTGAAAATGTAGTAATGCCTTGGCATACCTGTAAATATTTTTGACACGTAATTATTTCTTATTAAAAACAGTTATACAGTAACAGCTCATTATTATTCAAAAGCAAACAAGCAGATTGGACAGCACAACTAGTGTGCACATTGTAAATTGAGCATATACCAATAGAAAAAAGTCTGCTTGTTGAAGTACCATTGAGTGTCCAGACTTTCTATTGGTATGTGCTGAGGGACAAAGTAAAATATGAGAAAAATCAGGTACATTCTACAAACCTAAATAATAAGAAACATACCTGATTTCCCTTGTATTCCTGCACTATGCCTCGTAATATCTTGGCAGTTAACAAAAGAATACAAAAAACAGCAATGGAGATGTTTTCTTCTCCATTGCTTCTCCTGCACTGTACTGATGTACTGTTCAAGCACAGGAACATAAGTCCCATACGCATTTGCAGTACATCAGTTGCAAAGGAAAAATGTGGAGGAACACTACAGCGCCATTATACAAAGACATTATTTAAAAAAGGTAAGCAATTTCTTTCTTAAATAATGTTGTTATGTAACAATAGACCATGACTGGGTCTGGATATGTCAGGATTTACCCACGGTTGGCCTTGTTTGATCACTTGGACTTTTGCCTTGTGATCAAACCTCACCAACCATGGGTAAATCCTGATATACCTACATCCAGTCATGGATTATTGCATAAATAATCCACATTTTCCAATTCTCTTGACAGACTACAGCTTTAAAATCTATGGGTAAAATACGTAACTGCTATTAATCAGCAATGTTTAATGCACATACATCATTAAATCTTCCACATGTGTAACTATAAATTAATATGAGTTTGACTTGGTTGTGGTTATTGGTTCAAGCAAATACTTTTGTATAGCACTTGATTAATTAAAGGGTACAAAAAGAGAATAGATGTGTAAACCAATAAAGAAGGGAGTAAAAGCTCCTCTTAGTTGTTAAACTGTCATTTTTAAGCCACTTTACCGAGCTGGGATATAAAACTTCATTTGATTGCCTATCTGCTTATTTATTATACCACACATTACATATGTTCAACAAGCATACAAAAATCTTTACAAACAAGAAGGTCTACCCAATAACTATTGAACATTCAACCTCAAATGCACAAAGGGTAACCACCCATATCCCCATATAGAGGACTATATCAGTCACACCTCCAGCTACTTTATATAGTTACCTCTAAGCCATCATCTTGGTGAAAGGGTTCAAATTTGAATATATGGTTTAAAAAAAGAGTCTGCCTTTCTATTTTGCCAAATCCAGAGAAAACATAATTTGCAGAAAGCAGTGCTCAAATGTGTCTGCTTTAAGAAGTTTTGTCTCAGAATAAAAGTGACACTTAACCAATAAATGAAAGTAGCTACCAGTGAGAGAAAATGTAAAAAATGCACAAAAATATATGAATGATACATCACAAATAAAGTTTAAGATAAATATCAATAGAATAATCTGAAGTTACATATAAATAAGTCTTCAACAAATACAAACTCCACAGATAAGCAAGATAAAGTTAGTTAAAAAAAAAACAGAAAACATGCTAAATGAAACAGACATCAATCAGAATTCAAAGAGCATGTGTGTGGGCATGTATATGTATACACACACACACACACACACACACACACACACACACACACACACATACACACTCACACATGCACAGGTTGAATGTAATGGTTATGAACAGTCACAGCTAAAAACATAAATAGCACTTTGGTGCACATATGAACAGTATATGTAATGCTACTGAGACAGCTATAATAGACTCAACTACAAGAGTCAATAAGCCCAATAAGAAAGAGAGTACTTTAGACTGGATACTCACAAATAAAGTCAACAAAAAGTATAAAGTAGGTACTATGCCAGACAATATCAGCGACCACTCCCTAACCTACATTACCAGACAAAAGTCAGAATGTATGAACCTTCCAAATACAAGGCAAATTCGCTCTACCAAACATTTTAACTTAGAACATTTTCAAGCCGAACTGAGAGCATGTCATTGGAATTGCTTAAAATCACTTCCCCTACAAGAGGCAGTCTCAGTCTTTAACACTACCTTCTTATCCATACTGAATACACATGCTCCAGAACGTTCTATTAGAGTAAAGACCAAAACAGCCCCATGGCTTACCAACAATACTAAAAATTCATACTAGAAACAAAGCATGGACAAAATGGAGATGCCTTAAACAAAACCCTGATTTAGTTCATTAGAAATCAGGCTAAGAAATCAATAATCTCTGACAAGAAACATTTCTACTGTAAACTTCAAGACACCCATCATAACAATGCCAAACAATTCTGGTCATCAGTAAACAGACTACTTTCCCCAGGAATTGCAAAACTCCTTCCCTCTTAATGCTGACCCTGAAACCCCTCTCCAGACTGCTAATGCTTTCAACTCTTTTTTCTCTGAAACTATCCAATCCCTAGCGAAACAAATGAACACCAACAACCCTAATATTCCATCTAATATAGCTAACTCCTCCTACAACTTCTCCCTAAGACCTATATCTACTTCTTTCATCTACAAACTCATTCTCAAACTGAAACCTTCGCTGACAATCTCCTTCTCTCTTCCTCCAGAAAGCTGCCAAAGAAATTGCATATCCTATATCCTTACTTATAAACAGAACTATCCAAGAGGGAACTATCCTGACATCTGGAAAGTCTCCTATATAATCCCACTTCATAAAGGTGGTAACTCCCTTGACCTCTCCAATTTTAGACCAATTGCCCTTCTCTCACCCCTTGCAAAAATCATGGAAAAATGTATTCATCAGCAACTTGTTCACTATCTCTCTCTTCACAAAATAATAGCAACCTGTCAGCATGGCTTTAGACCTCACCACAGTACCACAACTGCCCTTCTTTCCTTTGTAGATACTATCAACAAAAATCGAAACAACAATACACTCTCTTCCGCTCTTTTCATTGATCTCTCTAAAGCTTTCGACATGGTCAACCACTCTCTCCTAATAAACATTCTTGAATCTCTCTCTTGTGATAAACTCACCATAAATTGGTTTAGATCTTATCTTAACAACAGACAGCAAGCCGTAATATGGGATAACCATATCTCATCACTCTTACCCATTTTCATTGGAGTTCCCCAGGGCTCCATTCTTGGTCCACTCCTGTTCTCCCTTTTTATCAATGATCTTCAGACTTTAATCCCACAAGCAACCTGCATACAATACGCAGATGATTCTACCCTTATCTGCTCAGCACCTTCCTCTACTGAGCTGATCTCACTGACCCAAACTACCTTTAATACTGTAGAAACTTGGTTTTTTCTCCTATTAAATGCCAAAAAAAACTACTCCTCTTCACCCCCCCCTTAAATTTCTGCATTTCCTCTAATAATGGTACTATCATCTCTCCTGATCCAACTACAAAACTTTTAGGAATAACCATTGACAATAATCTCTCCTTGACCAGCACATTAACAACAACATCAGATTAGTTAACAGAAAAATAGGTTCCCTATATCGTATCAAACCTTTCCTAACCCCAACAACTAGAACCAAGATTGCACAATCTCACCTTCTATCTACCCTCCTAAATTTATACCAACCTAAAGAAAACCAACCTAGACAATCTTGCTACTTGCTATAACAATAGCTCGCTTCGCCACTAGTAGCCCCTTTAGGACCCATCATTGTATAAACCTAAAACAACTAGGCTGGCTTGAAGTTCAAAACCACATTATAATTCCTCAACTCACTATTGCCCACAATATATTACACCAACCTGACAATACCCCTATACTCTCACAACTTCTAATCCCTTACAACAATCTTAACTCCTCATCTAGTAAACTCATGACAAAATCTATAAAGGCAAACAACACAGCAGGTGATTCCCTTTTCAGTAACACAATAGGTAGAAGTTGGAATCTCTTACCATGTGACATAACTCTGACTTCATCCTTGCCACTTTTCAAACAGAAAATTAAACGATACTTCCAAAATCATTGGCTTTGTTCCTGTAGTACACCTGACTAACCTGTTTCTCTTACTGTGTCTCCTCCACTCTTTTTCATCTCTGCACTACATTAGTTCTGTTCCTTTTACTGTTGAGTTTTTAAGTATGTACATTTTCCACAATTGTGTGATATTTAATTATCTGCATATTGTAAACTTGATTTTCTTTGAATTTATCCTTTCAATCCTCTGTTTTTCTATTTCTCTGATTGTAGCTATATCTTAGAATAGTAGATTTTTATCTAATTGTAATGTACTTAGTTTATAGTGGAGCTTTTCTCCTCGGGCCTCTGCTGAAAATGGACATGTATCCAGCCAGACTAGCCCGGTCAACAAATGTAAAATAAAATAAAATAAATAAAAAATAAATAATGAACCAAATTATTTTGCTACAACAGACCTGATTCACAAAGACCTCAAATGTGAAATCTGATAAGTTACTATTAATTATTACCATGAGGTAGCAGAATAGTTCATTTAATATTGGGTGAGCTAACAACTATTGTTTTATTGAGACTTGATGAAGAAATTAGTATTTACTACAGCATTTTTATAAAACAATGCACATTACTGGATTCAGCCACTGTATTCAGGATGCACCTAACCAAATCTTTGAAGAAAAATCTTTCTTTAAAAAGTACTAAAGAAGCTGTAATACACTGAATTACATGAAATGTGGTAAACAACACAATTCTGACTGCACCACTGTTCTTGAACTGTAATCAAAATATCGTCTGTTACACACCCACAGCCTAACAAAAGAAATTTCTGCTGGCACATACAAAGTTGTAAAGACAATGTACACAAGGGTAATGCTTGGCATCTTCTAGTAAGTGAAGAAAGAAACAGTCTTTAAGGCTGGAATATCTCTATTAAGATTCTGGCATCATAAGGTCCACATTCACGGAGGAAGGAAAAGAACAAGAGGATAATCACTTCTGCGATTTCATATCCCCTCTGGGTCTGACAGACATGTAAAAAAAAGAAAGAAACAAATTAATTCTAGATGGTTTTATCCAATGGATTTATATTCATATTACCTCCATTGCTCACATATGATGTACATTAGAAATCAGAAGCAAAAGTGATAGATGAACCCCACATGCGGGAATGGGGATCGAACCTCCTAAAGCTGTATTGGGAAAATCCTCTTGCTTACTCTGTCAAAATGAATAAGCCATGGACAAGTTCAAAGGTTCATAGCTGTTTACTAGGTTTACTAGGTTAATGACCACAAGAGTCTTTTTTAATCCTAGCCATGCATCCCAAATCTCTGACAAGTTCTGATACCCTTGATAAGTGTAAGCATGGGCCTGGGAGATGAACCATTTACAGGTTACCTGTGTCCATTAGAGGCATAGATGCCAAACCAGGGATGAATTTCCAGTTTCCCATCCAATTGTTCAAGTTGCACTTGAATTGGGTTAGGGAGGAACTCTGCTTAACATGGATGGGGAGCCTGTTCTATAGACTGGGTAGTCTCTGGGATACATACCTATCTCTCCAGCGGGTCCTATTTATATGACAGGCATGATTTAAGTGTTTAGAATGGGTAATTCTGGTGCTGTTTGTTTTGTAGATAGGCAGGAGGTCCATCAGAGTGGGGTTTGACAATGTCCTGTATGCCAGGCATAGATCTCCCCTCAAAAGCCTGCAGGAGACAGAATACAGGGACAGAGCCTTGAGGTGGTCTGCATAGGACATATTACTCACACCCTGTATTCTTTTAGTGAGGAACCTCTGTGGACATTCCAATTGTTGGATATGCCTGGTTGGGTACATACCAAAGGGGGCACTGTACTCAATGACAGGTCTATGAATGCCGAATACAGTGGAACAATGACTTCCTTAGACTTAGATGTCATACCTTTGTTTATAAGTTGCTCAACATAGAATGATTTCCTCACCACTGTAGACACATGATGATCAAAGGCTAGATTACTATCTATGTGTGTCCCTATGTCCTTGACTACTGGGTCAGCTCTAAGAGGTGTGTTGTCAATATGATAGCTATCAGGGATGGATGACTTCCCAAAGGATACTATTATGCATTTCTTGGCATTTAGTTTTAGTCCATGGCTCTGACACAGTCAGCAGTTGTTTGTCTGTGTCATCCCCTCCTGGAGAACATTTGTGTCAGTGTAAGATGAAATGATAGCTCCTAATTTGCAATCATCTGCAAATTTAGTCAGCCAGAGGCCACTGACATTGGCCTTGACTTCTGAGAAATAAATGTCAAAAAGGAGCAGTCCAAGGACTGATCCATGAGGGACTCTTTGTGGAGGTGGACTCCCCAGTTCTAACTTCCTGTGTCCTGTCTATGAGACAGTTGGCTATTCACTGGGTGATATATGGGTGTGTACCTAACCTCCTGAGTTTATCAAAAATGCTAGAGTGGGGTATTGTGTCAAATGCCTTGGCCAGGTCAAGGTAGGCAGTGTGAATGATTTTGCCCTCATCCATTGCTTTGGTGACCTTCTCAAAGAAGTCTACCAGATTGAGTAGGCATGATCTGCCCTTGATGAAAACAAACTGGGTTGGGTCCAGTGTATGGAGGTTTACTATATCGCTATTGATTATCTCCATGATAATTCTTTCCATGGCTTTACATATAAAACTAGTGAGACTTATGGGTCTGTAGATGGCCCACCTTTGTGCAGAGGGATGAATGTTGCCTTTCTCCATTCATGATGCACAAAGGCTGTTAGGAGGCTACAGTTAAATAGTAATTCCAGAGGCCCTGATAGGTAATTTTCATGCTATTTAGAAAGTGATGTTGTTTTCACTCCACATGTCAAATCTGCCACTGATTCTCATAGAAATTCTTGATTTGGTTTTAGGATTTGCTCTGTCTCTCCTAAAAGCTGTGATTCCATGGCAGAAAAGAGAGGACTGAAATAATCTAATCAAGATGACCGCCACATCTTTTTCTTCAAACAATGCATATTAATTTAACTCTTTTTATTTTGTTGATGTAATAAGACCATGATCTGAAAACTGCCACTGTTTTATTTTCACTATTTTTCTTGATTATCATAGTAAATCATAGTAATGACCACATTGTACTCAATTCATGAATCAAGAGGTTCAGCACTATGCCTCTCCCAACTAAAAAAAGGTATGCTAAAAGTACTTTGTTCAGTTTAACTGCTCCCTCTGTAGCCAAACTATCAAGTGAACCATCTCTTTTGCCTTTAACTGGCAAGCAAGTCTCTAGCTGATAGCTGGTAATGGTTAGGTAGGTTGTAATAAAACAGCGAGAAATTTCAGAGGGCATGCAAAGCACAGTAGCAGAGAGATGTAAACTGGATCCAATTCTAGGCTTGATGAGCAAAAGTGGAGGAGAGGCCTTAAAAAATGGTAATGAGAAACAGCACAGGACTAGAAAGGAACATGTCAGCACAGTCAGAATTCTAACTGCATACATTAAAAGCACAGAAAACACATGCACCAACAGAAAAAAAAAGTGTAGTATTGCTGTTAAAGAGCTCTGTAAATCAAAGCTGACAGCTGTAAACTTGGCCGGTCCCCTGCTCATGAGGGCACTGAACAATTTGACTTGCTTCTTATGTCTTTAAACCAATAGGCAGCTGAGTAAATGACATATAAGTAATACTAAAACAACGTTGCATGCTAGTTCTCAGCAAGATGACTGTTATTACCACATGTATAGGATAAACCTTACTTAAGCAGTTATAAGGAAAATGTAAACGGGAAAAAGTCTCGCAATTTCTTCACAGTAAGTATTTTCTAACATTTTTCTAACTGTTGCAGGGAATTATCATTCTGCCTTTGAAGCACCTTAATATTAATGAAACTATAGAAACAACTAAAATTCTGCAACGATTAGGCTTTGTTTTGGTGTTCCTGTGAAACTCCAGCTTTTCCACTGATATATATGGTTTGCTGCTTGGCCTGAAAAATCTAATGTTTCTTAATCTACCAAGAAAAAAAAGTTCAACATCGAGAAAGTTGACTGAATTCGCCTCTGCCGGCTAAAAACAATAAAAAGGCAAACACTCTTGACAGGACAACATTAAATTACTTAACTCAAAACAGACACTCTGGGTATAATCAAACGTATCTATCTCACTCTTTTTAAGTGTCAAGGTTAATAAAGAAGTTTAAAAATAAGAAATGCAAGGCACACGTTTTCAGATAATACTGTCCCAAAACTAAGGTTTGTTGGCTACAGTCTCTCTCTGTCTCTCTTACAGAAACACACACTCTAAAAACATTGAAAGATAAAAAGTGAATATACCAAAAAGCCGCATTGTTATAGTCTGATTAGCGGCAAATATTAAGTAAATAGCAAGAAAATATACCGAACACTACATTCTACATATGAATGCTAACAACAGTTTCATCAGAATTGTACAAACCACAGTTAAATACGCTGCACTTACAAAATAACATCAGTTACAACTGCGACACTAATTTAATAAGGTTCAGTAAGAGACAAGACTGAGTACTCTCATTTCTAAACGAATCAACTATTAATACTAACCTATAGCTAAAGCGCAGAAGAGCGGAATCGAATAAGCCAATCGGGACGTCCCACCCAGCCGTCAGTCCAGCTTCGATAGTTCGTTTTCCGTTTAGCACTTACAGTGCTGGGTGCTGCCCGAAAAATAAAACTGTAGTCGGTTGATAATAGTCCAGCTCAGAAATTGAAGGGGGTAGGGAGACAGCATATTTAACCATCAGGAAGACCACTCAGAATAGGAGGAAATGTAAAATTAAAACTCTGTTCTCCTCTGTATGTAGCTCTGTTGTATATACCAGTCGAATCTGGGTGGAACAGCTGTTTAGGACAGACTGAGGATCTTGCGGTAGTACCGCTCACGGTTATTCTGGCAATACCGCTACTACTTCACCAAGAACTGTCAAAAGAGTTCCGAGCGAAGCAGCCATTCTCCCAAGTATCCATGGAATTCAGCGCTGAAGGAACAGCTCGTGCAGGAGGTGAGGCGAGGATCAACAACCATCTGTGAGAAGAAACCGGGACGCCACGTCAAGGCGAAATGGTCCTCGTCACCATCCGACAGACTTTGGGCTTGGCTGTTTTCCTCCTTCCTCACTGGTTCATTGTTCCGCTCTCAGGCACTGTACTAACTGTGTCTGCGTTTGGTGTCAGCTGCTGTTTGCTAGGTTTCCCTCAAGGTCAGTGTTTTCTGACTAATATGAATGAAACTGGAGAGTTTCATCAAAATGATGGAGGGACACGCTAACTCAATAACTGACAGTAAACCCTTTTCACAACATTCTCAGAACATCGTGGAAAATATTTTCTTTCACTTAATGCCTTGATTACATTTGTAGAATAAATACCCTTTCTAAAGGCTAATTGTGGATCGTGTTTTCTAAATTTTCTTGGGTGACTGAGTGAGCTGGCTGCAGTTCGTATTTTTTAACATCTTTATAAATCGTTATGTGATCAGTAACATGGGGCACATGACGACCACCATAGATACATGAACGATCCAGTACCCTTTTTATGGCAAAGCCCATACTTTTGCACATTTGTTGTATGTTTCCTTGGAAGAGGCACATAATTATGTTTCGCTAAATAAGGATCTCTAGGAAGATTACAATACAGTATCTCAATTGTCCAGATTTTACCTCATATTTAAGGCTTGCAACTCATAAAATGTGTTTTTTTAACAAATCAGTAACAGCTGATGTCATAAATAATATCATATATTTGAATTTCAGACTCCATATCCTTCAGAAAATGTATAACACATAACCTGTCATTCTAGCAACTTTCAAATTATAAGAATTATATTTAAAATCTGACCCTAATTTTTGGCCATTGTCCCTCACCCCCATTCCTTTTGGCTTTGTCCATATTTCATGAGCTTAGAGTTTGAGAGGGTATATATGGTACCTCTCAACTTCTGAGCATTAACATTCATAGCACCAACCAAAAAAGTGATAGCAGTGTGTCTGAAAGAACACTATTTATTTTCCATAGTAAAAAGTCTTCATATATTATACTCTCCTGGGATTCAATAAAGCCTACACTAAGTGTACACTGTTCTGAGTAAACAGTAACACAGGTCGACATACCTTCTTCCACCTAATTTTATTGTTCCTACTGATTTTTTTGCAGCTTTAGATATTGACAGGGATTCACAAAGGTGACTGAAAACTACACATACACTTAATGTAATCTTTCTGAGTGACTAGAAAGCACAAAAAATGTGGTAGGGATGCTCTTGAACACATATTTTGTACACTTGGTGTACACTTAGTGTAGATGTTATTGAATCTAGCCTATATGGATTGCAATAGGAATCTCTGCATAGGGTTATCTTCTGTCTTTATTGATATGTGCCCTTATAGACATGTCTAATTCTATGAGGAAACTCGGTAAATATAGGTGAAGCAAGGCAAAACGAGGGACATAATTATAACTGCGCCTAGAACATAGCTGTTGAGATATACATACATACATATGTCATTTTCATAAACTGACTACCTGAGACAAGTAGTTTCACACACAGAGTGGCATTTTTGTAACCCAAAATCTAGGTAGTATAGCTTGACCTAAGTGTTGTTGTTTGTACTGTCTAAGAAGCAGTAATGAGCGCACACACACACACACACACACACACACACACACACACACACACACACACGCACACACACACACACAAATACACACACACTACATGTTTGTAACCCCTATGGCCTCATTATGTAGTAGTCAGGAAGGTTTGTCATTAACTGGTGCCAAGTCCTCAAGTTGAAAAGTTAAGACAGGGTGGAAATTCCAAAAGTAGTGGTTAGCTGTATTGATATGATTCAGCCATTCTACTTTCTTATTTGTAGTACAAATATAATTCACTGTAGAAGAGCAAGCTGTTTCTACTGTTGGAGACTGTTCTTATTTTTTTCTCGCTTACAAGTAGGTATAAGGTAATAGCCTCTTGCCAACATTTGCTTCATTTACTATTTCATTGTTACCCAACTAAAATGCTATGATTCTCTGGGTGAATTAAATGGACTCAGATTATTTCTGATGACATTTATTACATTTTACTGTTGAGGCCAAGTCTTCATCTGTTCCATACAAATAGGGATACTGTTTAAAAAAGTATGTTCATCTGTGGGAAATGATCACATTATTTGGTGGTGTGGCTCTCACATGTGAGTGTAATGATAAAAATGTATATAGCCTAAAACAGGAAGTTTTTACGGAAATCCCTAATAAGTACACATTGTTCACAAATGTATGCTTATAGAAATGCTAAACTAACCAAAGGAATGCAGCAAAAATGCACGTAACATACATGTAATATATTCACCGATATACATATTAAACAAGATTCCATAAAGGTGACATGGGTTTAAAAATATTTCACATAAGTAAAGCTTTTTAAACTGTCTTTAGCGTTGCTGTTCCAGTTTTTCACTTTATGGTTTGAAACTTTTTACCTTTCTAGTATGCAATACTGAGGTCATACGCATATCACTGTTTAAAGAGAATTTTAGGAAACATTAGCTATTTTAAGAAACAGAAGTATAATTTGTGATGGATTCTGTGCTGTTTTCTATTGTTCACTGTTTTCTTTAATTTTATTGGAGATGGTAGAATAAGACAGTCTGTCTAGTCTGCAATTAAATACATTTAACTATGTAGTTTCTTCTCATCACTCACTTTCCCCATATTCCACCAGCTCCATGCTTTCAGTAATGTAATCCAATAAAATTGCTCCTTTCGTAAATGTCTCTGTTGACTCTTTTTCCACTAACCCTTCCAGCAGAACATTTCATAAGTCTAAAATGTTGTACATAAAGAAACACTTTTGTAGATCTTATGAAGAGTTGATGCCCACAGTTTACGGATAGTGCAGTCTCTTTCCTTCTCTGTCATTTCTGTTTAGAGTGATTCCTCCACAGCTGTCAGACATAATATAATGCACCCACATCATATCCACTCTGTTCCTTCTTGTCACTGATGGAATGTGTCCCTGAATATTCCCTGGTTGCAATATAAACTCACTACATTTGTACCTCAAACAAAGAGAAAAACACATGCAGTCAGATGAACGTTTTTGTGTGTGTGTGTGTGTGTGTGTGTGTGTGTGTGTGTGTGTGTGCGCTCATGCATGCATTTATTGGTCTGTGTGCATGCGTGTGTGCTGCGTGTGCATGAGTGCATGCATATGTGTGTGTGTGTGTGTGTGTGTGTGTGTGTGTGTGTGTGTGTGTGTGTGTGTGTGTGTGCGCACTCATGTGCATGAGTGCATGCATGTGTATGTATGTGTGTGAGCATTGGCTTGTCTGGTAGTTTATTTTATTGTAACAAATCAGAAGAGCAGAACAGCGTACCTTCCCAGATAAGCCCCTCGAGTTCAGGCAAAGAAAAAGATGAAGCACTTGTACTGTGTAGAGCTTCTTTCAGTCAGCTAGTTTATCCTCCACCCATCTGTGAGTAAGAGCAGGAGAAAACAAAAATACAGAAGTAGATAGCTATGCTTGAATGGTGCCCACATCCCTACGCCAGTGTGACAGGATCAGATATGTAAAACTGCTGTAGACAGAAAACTTCACCACCTCCTTGGTGATATCATGGGTCCCTGGAGCTGCCCCTTGTGGTGACATCATATGCCTGCCCTTTTCATTCCCTTAAACTCTAGCTTCATAATGTTACCATCCCTGTACTGATGCTATTAGCTCCTCCTAGATTTCTGTAAACACAGAAGTCACTGCACTCTGAATAAGCAGCATAACTGTGAAGTAGAAGTGGAAAATGCTGAGTAAGGCAGACTGCAGCAGTATCATAAAGGTGTAAAGTGTTATTAATAGTGTTACATGGTTTGGCATTCTAAGTTTTAGAGTTATAGTTACACAGTGTGCAAACCCTCCAAATGCTGAATCAGCTTTTAGTGCATAAATTAATCTTTCTGCTGTCAGTGAGCTGTTTCATGTAACTGGTGGAACAGGGGGCCATGTAGAAATATAATACTCCTAACATATGTCTCATGCCATACATTTGGAGGTAGTAGACAGACTGTGAATTGTGATATAATTGTATTGCTGTACTCCCAACATATTCCACTTTCAGGAAATATTTAAAAATTTGTTAATAAGTGCATCTGTGAAGCAGCAAAAGATGTTATTTTTTTTTAATAAGTTTTCATCATAGGTCTTTGTTAGGTTCTTTCCTTGGACAGCAATGACCTTTATGAAACATGTATTGAATTCCATGTTTTAAGTGGTTCACACATACTTATTATCCACTTGCAATTGCCTGTTTTTGCAAAATAATTTTGTGACTAAGTCTAAACATCCAATAGAGCATGCTGCTTTTTAAAATGTTACTACAACTATGTGTTCTACCAAAATATTAACAGAAAGGGGCAAAAACTGCATTTATATTGATCTATTCCTTGTACAGTAAGAACTTGTGGGATTACCCATTGGTCTTTATTTTGCACTAAGGGCTGCAAATATAAAAACAGCTTTTCTCCTTTGTGTTCTGTATCATATTATTCTGGTCTAATGATATGCTTCATATTCAGCAGAACAACGGCTTAGTTAACTTTTTTCAGAAGTGTTTGCACCTAGATCCCACATTTCAGTAGTAAATAAAGGTAATAACATCAGAGCCTCTTTTAGTTATCTTACATTGTTATAACAACAGTTGTTATGTTATCAAAACAGTAAGAAAACCATTACATTTTCCTGTAAAGGATTCAGCAGAATATATTGTATAATTCTCCTTTCAGGATACTGATGCTGTAGGAATCAGACACTCTGCAAGGAACAGGCAGATAAATCTGCATAGCAAGATTATTTTGAAACTGAATGATTTTGACCCCTGCTGAGCTATCAAGCCAATAAACAGTTTACAGTACGTGTAGTGAATAATAGGTAATAACAAAGGTAATATTTGTCTAAATCTTTTACAGATAACTAAAGGAACAAGAATGTGAAATATGAAGTGATCCTTGCAGGTGTGTGGTGATACTGAGATGGATAATAAACTCCTGTAGTTCACTTAAATAACTGCTGGATAATTATGTGCAGTAATCTATTGTTTCTCATTTTAACTATATTTTTGTCTGATCTGTGATGGTTCAGAGATCTAGTCGTAACACAATCAACAAGCTTTAGTTGTTCCTCCTTTGTATAGTTGTTTGCAATTTACTTCCCATAGAGTAATTATTTGGTTCTGTATATATTTTTAGTGAAAATAGCAAACCCCGTAATCTAAAACGTCAACCAGTAGAAAATCAGATATGTTGTCCCCAAGCTACTCAGTACTACATAAAACATACTATAAGGTAACTGCTTTCCTTCAAACCTAGTCTGATTCATAAGATGCAGTATAGAGAATCTAGCAGTCCTCTGTATTCTTTACAGTACTCTGTTAATAATGACAGATAGTTAGAATGACTTGATAGTATTCCAAAACAGAATTCAGTAGAGGGGTTGAACAGCAGTTCTGTGGGATAGCAAAATTATTAATTGAACTAGGAAATAAAGAAGGAATGTTGTAGGATGCTAACATACATATGAATACACATTGATACAGGGAAAACAGAAAGCTGTTGACACTTTGTTATCCAAATTCATAATCCTTGTGTATTAGGCACTGGGCATCCTTTATGCTGTATACAGTTTCATCTTTTATAACCTTTGCAGGGGCAAAAAAAACAAAACAAAAAGAACAACAACAACAAAAATGCTGCGCAATCTACATCAAAAGCCATATCCATGCGAGTAGCTCGTGACACACTTGCTCGCTGCCACTTACTCAAAAAGGCAAGTGCTCAAATTTCCACTAACTCAATCCCAATAACTACTTAGCCTTCCCAATACCCTATCATATAACACTGTATAGCCATAACAAAACCCTAAATCTAACCATAAAACTCCCTTCCTGCTTCCTAACCTTAAGACTCTCTTCTTGCTCTCAAACCATAAGACTCCCATCCCACTCACTAAACCTAATATCCCCCTTTCACTATTTAACTGTACAAATACTATCTAACCACATTCTCATCCCCTTCCTCTCCACAGCTGCTACACTTAACTCACTTGAACCTGAATAATGTGTTCGGGCAACTGATGGCAGCCTATCTGAGCTACAAGATGCTGTAGTTTGTGGTGTGTGTGTGTGTGTGTGTGTGTGTGTGTGTGTGTGTGTGTGTGTGTGTGTGTGTGTGTGTGTGTGTGTGTGTGTGTGTGTGTGTGTGTGTGTGTGTGTGTGTGTGTATACATATCCATATATATCATTAGTAAGTCAAATGGCATCAGAAATACTCGGTCTAGTCATCTAAACTGCTCCTGCAGCATGAACAGAACAGCTGGAGGGACAGGTTTATCTCGCAGAAGATACTGCTGTTGTGGAACAGACTCTTCATCCACATAAAGTAAAGCTCATCCCTGTCTGTATTCAAGCACAACTTAGGTCTATGGATGAGAAAAAGAAAATTTACTCCAGAACTGCCCCTGTACTATTAACAGACAGAGGTAGCTCCTAAATACTTTATTCCAAGCATGGGTCCCTTCAAATTATCTATGGTATGATCCCAGTTATTCTCATCAGGGATCATTGTATTGGAAACAAAAAGCGGCATTTTCTCTGGAAGAGTAGTTGATAACTGAAATAGTATTTCATAATGTGATAGTAGGTTCAAAACTAGCAAGGGGAATTCAGAAGTATTATGGTGGATACAAGGTATATTTTTCTTAGGGTGGGAAATGTAAGCTGTTGGTTAAGGAGGATCTGTAGTATCTTCTAGGTAGGAAAATTGGCAGACTAGATGAACAATGCAGTTGTTAGCTGTCAACAAAGTCTACATTTCTATTTTTAATAAATTTAAAACATCACTAATAGAATCTGCAAGGTTTGGTGTGAAAAAGCATGTTGACTAGTACACAGAATGTTTTTATCTGTAGGATTTTGATGTTATTAGAACCACAAGATCAAAACCTGAACTCTTCATATTAGGTTGGGTATTACTGGGAATAATTTATTTGCAAGTATATGCATTCATACAGTAATACTGATGATATCAGAATATTTAGGCTGTAATATAAAAACAGAATCGCAAATCACAATGCATAACTATAAAGTGTTAAGTATAGATTGTAAAATGAGCCTGTTTCTAAATAGTGTACTGCATGCCTTATTTACACCTACAACATATTTCTTTCCTTCCTGCAGTCCTCTGTCTGGCAAGGATACATAAAATGAGCTGTATTCTACTGTTTGAAAGTAATTAGTTTGTATTGCATGATGTAGAGCAAGGATGAGTTGCCCTTTTTCGTATTCATTTGTTGTGCATGTACAGAGCTCTACTGGTTGTTAAGAAAACACTATGACATGCTGAAAAGGGAGATGATAATCCCCAGGCATCATGGTAATACCATGCCTATTATTTTTTTACATAATAAAAGCTTCACCTGCACAGACTGAAAGCTTAACCTTAATTTTGGTACACAATAAAAGCCTCACCTGTTGTAAGTGGAATTTGATGTCTGAAATATGCCTGCTGTGCTGTGGTCTTGTACTGGAAAGAGGTGCTATGAAGTATAACTTAGAATGTTGCCTTATTACTACTTTCATAGGTAGGAGGTTGGCATAATTATTTACTTTATTTTTATTTTATTTTATTTTACATTTGTTGACCGGGCTAGTCTAGCTGGATACATGTCCATTTTCAGTAGAGGCCCGGGGAGTTAAGCTCCAGAGTTTAAGATGAATTACATTAAAGAAATAACAAGAAAGTAAAGATAAAAAAAGAGTACAAAGAGTACAAACAAAAAATAAAAAGCATTATAACTACAGACATAGTTATAAAGTTAACAATATTGTGCCAAGAATAATGTTGCAAGTGACATTTGAAAAAAAAATAATAATACCAAATGTACAATATTTTTTTTTTCTTTTTTTTTTTTGGAAGTAGTAGGAAGGGGAAATATGACAGTGGATGTAAATAAGAGGGAGGTTATAGGTTATAAGATGAAGGTTTTAGTCAGGTGGCAAGAGCTAGTGCTAGTCAGGATTAGTACAGGGGCACAGCCGTTGTGATTTGAGGTGGAGTTTAATTCTCTTTTTGAAGAGAGATTTTGAGGGAATAGTGGAAAGTTCAGATGGTTAAGGTGTTTGCCTTACAGATACAAGGTTTGATTCTCACATGGGGTAATTGGCTAGGCTTAAAATGGCCCACAAGGGCAGTTAAGCCTAGTGCTAACCTATGAACTCTTTTGTCCTTTGGGGTAAATTTTTATAGTTATATTGTAGTCATCTATCCTAACGTTGTTTGTCTTCAGCCCTTACTTGCCCCCTCACATATAAATGCACACTCATACATGCATGGACATGGGCACAGGCACAGACCTACACACACAAATCAAATGCATGCCCACACATGGTTTTATATACATACTTATATGTGCACACCATCAAAGCATAGATCATTAATACGAAACTCTTTTGACAAAAACATGGAGGCATGGCTTATAAGTAATAAAATGAAAGCATATATTCATATAGAGACACACTGGTGTTGTGGAAGCATTTTTGGAGGCCTGTTAAACATTATGGTTGAAATTCCTGGC